>NW_015638024.1:1309910-1353347 GCF_001515625.1 Sinocyclocheilus rhinocerous | reverse complement strand
GTGCTTCGGATGTGTGCACTCAGAAAACTGTATATCAGAAGTTTAAACTCATATGGTTTAAAACGCATGATTTCAGCCGATAAACATGATAATCAGAACCAAAACATATGTTTTTAGCAGGTCCAAGCTGTAATGGCGCAGCTCTATTCTGGAAGAAGGGGGCAGCAGCTCATTTGCATTTAAAGAGACAGGCACGAAAAACAGCGTGTTTCTGCTTCCTCTCAAAATAGGCATTTTCAAAATGATATAATAAATGATCTGTGGGGTATTTTGAGCTGACACTTCACAGACACATTCTGGGGACACCTAAAACTTATATTACATATTGTAAAAAGGGGCATAATATGTCTCCTTTAATAGAAATGGTGTACACATTGCTTTAGGATGTTTTTTCAGTAGGTTTTGTACAACACCAGGTGTTATACTGCTTGGAGAATGTAATACAGTGAGTCATCATCTTGCTCAGGCTCCAGCTCCATGGAGTATTGTTCAAAGTTTTGCTAGGAATAGGAACATTTGGTGACAGAAGGTTGTTTGTGAGGGCCTAGTTTGGGCCTCTCATTGGCATAAGTTGAAATAACCTGGGGAGGAACAGCCGGTAGGGAAGGCTCTGAACATCTGTGATAGAGACGCTCGGAGGAGTTTCTCACAGGTAACTCTACCACATTAACACTAACAGCCTCTTTTGAAGCTATCATAGAAAGAGACACATTACTTGCTGCTTTTCTGCTTGGGAGTTAAACAGAGGAACAAAAAAATAAAGGCTGAGAGTACTACTTTAATACAAGTGGAAATGCATTTTAATGGTAATGGTAATCTTCTACCAGCAGTACCATCTTGAAGACGTCCTTCCCTCTTTTCTATCCTCCCTGTTATTCCAGTGATGTAAAACACTGTAGTAAACTACTTTGCAATATGCCAGGTGTTCTCCACAGTGCATCTGCGCTCTGACAGACTGCACTGCGCGGCAGACGAACTCGCGATGAGTGTGCTCCACATGTCCCTCTCAGCCCGAGAACATAATTATACCTCCCATTGAGCCCTTCTCACGGCCTGCTAATTGACTGCCATTTCAGTCAGCAGTCGACAGGCTGGATGGTGCTGTAGTTCTGGTTCGGGGAACATGGGAGTTTGTGCGGGCTGTCCCCATCTTAGGTAGTGCTCAAGGAAGTTCAAGGTTAGACAACATCCACTGTGTAATTGTGGGCATTGGGAGAAATAATGGGCAGACTCGTATCATTAATCTCTGTTCTGTTGTTGTGGATTTGTTTATTATCAGAGTCTTAATGTGATGATTATGAATGAGATCAGATGTGCACACTTGTCTTTGCTTTAATAGCACTACTTCAGTTACAAATAGTGCAGTCGAGCTTAAATTTAGAGATGCATAATGTGGCGGTGGATGTTTGTATAAATGATGCTTTTCACACAGAGCGGTCATGATGTCATTTAGGTAGTTTGACTAGAAATAGCATTGATATGAGCTGTTTTGATTTTGAAGAGGATACATTTGTTTCGCCACATATCAAGGTTTAAAAATAAGCATGGCCCAGAGCCAGTATGAATGAGCAAATTCTAATGATGTCTTCTTGAGTCATCATTGTCCCAATGTTTAGTAGATGAGAATACAAATTTGTGTTCATTATATACTTTTACACTGCTTAGGGATCTAGGGAGTGAAATGAAACGCATGTGGAGATTTGTCAAAGTGTGCAAGTGACTTGTGAAAGTCTTTGCATCAGGTGGAAAGTGTTGGTGTAAATAAATCAATAATGTTTTGCACTATTTCATCATATTCCAGTAAAAGTCTGAGCAACTGGGATACATTATAGCTGGCATGAAGTATTTCTTAAAAGAAAATAATATAAAAAGCTTTGCCATTACAGGAATGAATGACATTTTAAAATATATTCAATATACTGTGAAATAATATTTCACAGTATTGCTGTATTTACTGTATTTTTGATATATATCAGCTGAATTAAATGTGAACTACTGGCCCAAAAAGAGGCTTGTATAGACTGTATAGACATGTTGCCTTTTCTGTTTCATTGAGAGCACTGGATGATTTGAATAAAATATTAATCATGAGTAAATTTATATGCACTCTGGTCCTTGAATTGATTGAAATGATTGCAGACTCAAACTTTTGATGCAGTTTTACTGATGGATCCCCTATCAGTATAGAAACCCAGAGGAGAGGGAGAGCCAGATAAAGTTAAAAAGGAAAGATAGAGCTGAGTTGAGCTTAGCTGTGCCTCCTAGGAACAGCTCAGGGCTCTAGGCTCACTGATAACCTTCTCCTTATGCAAAGCCATGCACTGGCTGCAGCCAAGGGATTTAGCTCAAGAGCACTGTGTGTGTGTGTGTGTGTGTTCGTACATGTGTGGAGCTCTCCTCTCAGTTTGGCACTCTACTTCACGAATGACTGAAAGTAGCTTTAAATGCACTCACAGGAGAGTGTCATGAGTGTACTGGATTGTATATCAATTCAAGTGCAGTTAAACTGGTCTAAAATTATTATCATTAGTTGGTATCCCAGTGTGTGTGTGTATGTGTATATATATATATATATATATATGAACGCATAAAAGATACAGTAAGCAACACAAGTCAGAAGGAATATTGAATAATATCTACTTTTTTTTTTTAGAACAATCATCAAAGAAATCAAATTTAAAAAATATCAAAT
This sequence comes from Sinocyclocheilus rhinocerous, assembly GCF_001515625.1. Lineage (NCBI taxonomy): Eukaryota > Metazoa > Chordata > Actinopteri > Cypriniformes > Cyprinidae > Sinocyclocheilus > Sinocyclocheilus rhinocerous. Next base: position 1,350,655 of record NW_015638024.1, on the reverse strand, counting down.
ATCATGGTTTTCACAAAAATATGAAGCAGCCCCAGCTGTTTTCAACATTAATAATAATAAGAAATGCTTCTTGAGCATCAAATAAGCATATTAGAATGATTTCTGAAGGATCATGGGACACTGAAGACTGAAAGCTATTTATGAAAATGTCTCTCAACATAAACTATTCGAGGCTATACCACTCTCAGTGGCACTGCAGTGCAAAGTACTCAGAGCTTCCAACGACTCATGGAGGCAACTAGATGACAAAAAGAAATTATAAAAGAAAACTCGATCTGGTCTCATTTTGAAAGACGAGTGAAAATCTGATTATTATTTAAACAAAGCAGCATCAGGTTTTCTTTTTATTGCAAAGCTCATTGGAATGCGTCACTCTTGGACGATGGTCTTATCTGTGATAGACAAATGTATAACCCTTGCTGTGATAGAAATGCTAGTTTTAAGACATTTGCTGTTATTCCACTGCCATTAAATGTGTTTGATAGATTGGATTTTCCCTATGTTCATGGGAGATAATAACAGAAATGCAAAACTAAGATAGAAGACAGATAAGTGAATTAAGGAAAGAATATATGAGGAAACCATTAACAACTAAAATAAATGACTAAACTGAGTGTGTTTAAATATAAGAAATGCACAGGCTCTATAAAAAGCTGCACAAACCCCTCCTAAACCATTAGTAGACGCTATATGCACAGAACTTCTGTGTAAAGTTGAAAGGATTTGTAATTGGAGATGAAAGAAGTTCAGATAATGTTGTATCCTCCCTCAGCTTTAGCGCTAAGTTACTCTGCTTTTGATTTATCCGGCATGTGAACAGATTTCTGTTTTTCTGTTAATTTATTGATGACTCAAAAGGGGAAAAATGCCAGCTGGAAAATGAGCCCATGAAAGCAAAGTGTTCTCTCTCTTTTTTATTTACCTAGGCTGGAAAGCTGGCAATGGATCGAGGATGGGCAATAAATGTGGGTGAGTTCTCTTTGTAATGTTCCCAATCATCAGTCGAAAAACAATTGCCGAGAGAAGAAGTGCATCTTACTGTGGCTTATGGATTTGCTGTGCTCCCTGTATATTTGATTCTATCTAAGACAAACTATTGATCATTTAAAGTAGTGATTCTAAAACATCCTAATATTACTTAGTCACAACAAATTCCCTCTAATTTAGTCGCCACTGAACTTATTAGCATTGAGAGACAATGCCCTATTTTTACGGTGGCCGAGAGAGCTCAATGCGCTGCAAATGAATAAACACATGCAAATAGAAAAAACACCAGCAAATTAAGAAAACATATTCATCAGTTTGACAATACACGTGCTGCAAATACTGCAAAATTCCCCAAAGATGGCTACATATCAATGCATTCACTATTCTATTCTCATCCTCATTTCTGAAGAAAGTAGGAGAAAAAGCGAAGCTTCTGCTAGCTCAGCCATTTCCTTCTTGCCGCTGAGAAACAGAGTGGCTCTTTGCCTCTTCATTGCTAAACATTAAAAGACAATGGACGACTGTTCATTCAAATGCACGCGTTGTTCCTCGGAGGGTGTTGCACAGTAATTGAAAGGTGTGAATCAGCAAGCGGGGTCGTGTGAATAAGCAATAAATGCTAATCAGCAACCAACCCCCTCCCATAGAGGAGTTTCCGGAGTGCAAAGTCATTTAATGAGGCTAAATGTGGCAGGTCATGGGAGGACAGATTGGATCTGTTGCCTGAATGTATAAATATGATCCTAATTAAAAGCTAGTCTCTCAATCACCCACATTTTGAGGGAACATTCAGATTCTTAGTGGCACTGGAAAACAGGTACCATTTTTATACAGCATTCATTGAGGCAATGTTTTAAAGGCTCCTTTCTGCTTTTCTTGCAGGAGGAGGCTTCCACCACTGCTCTAGTGACAAAGGAGGAGGTTTCTGTGCCTACGCTGACATCACACTAGCTATCAAGGTGGGATGTTTGCATCAGAACATTAGAGATTGCAAAATGGGCCCCTATTAGCAATTTATTAGTCATGTAAAACAGTTGTAAATAATATGAATGAATTATTAATAATATAAAAAATTCTCAGTGGCTTGAACAGTTTATGGGCCAGATTTACTAACAGCTTGCGCCAGCGCAAACCATCTTTTGGCGGTAAAATAGTACTGTCAGGATTTACTAATTAACACGCAGTGAAGAATTAGCGCTGGAAAGGCGTGGACAGTTATATTTGTGCCTGACCTTTCAGATGCAAAATTTATGGGTGGAGAGTATTAAAATGAATCATGCAACGCGATTGAGGTTTCTGTGCCTACGCTGACATCACACTAGCTATCAAGGTGGGATGTTTGCATCAGAACATTAGAGATTGCAAAATGGGCCCCTATTAGCAATTTATTAGTCATGTAAAACAGTTGTAAATAATATGAATGAATTATTAATAATATAAAAAATTCTCAGTGGCTTGAACAGTTTATGGGCCAGATTTACTAACAGCTTGCGCCAGCGCAAACCATCTTTTGGCGGTAAAATAGTACTGTCAGGATTTACTAATTAACACGCAATGAAGAATTAGCGCTGGAAAGGCGTGGACAGTTATATTTGTGCCTGACCTTTCAGATGCAAAATTTATGGGAGGAGAGTATTAAAATGAATCATGCAACGCGATTTACTAACGTCTGAGTGAATAGTTTTTTACTCAGCTCTTTTTATTCCAAATTATTCAGTCACTTAAGAATATTTTTTTATTAATAAATATTAAAAAACAATATCATATATTTAAAATAAGTGAATAAAGAAAAATGAATAATAAAAAAAACTTTGGAAAATAGTTTTTAAATGCATATACAGTAGTCAGTGTTTTTTTTTTTAAGTACATAAGGAGCTAAATCAGTTGATGACGAACATCCAAATAAATCAAATATAGTATTGTTTTACTACTGTAACTTTATGACTCTTATTTAAACATGCTGTTGTTATTGGCTAACATTTTTACTTTGGAAATGAGCATTTTTGGGTTGTGGATTTGCTTAGATCATATTCAGTATAGTTGCTGTTTGCTCATGTTAAAAAGTAATGTAATTTTACTCTATTTAAGAAATAAACAGACTAAAGATAAGAGGATTACTTGAAAGATAAGAGGATTACTTGCATAAACATATCATTAAACCTTTTTACTGTGGAAATTCATGTAGCATTTCTCTCTCTCAAACAAACCAGCATCTGAATTTATCCTTTCATTATTAAAAAAAATCCTGCATGGACTCGTGGGTACAGATATCATGTTCGGTATCTATGTAACACCTTTTTACTGAAACTCATCCATTGATTTCTTTTTTTCCACATTCATTCCACACTCAGATTGTTGCTATGTCATGAGATCCACAAACCTCTTTGCAATTTGTTCCTCTGTCAGGCACAACCTAAATGCTTCCCTTGTGTGTTTCCCTCTGCAGTTTCTCTTTGAGAGGGTGGAGGGAGTTGCCAGGGCCACCATCATCGATCTAGATGCCCATCAGGTGAGCAGTCCTTTTCCAACTTCACTCTGTCAGTCAATGGAATTGACGCTGTAGACGAGATAATCAAAGGCAAAATCAATAACTCCGCACTCTGATTACTTATATGCAACAGCTTGGACTCTTCTGCAGCTGAAACATGCTTTCTTCTGTTGTCATGGCTCTGTTAGTATTGGCTGTTAAGTGTGTCATTAAGATGATTGCCATGGCAATCACTACCCAATAATGGCAATGCTACTCTTTTGGACTGTCAAGTGTGTTATAATATTGTACATGATCGTATAGTGTGTAATGAGGTAATGGCTTTTTCTGTAGTTCTTTTACCAACTTATAAGAGCATTAAACGGTCATGTCATGCATTTTTGACACTTTTTTTCCCCCTGTGGTCCACTTAAGAGTTTCTTTTCCCAAGGTTTTGACCCTTAGAATTAAACTTTTTTTTTTTTATTAATATTTTGTATTTCAAAGAAATGTGGTTCTTTTGAACTTTCTATTCATCAAAGAATCCTAAAAAATGCATCTCGGTCTGATTTCTTTAGCAACAAATCAGCATATTAGAATGATTTCTGAAGGATCATGTGACAATGAAGACTAGAGTAATGGCTGCTGAAAATTCAGCTTTGCATCACATGAATAAATTCAATTTTTAAATTGATTAAAATATACTTGAAATTGTAAACCATTATTACAGATTCAAATAACAGTTTTCTATTGTAATACATTTTAAAATGTAGTTTATTAATGTAATTGTAAAGCTGAATTTTCATTTTAATCATTCTAATATGCTGCTTTGGTGCTTAAGAAACATTTCTTACTATTATCAATGTTAAAAACAGTTGTACTGCTTACCATTTTTGTGGAAACCCGAGATTTTCAAAATTATCCAATGAATAGAAAATTCAAAAGAACTGTAATTTTTAAAAAATAAAAATCTCTTGTAACATTAAAAGTTATATGTATTTACTGTCACTTTTGATCAGTTTAATGAATTCTTGCTGAATAAAAGTATCAATTTCTTTCACTTTCTATTCATCAAAGAATCCTAAAAAATGCATCTCGGTCTGATTTCTTTAGCAACAAATCAGCATATTAGAATGATTTCTGAAGGATCATGTGACAATGAAGACTAGAGTAATGGCTGCTGAAAATTCAGCTTTGCATCACATGAATAAATTCAATTTTTAAATTGATTAAAATATACTTGAAATTGTAATAATATTTCACAATATTATAGTTTTACTGTATTTTCGATCAAATAATTGCAGCCCTGATGAGCATAAGAGGCTTCTTTCAAAAACATGCAAAGGGGAAGATTTTCGGTAATAATAGAGGGAAAAAAGTTGTGACAGTTCTGACACTTGCCGTATGTATACATAGTAATGTATACCAATCTCTCTTATTTCAGAAGAAAAATTAAATTTTGTATTATATGATCTCTTTAGAGATTAGATATGAATATTGTAAGAAGCCACCGTGTTGCTCTTAGCAGCAGTAGAATATGTCATATCCGATGCAGTGCTGAGATGGTAAATTATCCTGCTGTTTAATAAAATATGATTCTTCTTTAATCATTCTCACTAAATTACGGGTTTTATGGTCCTTAACTGGGAGTGTAGACTTCACATGGTTATCAGCCATATGCCAGTCACTGATTTATCCTTATCATGATATTTGCTTGGTCACAAGTGTATTTATAGGCTGATATACAAATTAATTAACACCAAAGCAGCTAAGCACTTGTTGAGACTGCATGCTCATTGTGATCTAGCTTCTCTCTGTGGACATTGGGGACAGTGAAGGTGAGCAGAAAATATTTAGTTTAACGTCATGCTCACCTGAGCGAGAGAGAGAGCTGGATGAAGCGAAAGAGACAAGGAAGTGCTTGATGAGATAACAGAATGAAAAAGAGAGCTGTCTCACAACCAAGGACTCTGATGGAAACCCGAGATTTTCAAAATTATCCAATGAATAGAAAATTCAAAAGAACTGTAATTTAAAAAAAATAAAAATCTCTTGTAACATTAAAAGTTATATGTATTTACTGTCACTTTTGATCAGTTTAATGAATTCTTGCTGAATAAAAGTATCAATTTCTTTCAAAAATAAATAAATAAATAAACTTACTGACCCCCAACTTTTTAACGATAATCATTATTAGTACACGACTTCTGAAAGAGTATTGAATGTCTGGATCAAAACACGGTGAGGAAGAAGCAGAAACCAGCGATCGCGTATGTAAGCAGATGCATATGTAAAATAACGCGAACATCAAACATTAATCATTATATAAATCAAAACTGCCTAAGATTACTGAATGAAATGACAATCCAGGTAGTGGTATAGGACCATGCAAGCTTTGGATGTGTTGATAGAAGCGATCTATTCGATCTATGTTTTGATCATCATTCTGAGGCGTAGTCTTTTACAAAAACCTGATTTTCTCAGCCGTCATGCTCACCTGAGCGAGAGAGAGAGCTGGATGAAGCGAAAGAGACAAGGAAGTGCTTGATGAGATAACAGAATGAAAAAGAGAGCTGTCTCACAACCAAGGACTCTGAGGTAAAGAGTTGAATTAAGCAGCAGGGCTCTAAATGGGCAATCAGCTACAAAGAGTTTCAGATGACAGCTGTCACACTCATTTCTGACATCCATAATTCTTTATGTTGTCAGGTTTTCAGTGATGGTGTTACAGTATATAGTTTTTCAAGATAATTTGAACGAAAAGAAGGCAAAATATATGTAATCTATAGTGAAAGTATACTAAGAGAGTCTGTTGAAAAGAATGAAATGAAATGAAAATTCAAATTTTCATACATTTTCTTATATGTTACGATTCTTATTGTGAGCCATGCATGTTTAAATTTTTTTTAACCTCGTAATAACCTGATCTTCTGGTGAAATAACAGACTTCTCTTTGGTGACGTATGCTGGACATCTGTATATAAGTATATATATATATATATATAATTATTATTTATTTATTTATTTATTTTTTGACATATTGCATGTTCAGTTACTCATATACAACAAAATATTTTGGGTGCCTTTAAACTTTTGTGAAAATTCCCAAAAATGCTGGCGGTGGCTGGCAACTTTTTTAGTTTTGTTTACTGATTTATTATAAAGCACATTTAAAAACAACAGATGGTGAAGCCAAAGTACTGTACAGGAAATATACAACAGAATTAAAACAAAATAAAAGACTAGAAAAAACAACCAAATGGACTGATATATGATCAAACTCGGCAGATAAGTAGCAAAAAAACATTGCAGAAAAAATATTGTGAGGAACACTAAAACAGCTATAGCTGACCTGCCTTGCACCGTAAAAGAGCTGTAAAAAAACAAAAACAAAAAAAGGCAAGCACAGAAACGACACACTTTCTATCCAGTCTGCATGGCCATGTTAGAGAACGCGCAAGCCTGAACACCACAAGAACCACCCAGAAAAATCCTTGGGTAGGAAAAGAGCAGACGGGAAAAGAATGCCCCAGACCTTTAAAACCCAAAATGTAGTAGCAAGTAACAGACCAGAGAGAAAGTGGAGAATTACCCATGGGTCTATACGCAACAAACTGGGGGTATGGGGGGATCGAAGGCTTGCAATAGGCCAATGAGGGAAAGGGAAGAAGATTACGAAAAATAAATGTCCAAGAAGTCCATAAACAAGTAGAAAATAGTACATGAGAGCAGCAGCAGACAGACATGTCAGCGTACACTCAAACCAGAAACGATTTTAAAAAATGAAAAGAGTTATATCGGCCAGCCATATCAGTCAACCACTAGTATTAACATCATATCCTTCCTTTAATTAGTGTAAATCAACATGTTTCCATCAAATTTGCAGTTTATTGCACTCTCCTTCCTATGAATCACCTCCTCTGCTAATTAGCCCAGCCTATTAATTAAGTTTTCATGGACCCAGGAGCTGTTGTTCCTGATAATTTTGGTGCAACAGTAGCACATAAAACTGCCATAAGCATTTTTAAGTGTGGCTTGATTGTAATTATAGTCTTTTGCTCATCGACTAAGCCAACAAGATCAGATCAATACCATTGCCGGGTGAATAATTCATGGAGGGCCACAAGCAGAACAAAGGTAAGAATCTTCATGTTGGCATATAAATGTGCCTCCAATTAAAGGCTTAAAACTATGACATGTAATGGCAGACGCTGGTCTCTGTAGGCGACGACTAGTGCATATATGAAGTGTTTGCTAATAACCAGGATTATCTGCACAATGAGAGGACATATTAGTAATCAAAGTACTAAAATTAGTTGTTAGCACCCCTCTTTACATACCCAACAATGACTAAAGACTGGCTGATACAGTAGTCATAATGGACCTATAGGGACACCTAGCGTTGTGGATTTTTTTTACGCAAGGTCATAAGTTTTAGCTAGTAATGTTAGAAATGCAAATTTGCAGTCAGCTATGATAAATTTTCACCACTATCGAATGTTTCCAATAACAGTAGGATTACAGAGATCAGATGAGTGTTCAGCTATTCATATTTTCAAAAGTATTCATATTCTTTGTCTAAAACTTTTTAATGAGGAAAAATATTCCTTTTGACATTTGTATTGATGGGTCAGTGAAGTGACAGGACATTAAGAATCAAGAAATGGTCTGAACTGAATTCATACTTGCTGTAATAAATTATGTTATTCATTTATTATATTTATTAATATTTTGAATTGGCTTGTATTGTTAGATTATTATTGTTTTAATTTTAGGTTAAGCTTTAGAATAAGTTGTCATTTTTATTTATTTTTTATTTTATTGTATTTTTTTAAATAAAGGTCAATATTTCAATATTTGAAAGTGTCATATATATACAGTGGAGATCAAAATTAGAGAACAATCTATAAATAATTAATTTTTTTCTGAAATATTGTTAATCTTCATCGCTCAAAAATTGAAGGAATCTTAGCTGTGGGTATACCACTGTTTTACTAACATTTTTGACAAAATATCCAAGGCATTTCAACAAACACCTTTATTTTTTGGAAAACACAGTGATCAAAATTAGAGAACAGTAACTACTGTAGCACGAAAGAAGTTTACAACTAAAATTTTGGAGGGTTACAGCTGTCAGAAATTAGTAGGAATTGTAGAGGCCCCTGCTTTGAAGCCACAGGACATCACTAGTTTCTCACACTGCGCTGGTGTGATCTTGGTCCACTCTTCTTCAACTCTCTTCCATAGTTCGGTGACTGTAGTGGGTTATTTTTAGCCATTGTTGCCAAGTATTTTCCAGAGATTTTCAGTTGGGTTTAGATTAGGACTCTGGGCTGGCCATTTCATTATTTCAGTGTTCTTAGCTTCAAGGAAATGCTTTACCCATTTTGCAGTGTGACGGGGGCATTGTCTTGCATGAAAATTGCAGGCTGGTTGGGAGATTGCAGGGAAGGAACTGCATGTTGCTGAAGGAGGTTCAGATAAACATTTGCATTCACCCTCAATGTAGCTGTATAAGAGCCCAACTCCTGCTGCAGAAAACATCCCCCAAACCATGACACTTCCTCCTCCACCTTTCACTGACTTCTTTACGCACTTGGGCTTCAGTCTTTCCCCAGTTTGACACCGAACATAATGTTTCCCATCAGACCCAAATCAATTACATTTACATTTATTCATTTAGCAGATGCTTTTAGCCAAAGCGACTTACAATTAAGGAATTAAATTTGCTTTCATCACTAAAGTGAACTTTGGACGAGTTCTCCTCTCTCCAGCCTTTTTGCGGGACTTGAATGAATTAGTGTCATTGTAAAGCTGCAGTATTTTAGAAATCACAGATTTGGAATAACCAGCTTCTCTTGCAATGGCTGAGGGTCATCCCTTTGGCCTTCATCGGCACAACCACCTTAGAGCGTCCGCCATCTCAGTGAAAATTAGAGGAATGCTGCCATTTAAAAGGGGTTTGTCATATAATTAAAGAAATTAGCACCAGGTGCCATATTAACACCAATAACTTGTAGATATCTTTAAGTGTTTTCTAATTTTGATCAGAGTTCTTTTTCAAAAATCTCATTTAAGTTTTTTTATACAGTGCTTCAGAATATAATGAATGTATGAAGTATGCTTAAAAAAACGTAATTTAAACAAAAAAAAAACAGCATCTCCTAGCATCTTTCTGACTGTTTTTATAGTTTGATAACTTCATGTCATCATATATCCAAACAGCATACTTTATCACCTCTTTAACTGCCTGTAGCAAACTACAGAGGGTAAATCTACATGAAAACAATGAAATTGTCCATCTGACATTTCCAGCATGTTCCAGTTCCGAGGTGATTGCAGACTTGGTCTCTGATGCAGAAATTCTGTACCTTCCGTCCTCTGGTCTTATAATAGCGTTTACACATTAGATAATATTACAGTTCTATAACAGTTCACCTCTACTAGAGACCATCAGTGCTACGTAAGAGCTGCTGCATGTTCAGTAATCACTCCTGTATATATTATTAATGTAAGCTGTTAGATTTTAGAAGACCAAATGCAAAATTGCTACATGGATATCTTTTTGCCAGCAGCAAGGTTTCGCTGCTTGAGTGCACAGATGGTGCAGACAGGAGAATGTTAATGTGTCCCTAATGCGCAGTTCATAGTCTCGTAATTGGCTAACGGTCTTTGTGAGCAGAGAGACAGGGCTGTTTTGGAATAAGAGGCTGTAGTCGTACACATGAGTTGTGGGCCTTGCAGCAGTTTTAAATTAAAAGTGACAATAGCCAGACGCTGTACGTGACAGATGAGGAGGATGGAATAAAGAGTGATGGAAATGTTATGTCTTCAGAACACACAGCTCAATACTTTGCATTTCCGAGAGCTAAAAAAAAGCTAATCTTCGCATCTCTCGCTGTCAGTCATGCTCTATTTCAAAAACAAAAGCAGTTGCATTCACACTGGACACATGCAATACACTGCATTATAATAACTGTTGTTGACAAGCAGATTTGAGATTTTTGTGAGCCGACACAAAGTGGGTGAACTTTTTGTAAAACACATAAAATACAATAGTTATGAAATGCATATCTTTGACCCAGTTTTTCTGTCGTCTGTCTTCTTTTTCCATCATCTCCATAGGATACACTGCAAAAATAATAATTTCATTTTTGTTGTTTTCATCATATATAGTAAAAATATCTAAAAAAATAATTAAAACAAGATAAATTTACTTGAAGCAAAGTTAAATTAATTTTACCTGAAGAGCTTTATAATAAAAATGTGCCTTTTACTGCCTTTATTATTATTATTATTATTATTATTATTATTATTATTATTATTATTATTATTATTATTATTATTATTATTATTATTATTATTATTATTATTATTATTATTATTATTATTATTATTATTATTATTATTATTATTATTATTATTATTATTATTATTATTATTATTATTATTATTATTATTATTATTATTATTATTATTATTATTATTATTAAGGGTGTTGTGGGAATGAGCACTGGGGGTGATTTTAATAATTTTGTTTTATTTTTTTAAATGTGTTGAAGGATGATTATCATATCATTAACAAATTAATAATAAAAATATTTTGTAATTGTTTAAATTGTTCACTTTTTAAAGAAACAAATCTTGTTTTATGGTTTATTCTTTGTTTTGAGAGGTAAACAATACAAAATATGCTTTCTTTGCAGGAATTTCACCTACAAAGTTCTGCAGATTTCCACAGAATTTGAGCCCTCATCATTCACAAAGACTCATTGCTTGCATGCTGACTTATTGAATATTCAAATTTAATATAGTAATTTCAGCTCATTGTAAAACATTGGGTTGTATTAAAATCCATTATGTAGAATTCTGCAGATTTTCTCTGAAACCAGGCGTAGAATATGCATAAAGGCCTGAGTATCTCCCAGATAAGCGTTCTAGTGTTAACCACTAGACCATATCTTTATTATATATATTTAATGCACTGTAGTTAGTGAAACTAGCAGCAGCATTGTAGTTATAGGTTCTAACAGCAGGAATCCACATAATATGAACTTATATCTGCTCTTTGATATATATTGCAGGGAAACGGCCACGAGCGGGATTTCCTGGAAGACAGACGCGTTTACATAATGGATGTCTATAATCGCCACATCTATCCAGGAGATGGATATGCAAAGAGTGAGATAATGTGCATTTGAGTGTGTAAATGGGGATTTGAAGTGATCCTGATTATGTAAAGATATCCTGTCCCACAGTGATACGAAAAGCCAAAGCACTTTGGATCATGGTTATCTGACTAATTTAGCCTAGACTTGCTCTTTATTTGCATATCTATACAAATTCACACCTACACACACTCACAAATAATGACATACTGAGGTGGAGGCAGATGAAAGGAAATGAAAGAATGCATGGGAGAAGGTAAAGTACTTTTGCTCTCCTACAGGGGGCAGTGTCTTGCAACCCTCATACTACTGTGAGCTGTTGGCTCACTGTCTTGTACTGTATCGTTGTATGTGATTTTCATCATACACATTTCTATTGTTATTTTAACCCTCTTCTTTATACTTTCTCAGTGTTTGCATGCAAACAAAAAAGGATGTCAGTGCCGTATACAGTATATTTGTTTTTGTCTTTCTTCGTGTACCTTCTTAAACATTGTTTCTGATACAAATATTTCCTTACAAGTACATGCCAAACTTTGTGTATTCACTTATTTTTGTTGCTTACAAATTTTCCTAACCTTTGAAAGTCTTCCTTTGGCTTACAATGATACAGTATTCAAATTCTAATTGATTGTTGATGTCATTGTCATATTTGCATACGGAATTGTGATTGGTCTTCTTTTTCTGCCTGGCATGCACTGATATTTCCTTCTGGAAATGTTTTGATTGATATGTTGAATATCAAAGAAACAGCCTGCAGTGTTTTGAAGGGATGACTGACAACATGCTCCAACTGGCACCGATATGGTCACATTATAATCTTCGTCAATTAATGCATCCGTTATCTGCACTGTTCTAACTCGCTCTGTCCAACATTTGAGTAGGAGTGACAGAAAACTTGCTGTTCTGTTCAGCTTCAATGCACACCTTGCGACAACTTGTCAAACCTGAGATGATTTCATTAATGCATTTACATACCGTAACCAGCTAAACATAAGGTTTTATAAACGTATAATGGTCTGACTCAAACTTCCCCTCACTCTATTGAAGGCGCATCCTGGCTTCTCATGATAAGTTTTGCATGGCCTTATTCTCCTTAAAATTTTCATTAGTTTTTTCTAAGCCATTTTCCCTCTGTGACTTCTCAGTAGGTTCAAAAGAGAATGTTCCATAGTTTTCTGACTCTGTGTATTTGTAGTCCTCTCATCTGCCTGGAAAGGCACAAGAGACTAATTAGGTCTTAAAAGCCTCTGAGAAAGCAAGGTATTGTGGTCTATTTGCCTTTAAACCAGGCTTAAGTAAACGAAAGAACATCTTACATTAGGTTTTGCCTTTTTAAAGTAAATAGTTACTTCTTTTCAGTTACATCCACAGCAAATTTGGTGAGAAACGAAAGCCTGAAAAATCCTTACTGACTTCCCCCCAAATTTTAGAAGGATGTATTATTTTTTTGAAAATGGGTACAACTTAGACTAGTTCACCCCCAAAATGAAAAATCTGTAATTTACTCACCCTTTTACCTGCATGTTTTAAATAGTGTGGCTATTTCTGTGGAACACAAAATTAATATTTATTGCAGACTGTCCTGGCTGCTCTTTTACATACAAAGAAAGTGAATGGTGACCAATGATACCAAGCAGTTTTCATTGACTAATGACTCAAATTTTAAAAAGCTTTTATATGATTTTAGAAGCACAACATACATTTGGCCTAGTTTTAGGATGCTTTTTAAAATTTATATTGGAGCATGACAGACCCTGGTCCCCATTTACTTTCATTGTATTGAAGAGAGCAGAATGTCATACAGAAAAATAGGAAGTCATATGGGTTTTGGAACAACATGAGGGTGAGTAAATAATGACAGAATGTGTATTTTTGGGTGAACTAACCCTTTTCAATAGGTTTCTTTGTCCAGTATTTGAGTGTAACTGCTCTGAATTGCTGTTATCTATTCTGTTTACTGACACTTTACCTCCCTTTGTCTTCATCTGCAGTTAAAGGGTTAGTTCACCCAAAAATGAAAATTCTGTCATTAATTACTCAACCTTGTGTTGTTCAAAACCCGTAAGACCTTCGTTCATCGTTGGGACACAATTTAAGATATTTTTGATGAAATCTAAGGGCTCTCTGACCCTCCCATAGACAGCAAGGTAACTACCACGTTCAAGGTCCAGAAAAGTACCAAGATGATCGACAAAGTAGCCCGTGTGACATCAGTGGTTCAACTGTAAAGTTACGAAGCTATGAGAAGCTTCGTGAGCTGTCGTGAGCGCTCGTCCACAAGTGTCGCAGTAGAGACGAAAATGTGGAATAAAGTTGTTATTTTTGTTTTCTTTGCGCAAAAAAGTATTCTCGTAGGTTCGTAACTTTACAGTTGAACCACTGATGTCACATGGACTACTTTGTCGATCATCTTGGTACTTTTCCCTTCCTTGAACGTGGTAGTAACCTTGCTGTCTATGGGAGGGTCAGAGAGCCCTCAGATTTCATCAAAAATATCTTAAATTGTGTTCCGAAGATGAACGAAGGTCTTACGGGTTTCAAACAACACAAGGGTGAGTAATTAATGACAGAATTTTCATTTTTGGGTGAACTAACCCTTTAAAAAGTAATAAAAATCTTACTGATCCCAAACTTTTGAAAGGCAGTCAGTGTATATATATCCTAAAAAAAAAGTGGGTCGCGGCTTGATGACCATGGGAAAATATGGGTACCATGGCCAAACCAGTTGAGAACCACTGACATAAATAATACTTAAATCAACAGTTTAAGGTGATGAAAGCCTAATTTGGTCTTCATTTCTGACTTCAGGGGCGATTAAACGAAAAGTGGAGCTGGACTGGGGCACAGAAGACATGGAGTATCTACAAAAGGTGGAGCTCCATTCAGAAGGGGCGCTGAATGAAGTACGGCCCGACATCATCATATATAATGCAGGCACGGACGTTCTTGATGGAGACCCTCTCGGAGGTCTGGCTATATCCCCACAGGTACAGCTGTCACTCATTCTTCCTTTCAGTCCACCATATCAGATCCGAAACGCACTGCTTCAACTCGGCAGGGTTGTCTAGCCTGGTCAATAAAGTTCTGTATCAATTATTCAGGCCTGCTTTACAGGATGAATGGGCAGTAGTGTTGAGGAACATCTTCATTTTGAAGATTTGGAGGGAGATTATAAGAAGGACTTTTATTAAAATCATATATCATATAGTGTATTAATGTGACAGTGTTGGATATGCCTGCACATGAGGTTACCCTGTGCCACTGTGACCTGCTACGTCTCATAGATCAAATGCTATCAGCAAGTTTATGTAGTTTTTGTTTTGCACTTGCACATTATTGAATTTTAAAAATTGCATATTTATGTTTTTTTTTTTTTATCTGCAAAAAGCATTTTCTTAATCAAAGCAGCTTAACAATGTAATAATCTTTAAAACAATATATATTTACTTGAGAAACAATGTGCATAACAAGAGAACGTATCTTTATTTTTTTCTTACCCCATTGACTTTTTTTCTTGTTTTAAGCAAAAAAAATAATTTTTATGCTTAAAAAAACTTACCAGTGGGATGAGAAATGTGTCTGGGCAGGATTCGTCTCCATGAACTTCTCTAAACTAATTTTCAAGGTAGAAAATAGTCCAGTCAACCTTATTTTACTTAACTCTGAAGAAAGAGACCAAATGCATTAGCTTAGCTATTTGGACAAATTCATTTGCAACTTCTCACATAATAACTATGCCAGGTTATTTAAAAAAAAAAAAAAAAAAAATCAGATTTGTACTTTGCTAAACTGACTCATTACATATGAAGCCATATTAAATTCTGTGGTAAAATATTCTCACCCCTCTTTCAGGGTATTGTAAAGAGAGATGAGATCATCTTCAGGGCAGCCCAGCGACGAGGAATCCCCATCCTTATGGTGACGTCAGGGGGCTACCAGAAGAAAACTGCTCGCATTATTGCTGATTCCATCTTGAATCTGCACAGACAGCGCTTGATTGGTGAAGAGGCTGTAGAAGGTGCGGGACCCTCACATGTCCCGCTCATGATGAGCAAATCTGTGTCATCAGGGGCCACGTTCAGTGCCATTTAAACTCTCCTGATCTTGGACCTTGTCAAAGACGCTGTTCTATTACCTAATGCAAACATTTAGAATTAATATATAATGTTCTGGTCAGGGATCTAATGGTTTGGTAGTTTGGACTGAGATTGACTCAGGATAGTTTTCGTAGTTCATTGATTTGAACTATTTAACTCGTATGTTGCATTTTTTGTGATAGTTCTGGTAAGAAATTTTGAGACTGGGTAATATTTTCCATTTTTCCATCATTTCTTAAGGGTCTTTTATGCAATGCTTGTTTGCACATAAAATTTTCAAAGGAATAGCTTACCCAAAAATAAATTTTGTCATCATTTGCTCACACTCATTCCAAATCCATTCAGTTTTATTATATGGAGAAGAACATTTCTCATTTTGTGTTCCACAGAAGAAAGACAATTATACAGTTTTGGAATGACAGAATTTTCATTGTTGGGTGAACTATTCCTTTAAACCATTTTAATTGGTGCCCACAAGTTGGCATTGGAAGGGAATTGATTTTTTTCTCAATTTCAAATTCAAAAAACAAAAACGAAGGGATATTGTACATTCATACATTTCTCTAGAAGTCCCCAGTTTGAGATACACACACAAGAAAAATATACTGTATGCCAGGAGTTGATTTTATTGAGCGATTTGTGGCAGCTCTCTGCAACACTATATTAGATTTACTCAAAATTAAATTATACCATTATGAATCAATTTTGGATTCATTACAGATTCCTCATTGCGTCGACCTGCTCTGCTATCACGCCTTAAATTATTCTGTGACATTAAATGGAAGTTGCTCTTAGGACGTGCTTTTGTGACCAGTTGGTTTTAGCAGCACGCTGGAATTCTCATTTGTGTGCATCAGCAGGTGGACCACTGTCAGGCTAAGTGCTTTCTATCATATTACGCCTGGCAGGCTTTTGAAACGTCTTCAGGCTGAGGCCGGGGCTCTCTCTATTAGGAAATGAAACTTCATTGGAGAGTCTGAGAGACACTGCAGTTGGTTACCAGTGACAGTTCTAAAGCCGTGATCTTATCTGCCTCGATTTAACAAAATGGTTCCTGTCATCTAGAGAATAAATAGGAGATGATGACATGTTTTCTTTTTATGTTCAGATTTTAAATTCTAGTTTGAAATCACGATTCTCAGTATTTTTTTTATTTTGTGATTTTATTTTTAGACATCAAGTGTAGAACAATCTACTATTTTTACTCAAGGAGTTCATTACTCCACACATATTTACAGTTGAATTTGTCACTTATTGGCATTATACGCTTTGAGTTTATTTAAAGATAAGGTTCTCCCAAAAATGAAAATTCTGTCATCATTTATTCACACTCATGTTTTTCCAAATCTGTTTGACCATGAAGGACAAGCATGGAGGAAATGATGCAAAAAAATGTGAGATCGGAGGAAACATTTCAATGCTTTTGCATTAACTTGCAAAAATATTGCGATTGCTCACAAGGTGATAATATGTGGAAATAATATGGTGAAAAACGAAATTTCAATGTTTATGCAAGTGAATGCAAAATTTCTTGGGGGAATGCCATACTTTTGCAAGAGAATGCAAATGTTTTGCAAGTAAACACAAAGTTTCTTGGGGGAACAAAAAAGTTTTCCAAAGGAACACAAAGTTTCTTAGTTGAAAGCAAAAGTTTTGCAAGCAAACGCATCGTTTCTCTGGGAATGCAAAAGTTTTACAAGTGAATGCAATTTTTCCTGTGGGAACGCAAATGTTTTGCAAGTGAACACAAAAGCATTGAAATATATAATTTTCTTTACATCTCATATTTTTCCAACACAAACCCCTGGTTTCTATCCACTTTCATTGTGTACAAGAGAGCCGCATGAACATTCTCTGAAGTATCTCCTTTTTTGTTCTGCAGAAAAAAAAACTGATCTGAAACAAAATGAGGGTAAATCATGATAGACTTTTCATTTTGTTAATGAACTATCCCTTTTATTTATCTTTTTTTTCAAGCTCAAGGTTGGTATTTAGAGGGTTGTCTTCTTAAGTAACGACTAATGAGCTTTGTGGTAGGCACTTATCCTCAGGTTGGAGGTTTAATGGTCATAGCTCTGTTCTCTAGCGACATTGTGTGAAATTTGTAGAAACTAATGTTAGTGGTGTTAGTAGACCTCCAGACCTTTCTGCACTAAATTGCTCTTAGAGCACAGAATAGAGTAAAAACATGGCTCTGTTTCTTTGAGCATCCCAAACACCCCTACATAGCAAAATTATGATGATTCTTTAAGTGATTACTTGGCAACCGTAAAAAAACTAGATAGTATAAATGTGTATAGTGTGAATGTAATGCGGACGCCATCCATGCAATTTTGATTGTTCACTTACTGTTTTTGCCTACTATACAGTAGGGAAATATGCGATTTTGGATGCAGCCGAAATATCTTGTGGCGCTAGTGGTACAGAAACTACACACATCACGTTTAACAGTGAATTAACGTGTAATTTTTAAAACCTACTGAAATAATATAATTGTTATTTATTTTGTGATTTGTTTACTGTGATACCTCCCATTCCACGTATCCTGGTTTGAGACTTAGGTAATAAAAGTTAAGAGAGAAGAGCACTAATTTAGTGAGGTGTTTACTCTTTTGGGAATGGCAAAATTTGAGCATTATTAATGTTGTTTTAGGTTCTGGGTTAATTGTTATGAGCCTGATATTGCACTCGGGTGCTGGAGGGATCTTGGTAATGGACACCAATGAGTGTAGTGGGGCTCTTTTTGTTCTTTTCCTTTCTTTTTCTCTTAATGAAAGCCGTCAAAAGGATGAAAATGGAGGTCACTTGAAAAACTTGAACCTTTGAGGTCTAGCTAGCAGTTTAATGGATCTGTACATGAAAAGGACCACCTTGGTCCTGCTTGAACAAATGACTTACTGATGAGTATTTCATGCGCTCATTTCATAACAACGTTTTTTTCTGTCGGAACACTAAACATCTTATGCACTTATTGTGATCTGTGCCACTTTATGAAACGTATATTAATTTTATTCCTTTTTCTTGAGTTATTTTTATATAAAATTACTTAAAATTGAAGTAGTGTTCTTATTTAACTCATTAATCATATCTTGTCTATTTAAACCGGTGTTTTATGTATAGAGATACTTCATTACTTGGGTAAATTACAGTACATTTACATGAATCTATAGAAATGGTGCTTTGTTAACATGTAACAAATGTGCCAAATGTCTTCATTTTGGGTTTGTCGTGTTCTTTTGTACTTTTTATTTAATAGCATTTCCATGTAAGGACAGGGAAAATAAATCAAGTCTAACAATGCAATTACTGAAGACCCCATGCTTATTGTATACTATATCTGTTAACACTTCATATGATTTATATGACTTCTTTCCATCAGCATGACATCTTCAAACACCTGCTGGTTTATTGTTCGAAAGCCTCGCCACAACCGGAGAAGATTAATGTTGAAAGCAAGTGCTGAGCGGCGGGACAAATGTGCTGTAATATTCATCATCTCTGCTTTCAGTCTCTTTTGTTAGCGTGTTTGTTTTGCAGAGCAAAAGCAGATATCATCTATTTATACTGACGTTTCAGTATGTGTGTTCCCAGGGAATCAAACCCATGACCTTGGCTTTGTGCCAGTTGAGCTGGATGCCCATGACGTGGATATGATTTCAAAAGAACTGAAGGTGAATGATTTGCAACCATTTATTCTACGCAATTCTACTATACATCTTTTTTCCAGGTTAAAAACCAAAAACTACACCCACTGCTGTGAGCTTTCCGTTATGCCAACCATGTGTATGTCCCTCCCATACTCCACCCACCAATGCTGTCATGAGTTATTTCAGGAGGTGTCTATGACTCAGCGATCAAACGTCCAGAGCCCACTGGCGTCATGCGAGCTGTCCATCTGAGAGCTACAAAAGCAGCTCAGATGTCTTTATTCAAAAACCTCATCGCCAGGGTTATACAAGCTCTCATTAACCGCTGCTATGCCCTTGATATAGTTTGGAGCGAAATAATGAATCAGGAAACAACTCTGCTTTGCGGGAACTTTACTGAACAAAGTTTATGAGAAAACAAATGACGATAAATTTACTGTATCTGCATAGATCAAGCAACGGCTCTCTTTTGTCTGTGCTGCTGAACTGCACTGCGACTTGGAATTTAGATCTGAGTTCTGCGTTCACCTCTTCTTCTGGAAGCTCTACGTCTGCTGAGACTACCGGATTCACTGACTGGAGAAAATCGGGTCCATTCCACCACAACTGCTTATCAATCAAACTGTTGACAGATTGTCCTCTTGTTGGCAGGTCTGCTGGATTATGTTTGCCATCGCAGTGTGACCATGATTCTGGTTTAGTGAGGCTTTGAATCTCTCTTATAACTTATATTTATTATTATTCAGTGTTAATTAACTGCACTAATAAATTGCAACAGCCCTATTTATACTGTATATACTTTTGGGTGGCATTGAACGAAAATGCAATGTCGTTGGATACTGAATATTTCATATTGAGTGCCTAGCAGGACTGTGCAGTCGTATATGTCTTCCTGCATTTATTGATTTATTTTAATGCGTTTTATTTATGAACAAATTTTACAGTTTCGCCGTTCAGTCACTTATGGCTTGAACTTTATTATATACAGTTGCTAGATTGAATTCAGGCATGGAAACAACCTACAATCTCTGTTGAAGTCTCAGGGGGATGTTTAGCTCCTGTGAAGCAGTTTAACCTTGTAAATGTACTCTCAAGAGGAAGTTTTACTGAAATTACAGTAAGCAGGAAAAGATGTTTCATCTCAAGAATGTGTTGAGGACAATATTATATTACATGTGTTGGTAAATAAAGGATCTGTACACCCAACGATGAACATTTTACCTTAATTTACTTACCTTTACATCTTCTATGAGTCATAAAATGAGATATTTGATAGAACGTCCAAGCTGTTCTTTTTCATACAATGAAAGCAGATGGTGTTTTTTTACTGCCATACTCCAATGACAAAAAAAGAACATAAAATCAGTTCTGAGTTACAAGTCTTTTGAAGCCATATAATAGCCTATGTGTTAAATTGATGTAGTCTTTAGACACATTGCACCAGCTTCAATGTCATTGGCTGATGCCCTGTTGCGTGACCAGTCGCAAAGTGGGAAGCTTCAAAAAATGTGACTGCAAATGAAATTTGATAGCTACCGCAGAAGGAAAGATTATCATTGAACCTTAGCAACCTAAATGTTTGGCTGTTCCTCACATCTATCATATAGATTCAGAAGGCTTGAAATATATTAGAGTATTTTTATGGTACTTTTATAGTGCTTTTTGTCATTTTTAGAGCTTGCCAGTGTAAATCACAATCCACTTTCTTTGTATGGCAAACTCAGTCTTCCAATAACAACATATTTTGTTTTTCACAGAGTAAAGAAAATGAGTGAGTTTGAATGACAAGAGGGTGAGTCAATGATGACAACATATTAATTTTTTGGGGGGTGAACTATTCTTTTAATATTAGAAATCCACTGTCCTGTGTTTCAGAATCTTACTAATCTGGTTCACAATATCAAGAGGAGATGCAGGGTAAAAATTGTAGTGAGATGTTAACTAAAAGTGCACAGCCCACTCTCCAGACGAACTGAGGTGGGAGATCTCCGCTCTTGGACAATTTAACACCTGACCACCATCCATTTCCCAAATAGAATGAGATGACACCGTTAAGCAAGGCCACTCTTCTTCCCATGTTACTCTCTGCAGGCTGGATCAGCTCATCCTCTGGTATAATGGGTAACACCCATTGAGCTGTGCATATCGTAAAGGCAATTCAATATAGATGGAAATGAGATTAGACTGTGTTATTAGATCGCACTTTTCCAGTTCGGCTAAGGCAGCGGGTGCCCTGTTACTATTCAAGACTATTCTGCAGATTTGTCTGAGGGGGAGCAGGTGCATAAGTTATTCTGTGCATTCAATCTCATGTTTGCGGTAAACACATTCGTAGGGAAATATTTTTGAGACGGAATACATTTTCAATTGCATTCTAAAATGCACCCATTCATTAAAGTGCTGTCAGTCATTTTAAAAGATATTTCTGGATGCTAATTTTGTGTCGAGGACAAAGCGTGTCACTTCAAAATAAAGAAATCAATTAGCCATGTATTTTAATATATTTTAATATATAATTTATTCCTGTGATGAAAAGCTGAATTTTCAGCATCATTACTCATCATTACTAAGTTATGTTCATTATTATGTTGAAAACAGGTGTGCTGCTCAATATTTTTGTGGAAACCATGATGCATTTTTCAGGATTCTTTGATGAATGGAGGTTCAAAAGAACAGCATTTATTTGAAATAGAAATCGTTTTTAACATTATAAAAATCTTTACTGTCACTTTTGATCAATTTAATACATCCTTGCTGAATTAAAGTATTAATTTCTTAAAAAAAAAAAAAAAAACCTACTGACCCCAAATTTTTTGAAAGGTTGTGTACTGTATATAAAGCACTTTTCAAGATTCCAAAGAGAAAGGAAAAATTTAAATCGCATCATATGACCCCTTTAAAATATAGATGTATTATTATTTTTTGTTGTTGTTGAAGAAAAGTTAGTTTGGCAATATTCAACAAATATTTAACAGACATTAGCACATTTTCAATCAATTCATCATTTTTAACTAATTTACATTTACATTTTAAGTTTCAAATATGTATTATTGGGCAATTTGAGTTTTTTTTTCAATTGGTAATTGATTCCTTCATTTTATTTTTTTAATCTAGAACCTCTTGTTCATTTTAAATTTTTTATTTATTTTTTTTGTTTATAGTTATTGTCTTGCTTGTTATTGTTAAATATTTTGCAGTTACAGAAGTCTGTTTAGTTTATGTTTAGCCTTCTCTCCTGTGAACTGACATCTGTGTTTATAGGGTGTGCAGATTGATGTCAAAGTGATTGGAACAGCTGGGCCTTCTAACTGGGCTTGACGCCAGCTCTCAAAAGACAGTCCATCACCCTTGATAAGTGGCACCTGGATGAGACCTGGAGTGAGGTCTGTGAGAGCTACAGGTATTATTAAAATCCTGACAGGGGGACTTTCCTGTTGGCCAACAATGTGACGGTACCTTGTTTTCTCCCACATGTCAGTTTTTTGCTTACGTTTTTCTTGTTTTAGCATCACCACACCCACAAAAAGCATCATAGTTTTTTGCTAATGCTACTGACATATGCTGGTTCTTTGATAGTACATCATTTTGACTTGGTTGACATGTGAAATGGAAGCAGAGAAAGATCTAGTAAACCAGGATCCTGAATGCCTTTAAATGACTAATGGACGTAACCTTTCAAGTGGTGATTTGTTTTGAAGGTGTTGTCATGCTGTTGTAATTCTTACATCAGATCTGTTGTTGATATAAAGGTTGCTTCAGGGCCAAATGAAATATCCTGCTCGCATTCGTACCCTGTAGTTTGATTTCCAGCTGTTTTGAGGAAGCTACTTTGAAGCTAGCATACTTAGCTACAACCTAAATACAACCGGGGGAAGTCGTGGCCTAATGGTTAGAGTGTCTCAAGTCCGGCAGGAATTGTAGGTGGGGGGAGTGAATATACAGCGCTCTCTCCCACCTTCAATACCACGACTGAGGTGCCCTTGAGCAAGGCACCGAACCCCCAACTGCTCCCCGGGCGCCGCAGCATAAAAAATGGCTGCCCACTGCTCCGGGTGTGTGTTCACGGTGTGTGTGTGTGTTCACTGCTGTGTGTGTGCAATTAGGATGGGTTAAATGCAGAGCACTAATTCCTAGTATGGGTAACCATACTTGGCCACATGTCACGGCACTTTCACGTCACTTTTTTTTCACTAAATGAGTTCAAGTACAGTAGAACTACTCTTAGTTAGTCTAAAATAACCATATTTAAGTATTTTGCCTCAATATAATTGATGCATGGGTTTGAATAAAACAGTTAATAGTTTATTTGATCTCAAATGTTTCAGCATTTGCATGTCCCAACTTGTAAACACAAATCTAAGAAAGATGTGCAAGTTCTGTCAAAGTGTTCCTGTCGCTCTCTCGGCTGGAAGAGCTCTAAACAGCTGTTCATTTTAGACTAATCAAATGCCTTTTAGTTAACAGTCTCCCCCTCTCCTCACAATGTCTCATTCAAAGGCGAGTCAAGTATATTGAATGCTGGAGATTTCAAGCACGCTAGATGTGCAATATTATCTTAGCATTTTCTGATGCCAGCATCGTCAATCTATGCACTCTTCTTTAATAAAATGCCCATTATAAAGCACAAGAGAAATGTGATTCTTAAGTGCTTTTAAAGGGACAGTTTGAATTATGATGGTATGCAGAGGTTAGCCAATCTAAAAAGAGGTACATATACATGTTGGTGTCTTAAAAGTACAGTAGCCTTTTAGACACCTATACTGTATGTGTAAAAAAGACAATTTATTTAGAAGAGTCAGAATTTATTGATGATGACTAGATCGTGGCTGTTTTTGGTGCTAATAGATAAACATTACTTGGGGGGGAATAAAATACTACATAAAGGCCCCTTTAAATGTTTGGTCCCCAATCCCATTAAAGTCCAAAACATACATGAACCCAACTCTTCTATGGAAATTCAATTTAATGTCTCTTTGTGGAGAAAAAAAAGGTCTAAGGTGGTTTTCCAGACTAGTTCTTAATGGGCTGGGAGACCAGAAAACCACCCTAGGCTGGTTTAAACCCATTAGCGAGACAATGATGGTGAGATCTTACTCTGCTTCTGCCTTCATTCTGTCTCTTTCTATCTCTTGATCTCTCTATGTATTCACTTCATCATGTGACACACATACACTCTGTTTTTTTTTTAAAGCTTTAAGTCCCCGGCCTGCTCAGGATTGTAACTGGTGTTTTGCATTTATGAGGCATAAGCAGCTACTGGAAAATGCCAAGGACTCCTGATACTTCAAAGCAAAAACGTTTTGTCATGAGAAGCAGCACAAATGATTTACCCTTTGTGAGAGTGTGTAGATATATTTATTCAGTTTATGTAAAATATGACCTGTCCATGGAGGTCTATAATACTGTTAGCATTCATCTCAATAGCAGATGCTCTACTGGTGAAATCTGCCATCGTTGCTCAAAATGGGATGATGCAGCTGTAGTTTTATTTTTAATTGTGAATGACAGTGTACAGTATCAGTTTACTTGTTTTGCCTGTTTTGTTATTGTAGATAGTTGTCTCCAGATGGACATGCATTATTCATCAGGACTGCAATATGAACAGCGGACCAGCAGGTGGCTGCAGGAGGCGAGTGTGTATGTGGACTGCAGTCCCACACAGCACATGCTTCTGTGAGCAGTTGCTCCATATGGGCAGATTCAAGATCAGTTTATCTCTTCAGGCCAGTAACGCACTTGGTGGAGGACAGAGCTGAGAGACTTTTTGGGACCAGAAATCACTTGTGTCATGGGCATGAGTGTGTTTATATGATAATGTAGTAGAGATGTGGTCGAATTTCTGCGTATGTGGAGCAATCAATCTCTTAGTATAGTTGAAAACCGAGAATCGTTTTTAAAATACTGGAACCAAACATCATTTTACCGTTAATGGTTCTCGCAAGTCCATTCTTTTGCCGATGCAGACAGAATAATGTAAAATACTCATATTATCAACGGCATTGGAACACAGCTAGTCCACTACTAAATTGACAGTGTGATCATTATAGGCCGATTCTTGAGTGACTGACTCTTTTTAATCAGTTCTTTTGTGAATCAAACTGAAACAAGCGAATCAGAAACATATAGCTCAGCCAGTGTAGACCGATTCCCAAACAAATGGCAGTGCAAAAATATAGTCAGATTCCCAAAAAAATGACTGTTATGAGCTGCCTCTTTTTAGTGAATCAAACAGAAACAGGTGCAACAAGTGTAGACCGATTGCACAATGAATGACTCTGAGTGAGTTTTTTTCAGTGAATCAGAAGTTACAAGCAAAACAAGTGTAGTCCGATTACACAGTGAATGATTCTAATGAGTCAGCTCTTTTTAGTGGATCAAAAACAAACAGCGCAATCAGAGTAGTCTGTTTTCTGAATGAATTCCTCTTAGGAGTCTATTCTTTGTAGTGAATCAAACATCACAAACATTGTGGTCTGATTCAAACACACAGTTTACAATAACTGAGACTTAAAATTAATAAGGCAGTGTAGTTACAGACTGGTTTTATGTATATGCAAATTGTATATATATATTTTTTTTTTTCAAATATTTATTTCTTAAAAATACTTAAAGCTGCAGTCTGTAACTTTTTTTGGTTAAAAATGATCCAAAATCAATATTTGAGCAAGTACATAACCAGCCAGTGTTCAAAACTATCGCCTTACTTTAGCCCGATTCACAACGGTTAGCTTCTAATAATGTTTTCTAATTTGAGTGGAATGGGTAGGTTTTCGTGGGAAATTTGAGCATGGCACTGCGTCATTACGTCACGTCTGTAAACATAAAGAAGTTGTCCCGGCTAGTATGCTATCGCATGTGAGGATCCTGCAGGTGGCGGATCGTTTATAGCCTTTTCTCACAGCAGCCAGAATAATTAAATGTATCATTTTGATGGCGGATTGTAATCCATAAAGGATTATGTGTTTATGAAACACATGTGAATGAAATTTAATTATATTCCAGTTATAAATGCGCTTCTGATTACAGATAGCCTGGGATTTGTAATTTAAAGAAAACCAGTTCGAAGGGAGCATAATTTCCTTTTTGGGTAAAAATAATTTCTTAATATGAAATTCGAAGAGTATGACAATTAGATTAGACTGTGCAGAAATTGAAATCTACACGCTAATACACACTATACTCATAGTCACCAATGCTGATGTTGATAATTTGAGAATAAAGTATAACAATAATAATAATTTGAACGGTTTGATATGATATGATCTAATTTAGATTTAATCACTATTGGTAGCGAGATTTATGGTAAGGCTTTTTTCCTCAGCTGGTCAGAACTTACTTGTTCAGATGG
The DNA here is from genome assembly GCF_001515625.1 of Sinocyclocheilus rhinocerous. Taxonomy (NCBI): domain Eukaryota; kingdom Metazoa; phylum Chordata; class Actinopteri; order Cypriniformes; family Cyprinidae; genus Sinocyclocheilus; species Sinocyclocheilus rhinocerous. The sequence continues at coordinate 1,323,938 of NW_015638024.1, read as the reverse complement.
CAATATACGGTGAAAATTCTTATTCCAAGACGTAGGCTAGAATCTGTGATTGCGAAGTACAGTAAATATCCACACCGGTGCAGTGACTGACTGCCACACATACTCTTCAGAACATTAGATTCATCCGCGCGGGAGCCGCGCCCACTCACAACCCACGCAAGCTAGATAATTCTGCACACAGCTGCAATTCCAGGTTTTCAAACAGAGATGGCGACAAAGAGGCAAAACGTACAGACTGCAGCTTTAAATAAACAACAATAAAACAAATTTGACCATGATGAAGGAATACAATCAACTTTACAGTCAAGTCAAAAAAAGTCATATTTCACACACAGATTAAGAAAAACACAAAACGAAAAAAATCTTGCATCAGATCAGACTTTAATTTCATTGTGTAAAGTTGCATGTGTCTATACAGTGAGGTCATCAAAGAGGATAACAAACACATGGTCTTTGGTTTTCAGCTATGCCGTTACCTGAAGAATATAGAAATGAAAACAGAAGAAATTAAAAGTGTCTGTATCCCAGCAGGTCCCAGGGTCAAGCAAATGCAGGATTCTAAACGGCTAAAATGTAAAGCTAATTGCTGACGAGGCTAAATCAGCACGAGTATGTGAACACAACCAGCCAACAAGCCTCAATTGCTACTGGAAGAGTATTGGAAGTACAGGAAGTCAGTTTGACATGCGATAATCAATGCTTCATGAACTCATGAATCACTTGAATCTGTGTTTTTACATGAGTTGGTTAAGTGAATAACTTAATGACTTACTGGACAAAAATGATAAAAATCATACTATTGTAGGGTACAACAGGACTACAGGTAAACCTGGGTAAAAGCACATTTGATTTTATTCTCCTTTTCTGCTTGATGTTGTTAACATTAATCATTTGAGAATAATATATATATTATTATAACAATAATAATAATTTGAACGGTTTGATGTGATATGAGCTAACCGATCTTTAGATTTAATCACCATTGGTAGCGAGATTTATGGTAATGCTTTTTTCTTCAGTTGGTCAGAACAAACGTGGCAGACTTGTTACTTGTTCTGATGGCAATATACGGTGAAAATTCTTATTTGGATCATATTCCAAGAGGTAGGCTAGAATCTGTGATTGCGAAGTACAGTAAATATCCACACACCGGTGCGGTGACTGACTGCCACACATACTCTTCAGAACATTAGATTCATCCGCGCTGGAGCCGTGCCGACTCACAACCCACGCAAGCTAGATAATTCCGCACACAGCTGCAATTCCAGGTTTTCAAACAGAGATGGCGACAAAGAGGCAAAACTTACGGACTGCAGCTTTAAATAAGCATTAATGGAATCTTAAGGAACCAGGATAATTAATTTCTTTACTATTCCCATGAGGTTCCATTGCAGTTATGCTGTCCTACAGTACAGTATATAGACTATGAGGCAGCTCTCTAGGTTTTTAGAGTTATGTTGTTTGATTGATGAACTCGCTTGAGCAAAAAAACAACCATGGCTCTCTGTGTCCTGGACTGCAGTCCAAGTTATGACAGCAGTTGTTGCAATTGCTCATGTATCTTTGCAGCCAATTTTTGCTTGCATCAGAAAGGGTTGTTCAGCTGTCTAATCATAGTGCATTATCCTATTATCTCAACTCATACTAGGAAACAGCCTTTAAATTCACAATAACCCACTGTTTCTACACTCAATGTTTCTTCTTTTCTGTATGGGGTCCATTCACCGCATCCCAAAGGAGTACTATGGTAACATTGCCTCACAACTTATAACTCTGTATTTCAGCGTGTTATTGTGCATCTGGAGCTCGAATGACTATGTTCTGCTTTGCAGCTGCAGAAAAGGCGTTGGCTGTGGGATATTAGAGCGTGATCTCTCGGCAGAATTCCACGGAGAAATATCCAAATGTTCCGTGATCTCCTATTGTGATGGTTGGCTCAATTCGAGAGAGCTGCCTTTCTTTTTTGCCAAACAAACATGCTCCACCATAACTATAAATTGACGAAAAGGTACCATTCGTAGCAAAGACATTCTGACAGTTTGGCATAATTCAGTCTGACATAATGTACATTGTTTTTGTTGCAGTCTGCCCCATTGGGTGGAGACGGCTTCCAGTGTCCCTTTTTGAAGCTGAAAATACGATACTTTCAAAATGAAGGTATGACTGCGATGGAAAAAGCAACCGAGACTGCGGCTCTGCAGGCTAACAGACTCACAGACATTCAGACACAGCTTTCATCATTAAAGACCCATCAGAGCCCGTGAACGGCCCTTACCTCTGGATAAAACCCAAATAATAATCAATCACAAGGCTGAGCGGCCAAGGCACACAAACACAAAAAGCCCCTGTTTTCCCACAGAGAGCGGAGAACTCATGCCTTGAAGGTATACAGCATGAAATCTCTATGAAAATCGTGAGTTTGTTTTACTTATTGTTCTCTGGCCCATTTTTTTTTATGTCAGAAAGATATTTTAATTATATTGACCCTGTCTACCTTTCATCGATGTTTTAGTCCTTTTCAGTGCAACTGTTGTCCACAGCAACCAATTTTAATCAAAAGTTAATGAAAAGGTGAGAGAATGAGAGACTATGCATGTGGCCAGATGGAAGATATTAAATTGTGAGATGGGGAGATTGGGGCTGGGGGCAGGCACGTGCACAGGTAGGGCTCAACCTGTGCAGAGCACATGCCCTTTTTGCCCTTACACTCCGAAGTGCCCTTTTTTTGGTGATGGTGTTTTTTTTTTTTCCTTCAATAAATCAATGATATTGGTCACCTTTAACATCTGTCTGTCTGCTATATATATGGCTGTTGTTAATATGAAATAAATCTAAAGCTTTTGAGATTATTATTTTGTGCTATTTCATTTGTCATTAAGGGGGGGGGGCTTTTTCAGTTTCAGCACATGCCCCTCAAAAGGTCTGTGCACGGCCCTGGCTGGGGGTCTGGATGAAAGAAGCCAGGTCAGTTACCCAATTCATTAAGATTTCCACCTGTTAGCTGCCACCAAACAACATCTAGACAACAAAAAAGCCACATCTCAAGCTCTGTGCGGTAGGCGTATTGAGATGAGATATAGCCTAAAACATGGCTGGAGAATGTAAGCAAGCACTATATCCCACACAGTACTATATCCCTCAATGCAATACACCAGACTTGACCTTTTAGTGAGTGAAAAGTGAGTAATATTGGCCAGCATCTCTATATTGCCTTAGAGATGCAAAATATTAGATTTTTTAAATGTTTGCATAGTGTATTCTCACATTTTATTACATTTTTTTAGTAGGTAATATGCAGTATACACTACCATTGAAATGTTTGCGGAGTCTCTAATGCTCACCAAGGCTGCATTTATTTGATCAAAAGTACAGTAAAACAGTAATAATGTTTACAATTTAAAATAAGTGTTTTCTATCTTAATATATTTTAAAATGTAATTTATTCCTGTGATAAAAAAGCTGAATTTTCAGCAGCCATTACTCTGGTCTTCAGTGTCACATGGTCCTTCAAACCGTTGTACTGCTTAATATTTTTGTGGATTCCTTGATGAATAGAAAGTTCAAAAGAACACTATGTATTTGAAATAGCAATCTTTTGTAAAATTGTAAATGTGAACTGTCCTCTTGCAAAAGTATTGTGTTCCCCCAAGAAATTTTGCATTCGCCCACAAAAGCTTTGATATATATAGTTTTGCTTCCCATCACAAAAGTTTTGCGAATGAATGCAAAGTTTCTTGGTGGAACGCATTACTTTTGTCAGCAAACACAAAAAGCATTGAAATATAATTTTTCCTCCCATCATTTTTTTTTCTATCACCATGTCCCTTTAGGGGCTTTGTACTTTTGAGATATTTTGCAACAGAAAACCTGAAGGTGAATACTTTGTAATACCTTCAATGCCTTGTCTTTCTAAAAAGTTCTGACAGCTTAATCACAGCAAGCCCCAGATTTCAGGATATCACAGTTTTTCAGTGTTTTTTTTCCCCAGTGGTCACAAGCACTAATTGCTGTACTGACTTGCATTTCAGTTCTGGTGTTAATGTGACAGCTGCATTGACACTAGCATACCATAATTTACAATTCTGTGCTTGTGGACTAGAAAAGATTCCTCACATGACTTCCTGTCTAACTGTGCAACACAAATTTATTTGGTTACTGATAATATGCAGTTCATTATGGAAGATATACATGAGTATGAACACTTTGCATAAAAAATGGCAGGATGTAGAAGCAAGCCAAATACATCCAGATGTTGATCACGGCAACATCTGCACTGGGAGGAATCGGGGCTTCACCATGGGATCGTCTGAGTCGTCTTGTCTTTCTGCAGCTCTTCCAGTCTGTGGAGGAATTTCTGGCAAGACAAGACAGAAATCGAAACCCTCCGCTCAATGAATTGAAGGTATGTCAGGAATTATAAATGGACTGAACAGGGCTTGTGTGCATTGCAATAGTGTTTAATATTCTCTGTGTTTACGAATAGCGGCTATCAATTTTTGTGTGTAAATTTAGTCAAATTAATAAAAAATAAAAAAATCAGATAATTTTCATTAACTGTTCTTGACTTGACATGCCATCTTAAAGAAATAGTTCACCCAAAAATTTTTATTTACTGAAAATTATAATTCACTCTCAGGCTCATGCATGATGTAGAAGAGTTTTTATATTCATCTGAACATATTTGGAGAAATTGAGCATTACATCACTTGCTCACCACTGGATTCTAGTGAATGGGTGCCGTCAGAGTGAGAGTCCAAACAGCTGATACAAACATCACAATAATCTACAAGTAATCCACATTTTTGAATGAACTATTCCTTTAAATGTAAAAAAAAAAATGCTTTAGTCATCCACCAAAAAAATATAATGCCTTCGAAACATTTTCATTTTCATAAATGCAATTAACATGATTAATTAAACAGCATATCATCTAATTAATTTGTTTGAATATGCAGGCAAGGAAATCCATGTTTTTGTGCTTTCTTGTGTAAAAATGTGCAAATATAAATACAAAGATGTTTTTCTTTGTCTCTCTGATTGATGACCTTGTTCAACCTGTTAAAGTATATACACCGGAAATTATAACAAGAAAAATATCACGCTTCAAATTTACATTTCTTTTTCATTAAACCTACTGGTATGAAAGCAATACATTGCATTGTTGTAGTGTAATCAAAATGAAAAATATGTTTACCTGCAACCCTTAAAATATAACTTGTTTTGTGTGCACACAGTTGTGAGAGCATGTAAAGCTGTTTTTATTAGCAGAAAATACAGAGGAAGATAATCCCTCCAGGCACGCACAGCTCCCACTCACAATATCTGGCAAAAGCAGGCGCAGCAAACAGATAGTCCTCCCATCAAATGAAGGCAAGAGAGAAAACCAGACACCTTCAGTGTCCAGATGGGAGTCTGACATATATTTCATCAAGACATTCATTCAAGTTAATAGTTAAACACCGAAAATGTGTCCACAACAGTTTGATTGCCTCACACAGACAGATGCTGGATATTTCTGGGGGTTTTAATGAGATCAAATCAAATTGCCCTTCAGTGCCTTTGAATAAAAGACTATTCCAGGTCATGGGTTGTTTACAGTGATTTTAATGTGAGTGTCTAAATGTAAAATCCATCTTGTGGATGAGGTTGAAATGAGATCATGTATAATAAATGGTTTTCCACCGATTTGAGCCTAATGATGACTGGCCTTCTGCCCTGGGCTCAGAGCAAAGTGTTTCAGAGCAAGTGAGTCATTTTAGAGTGAGTAAAGGACAGAATTTTCGGGTGGAAGCATCATAAATTAAAAATAAAGCACATCCTACACATGATATGTTCTATATTTAAACTCTAGTTTGTCTGCTCAGTTCAAATGGTGCATTTTATGTGGAGATTTTGCGCTCTTTGGCCCAAAGACAAAACATCAGTATCACCATAATGGAGTCGACCATTAGCCTCCTAGTGGCAGACCCGGTAACAATATTAAGGTCAGAAATTAACCAGGGCTTGGGGCAAAAATGCCACTGAGAGTGACAAAAATGCCCCAGATATTTCAAATGTGTGAGCAAAAATTCCCTCATGGTTTGATCAATTTCTCGCCATGGGTTAAGCAAACATAATGTCTGTTTGAATGAACTAGTTCAACTGAAGTATTTGACATGCACCACTGTTCAAAGGTTTGGAGTCAGTAAGATTTTATTTAAAAAAAAAGAAATGAATACTTTTATTCAGCAAGGTTACATTAATCAAATGTTAAGACATTTATAATGTTACAAAAATAATATTTCAAATAAATGCTACTCTTTTGAGCTTTCTATTTAAGGTATCACAATTTCCACAAAAATGTTAAGCAGTACAATTATTTTTACATTGATAATAATGTTTCTTGAGTACATCAGCTGATTAGAATGATTTCTGAAGCATCATGTGACACTGAAGACTGGAGTAATGACTACTGAAAATTCAGCTTTTGCCATTGCAAGAATAAATGACATTTTAAAACATATTAAAATAGAAAACTTAAAATGGAAAAATAAATGTTTTTTTTTTTAACAATATTATTGCTTTACTGTGTATTTTATCAAATAAATGCAGCCTTGTGAGCATAAGAGACTTTTTCAAAAACATAAAAAATAAAAAAAAACATTGTAATGACCCCAAACCTTTGAAAGGTAGTGTGTGCGAATGACATGCTGCGTGTCACATAAAGGTAACTTTACTGTGTATTTTATCAAATAAATGCAGCCTTGTGAGCATAAGAGACTTTTTCAAAAACATAAAAAAAAAAAAAAAACCTTGTAATGACCCCAAAGCTTTGAAAGGTAGTGTGTACGAATGACATGCTGCGTATCACATAAAGGTACAAAGAAAAAAAGCCCTTAAAACCAATTCCCGCATCTGCAATTATTAAACAGGCCCATAACACTGGTTGACATCATTGCAGAGTATTACCACAAATAAACCTTAAAGTTCTGGAGTCACTGTCAACAGATTTGGTAAACTTTTGATTACCTACCCTGTCTTGGCACACAATGAAACGATTAATGTCTACAAGCTTGCTGAAGCTCATCCAACTTCTTGATTTCATTTCCATTCTTTTCTCTGAAGCACCAAATATTGAAATAAACAAGAAGCCTTAATGGTTTGCCATCTAAAATGATGCAAAAACTGTCCTAGCACAAAACCTAAGTTCCAGTGGAGCGTCAACATTAGGAGGGGCAGAATGAAAGAGGTAGGCAGAGCAACAGCCTCAAGCTATGTTTGCTCCCTCTGCTGCCCATATGGCCAGAGATCCGCTTGTTCCTTTCTTAGCAAACATATCTTCCCTTCTGTGTTTTAGATGAATACTGATCCTGAGATTGTCCTGAGGCCTTTTATGCCTTCCTATGTAATTTTGACCACAAATACCTTTTTAATTATTAGTTTCAGTGTGTTTCCCCATTTAAAGGTAACTTGAAGAAAATGGGAGGCTTTTGAAAGTATTGATGGCAAAATTAAAAATGTCACACCATAGTGTGAATGTATAGGGTGGGCTGTTGACTGTATTACTAAATATGAGAGACTTTTTGTTTATGCCTGTTATGATGCCAGTAATAGATAATATGTCGTGCGGGAGGAGACACTGACCTCTGGGTTTGACTTTTACTGACATTTTGAAACTAGTTGGAAAGTTCTCCTGTTATGTTATTTGTTATTTAGCAGGCGCTTCCTTCGATCAGAATGATTATGTAGTTGGTGCAATACAGCCAAAACAGCACAGCTTTAGAGGAGAAACCTTGAACGTTTTATGGAAATAAATAAGCATGACATTTAAAGGTCTTTCTGAACCATACCTTCTAAGCTATACCTTTCGCAGCAGATTTTGGGAAATGGAAGGATTTTTTTGCACAGGGATCTTTTCACTCACAGTTTAGACTGAAAGAATCCATGCATGAGATTGCATGGAGCAGCTGGAAAGAGAATTACCTCAGTGCAGAGTGAGTGGCCTATAGATAAAGTGTCACAGCAGATAATGCATCGATGTAAGAGATGAAAACAGCTTTTGTCAAAGAGAGATGAGTGAGAAAAGGTGATTATATAGGTGCTTTATGACAACATGTTCATAAGGTTTCATATAAAAGTCATAGCCAGAAGCCTCCTTGGACATAATTATTTGTATTGTACTAATGTTTTGATGTTTAAATGTATGATTCATTTTAGTTTAATATATATTTTTATTATAATTTGTATTATATATTATATATATTTATAATATATTTATTAAAATGTTTTTATATTTTTATTTTTATTATCAAATAGTATATAATTTTAATATCAGTTAAAATGCATGTTGATCACTGGCTGTGAAGTTCTGTCATATCACACTCTGACAAAGGCACATTCTTCTTTGTATTTTAAATGAATCTGAAGTTCAAACTCAAGCAGTTTGGGTTTGCCAGCCGTTGGGTAGGGATGGCAGGTTATCCTGACAATCTACATTTTTCAATCTTTTATAACAATAGGGATAAGTGATTTTGTAGCAAGCCACAATGACGATGTTTTCCCAAGAAATCACAGTGGAGTCAGCAGGATCAGAGATCTGCGTTAAAAAGTCAGTATAGGATCGCTACCTGTCACCAACTAACTGACAACAATATCATATGTTCCTCTTTGACACCTCACGCAGTCCAGAAGTTTCCTTTTGGGAGAACTGGAGGTTGCTGGTTTCTATCAGTTCTATCATGACAGCTCTCCGAAGATTTTAGCATGGTAATTGATATGACATTGTTAATGTATTTGGTCTTGGCCAAATAGATCTGCTACACTGCTGAATTGCTGCTGCTGTTGGTTATTGCTGTTGTTGTAGATTATTGCTGCTATATAACATTTTTGTTGTACTACGGGCTACCTACAACAGCAAAAGAACCAAAACCCGAAAAGACATTGAGCAAATAAATATAACAAACAAGGATAAAAATGACAAACTATTTGCATGTTTCCACCTTTTTTATTTACAGAATGCATGCTTTCCTTCTCCAACTCTCTCACAAACGCACACATACTGTACAGTACAGACACACACTCGCGCACCGAAACGTCTTGTCAGTGCTGACCCGTGAATTTATCAATAAAATAGTTTCACAGCTGAATGACTACATGAGATTTCTCCTTAGCGAGGTGGTAACATTGGTAACATTTGATCTTCAATAACTGAACACAATCTGAACGACTTCATGTCTACTGTGATAGAGAACACTGTAACGGTTTCCACTGATTACGAGATATTTTTGCTATTTTTGTTTGCTGGGATGATATTATATATATATCAATAGGGAAGGGGGGCCCAAAAATTTATTTTGCCTACGTCACGATAAGAGGTAAATCCGGCCCTGTATACAGGTGGAGCTGGGGAAGGTGGAGGGTTTCAGACAAACTCTGAGAACATGCTGTGAAATGCTCTAGTGAATGCTAACCAGCCATTTAAATCTAAAGCAGCAAGCTCATTGGCTGGACTATCACTGGACTAATAAACAATATAACTATAAGATTTAACAATAGCTAATAAACCGACACTACAGTTTTTGGACTATACTGTAAATCTCAACATTGGTAACATACCTAACATGCAATATTACACCTTGATAGCACACGTACTTCACGGAGATGTCTATTTGTATGTAAAATGTATGTAAAACTGACATCTTAAAGACGTCTATCGGATGTTTGTACACAGCAGATGCTTTCCAGATGAAGCGATCTTTAACAGACATCTTGCAGACGTACGTGTGCTATCAGGGCAGCAAAATATAAACCTCAAAAAATCTATGCCCTTAAAACCATTGGACACACTTTTATAATCCTAACAAGTCATTCGATCAGTTGGGTCAGAAAAACAGACACTACTGACACTATATAGATTCACGGACAACAGACATTCCAACATGCCATCCAACATCATTGCCTCCCTGTTCTGAAGCAAAAGAAATGTCAAGTCTTTTATGATTTATACATGCTGTCTGCATCTCACACCACATTTCGACACGCACATATCCAAAACAAAACTATTCACATGCTGAGAGCCCACAGGTAGAACATGAATATTTCATGAAATCAGGAGTTGATTAAGTAGGGGCCACAACATTCCTACTCTAACCATTCCTCACAAGCACAAGTGGAATCTTTCCACAGGCATTAGTCAAAACATGAACGCAAAATGTGACATTTGCCTCAGGCCTTCAGCTTGATGATCCTTCTATGGCTTGCTAGTGTTAAAAACTCCACTTATTTTAATTATGAGTCTTAAACCACCTCTGACTGTCATTGCGACATAACGAAAGAACGTGTTTCATAGCTGCTCATGTTACGGAAGATAGCAGACTGCATTGATAGGGTGACTTCATCAGGAAGAAATTAATGAGCTGTCATCTTAGCCCAAACGCAATAAACATCAAGATTTGCTAAATCATTTTAGAATCTGATCGTATCGATACCTTAGATCAGTGTAGCTGCTTTTTGTCACTTAATTATTCAACCTCGTTTGTCTTCAGTGAATGAGCTGAGAAAAAAAAAACATGCACATGCGCTAATGTTAAAAAACAAAGGTAAAGTAGTTTCTTTGTCAGATAAAATAAGAAAATCTTGCTTGTTGAAGAATTTCGCCTCAAACTGGCTGGAGGCAACAGTGATTACGTTTTATATTTTGAGCACATTCCTGTCACTCAAGGTCAATGTTAGCGGGACCGTTCCTATGAAGACGTCAAGACCCTAAAACACATTTTGTGAACTCAAGTTTAGTCATTGCTGTTACAGAGGAACATCAGAAGCTTTTTGAAACATCTCTTCTGAGATTCTGACCCTCAGCTTGTAATGCCATTAACAAAGCAGAGCAGAACATGTAGTTTAATGAAGTTCCAGTGGTGAGTTGGACATGCTAGCTAACTAATCTTACGGCACATAATTATGCACAGATGATCTTTTAGACTCTTACATGAAATCAACATGAAATCAAAATTAGGGTCAATTTATAATCTTAATACACAGGTCGCGTTATGCATAATTCATCATTTTGAGTTATTTCAAAGTTTGTAACAGCTTTGGCTGTGTCTCATTTTTAAGTCTGCACCCTCAAGAGGTTGCATTTATCGGTCAAATACCTCATTAAGGATGCCTCATTACAGAAAAGTAATCATTATAAAATTGGCTGTTATTCCTCAAATTACTGTAATTTCTTTCTTAGTTTGGTATGGTTACTTTTCTAAAATGAGGCTGCCTCAATGGCATATGTGGCAGATAAATGCGACCTTCGGAGGGCATGGCCTTCGAAATGAGAGACAGCTTTTGTCTGCCTAAATTTGTTGGCTGATAATATGCATTTAGGGTTTGGCCCCTCAGCCCAGTTTTCAAATTCCAAGGGCTTCTGCTAGCTGAGCAACTGAGATAAATGGGACTGCTAACAGATATCTTTCTTCAGGTATTTTAGACCACCTCAAGCCACAAAACTCGTATTTTTCAACACCTTCACTCCAACCAAAACTGGAATGTCTTTAGACTGTTAATGGGCCAATCAGTTGATAATGGTTGAAATCAAGTCCCGCACCACATTTTTTCTCATTGAATATGCTGTTTCATACGGTACATCACATTACAGAAGTAAAATGGGATATCACTCTAAGATCAGTACTCTAAGGTCAGTAAACAGTAATATGTGACCCTGGACCACAAAACCAGTCTTAAGTCGCTGGGGTATATTTGTAGCAATAGCCAAAAATACATTGTATCGGTCAAAATTATTGATTTTTTCTTTTATGCCAAAAATCATTAGGATATTAAATAAAGATCATGTTCCATAAAGATATTTTGTAAATTTCCTACTGTAAATATATCAAAACTTAATTTTTGATTAGTAATATGCATTGCTAAGAACTTCATTTGGACAACTTTAAAGGCGATTTTCTCAATATTTTGAATTTTTGCACCCTCAGATTCCAGATTTTCAAATAGTTGTATCTCGGCCAAATATTGCCCTATCCTAACAAACCATACATCAATGGAAAGCTTATTTATTCAGCTTTCAGATGATGTATACATCTCAATTTCGAAAAATGTACCCTTATGACTGGTTTTGTGGTCTACGGTCACATATTGTGGTCACACATAAACGGTGATTTTTTTCAGGAGTCTTTGATGAGTAGAAATTTCAAAAGTATGTGAAACAGTGTGAAAGTCTTTGCTGTCACTTTTGATCAATTCAATACATCTCAATAAAAGTGTAAGATATGATACTGACCATAAAATCTTGAATGATCCCCATCTCATTGCATGGCTATGTATAACAGTCTGATTTTTACTGATTTCTGTCCCGTGCTTTCTGTGATTCTGAAAGACATCCAAGACTCATTTGCTCATTTGTTCACATCATCATAATTGGCAAATAGTGTGAGAAGATCAGAGGTCTGACTGAAGTCCACTCGACCCCATGAACATACTGTACACTCAATTCGGCAATCCAGTGTAGGCACGACAGATGAGTGTTCTGCATTTTTCCTTCTTTCTTTTAGGTCTCTTTCTCCCTCTTTCATCATGCTTTGTCAAGCTATGGAGCCCACCCAGGTCTCCCCCACCACTGTGTTGACAGATGCCTAGCTGGAACAAGAAACTGGCTTCAAACATCCTCAGAAGTAGGTTAATAATTTACTACTTATTAGGCATGTGCTGCTTATGTATGAAGCTATTCAGTTCTGTGGTATTGTGTTCGAATCACTCAACACACCTAATTAGAAAACTTTTCTGTTTATCAGATGGAAGGGATAACACATTTTGGTAAATGGATGTGTTAATTTTTACATTTACTTATATATGTTTAAACTTAGAAGTTGTATCTGTTAACATTAGTTAATAAACTAACCTGAATAAGCAATGAACAATTTTATTTTCATTAACTAACATTAACGAATGTAAATAAATGCTTTAAAATGTATTGTTCATAGTTAATGTTAACTAATGTTAAGAAATTAGACGATTATTATAAAGTGTTTATTAAAAAAGCTTAGCCTAAAACTTTGAAATTTCACCTCAAACATTCTGATTAGTAATTATTTGATAATATCAATCTTACATTTATTGTATGGAAGCTTCATGCAGAGAATTCAATATTTTCCTTACGTTTAATGTAAATGATACAGCTGGATTGCAGTGCTGTTAAATTATGTTTAAATGTCAAAGTTTGGAAAACTTTCCAAACTTTCCATGCTTGCTAATGTGTGGTTTCACAGGATGTCACCAGAGCCTGCGGAATATCTTCCACAGCTATAATAGGCAAAGCATGTGCATTAACAGAGTGGAAAAATGTTATGGTTATCTGAGCGGTTCCTGTCAATGTGTGCGCTTCAAACACAGGATATGTTTTTATGTTATTTTTACCCTATCCCCCCTGCTGTTGCAGTACATTCGGTTGCTTTTGTCAGGATCATGGTTACCTGTCACATTGCTAAGAGAGGCACTCCAAAACACAGTGCTCTATACAGATGGAGTGTGGCGCTGATGAAGAATCCAGAACCTCCTGCTACACCCACTTCCTTTCTCTTTCCCTTTCTATTTCCCTCTGGGCTATCTCGGTTTTTCCCACAATTTACAAGCCCTTTAACACCACTGCATCACAAAGATAACCCGCTTATTGCTAGGCCACACCAACCTGTTCATCACTGCACTGGGTGGTCCCCCTGTATTATGGGGCATTTGGGTGACGCCATGTTTTTCCTGCAGGTTTTCATTAAAGTACGGTGGCCGAGAGAGCTCAACGCGCTGTAACTTAAGAAAACACATGCAAATTGAAAAAACACCAGCAAATTAAGAAAACATCTTCATCAGTTTGACAACACAGGCGCTGCAAATCCTCACAACACATGCAAATGAAGAAACGCGCTGCAAATCCTCACAACCACAACGGAAATGTTTCAAGGGGACCCAAAAAAGTGACGGACCCGGCTGGGATTTGTTTTTTTTATTTTTTTTTATATAATGCTTTATTATCAACACGTAGCATGCACAGTGCCT
>NW_015638024.1:1284854-1309900 GCF_001515625.1 Sinocyclocheilus rhinocerous | reverse complement strand
AAAAAAGAAAAGATGTTTAACTTTTTATTTATTTGTTTTTGTTCTGTTTATATTTCATTTGTATTATTCTTTATATATTTATTGTTTTGTATTCTGGTTGTGTATGTAATTTATTGCTATGACTGTATCCCCTGTGAATGTTATATCTTCAATAAAAAAAAATATATATATATATATAAAAAGGAATCACTAGCAGAAGCTCAAAAATAAAAAAAATAAAAAAAGCCACTGCACAAAACAAATCCCAGCCGGGTCCGTCACTTTTTTGGGTCCCCTTGAAACATTTCCGTTGTGGTCCGTGTTGCAGCGCGCGCGTTTCTTCATTTGCATGTGTTGTGAGGATTTGCAGCGCGTTTCTTCATTTGCATGTGCTGTGAGGATTTGCAGCGCATGTGTTGTCAAACTGATGAAGATGTTTTCTTAATTTGCTGGTGTTTTTTCAATTTGCATGTGTTTTCTTAAATTGCAGTGCGTTGAGCTCTCTCGGCCACCGTAAATTTATTGTTTTATGGTATTTATGGTGTATTTTTAGGTGCAAATACACTCTGTAAATTTTTTTCCAGTTCAAGCTTTCACTCATTTTATGCTAATAGTTTAATTTGCAGTGAAAACATTTGTATTACCGTAGAAAAATGCAAAATAGAAACATTTTGTTTTGTTTGTAGTCCTCAACTTGCAAACGCTGAGTAATAACGACTTGAGAACACTATTTTATTCATTCTCTTCTCTTCCAGAGTTTTATGATCTGTAGAATATTGCATAAGTGGATTAATCCAGGCTCAGCAGTTGAAGTTTACAACAGCTCTAATAGCAGTCCCAGATGCTCTCCTCCATGCTGAACAATTGGCTTTTATGCGCATAGTACACATGGGAATGGCCCGTCGTATTTTGAGCAGTTTGTGGTGCTGAAAGGTATTTTATTTTTAAAATCAACCTAAAAGTCAAGGAGACAGCATGATTCAGATACATCTCTTCTAGACCAACTTTTAATGAAAGTGCCATGTGCCTCAGATTTACAGAAGCTCTCTGTTTTCCAGGGTAGCAAGCGTATGTACTGTATTTATATAAATCCTTTTCAGCCCCCCCTCTGGGGTCATGCTATCTTTTCTTCTTGACTTTTTGAATCTATGTATGATAATTTTTTTCTTGAGATCAAACAGGGAATCCACAAATCTCACTAGTATGCCTGTAAGCACGGCTGTCAGAGTAACATGGTCAAGTCCCACAAACACCTTTTTGATTGTTGCCCACCATAACTCTCTCTACAGGCCTTCTTTTAACCATTTTCTAAACCAATTCTGAGTTCAGTGTTATTCGACAACAAAACAAACTTGGTAAATGTCATTGCACTGAATGTCCTGAATTAACTGGCACTGGATGTTGATTACAACTTTGCATTTCAGCACATTTGCTTCAAGAATTAATCTTGTATTAATGCGCATTTAACGGTGGACCTTTTTTGCTCCAGTTGAGCAAATCAAAACAGAGCATCTAAATGCATTTGAAAGTGTGCTAATTTCACTGTCTCACCCGCCTGCTGGAGGAGCATAGACCTGGAAAGAGAAGTATCAATTACAAGGATCAGAGTAAAACTCATTTATCTTTGCAGCAGACCACCTGCACTGCTCTCCTAAAGCCTGGTCATTAGAGGGGCCTCATTGGAGCCCAGGGTCAGAATCCTGATCAGGTCAGTGCCTGAGCAACATCATTTAGACCCATTCAAAGCCAGAAATTCCACCACTGAAATTCCTACCAAGAGACAAATTTACGATACCCTGCAGATAAAAGACATGGCTGTTTGAGTATAACGTTGAAGGAAATGATTTGCTTGGCTTCGAACGGTGGAAATAATGGTTTAAAAAAGTTTTTCCCAGAATTCCTATGTCTTATGTACCACCCCCCCAGTCCCATCAGTAAGGTACACCTTCAAACCTGATTTTTTTTGTGCAAAAAGTAAAACAAATCTTACATAAATTGTAACAACTTACGTAAGAATGGTTTTCGGAACAATGTAAGAATGGTTTTCGGAACAATGTTCCATGAATAAAACCCATTGGTTTGTTTATTCTTTAAAAACGAGCTGTGGGAAAAAACATGATATTTATCATGATTAGCTATTTTAATTTATTTACATTCCTAATATTTTATGTTGTAATTTCTGTTTTGGTTTAACCGAAAAAATGCAAACTACATGATTTGAAGTGTACCCCGTGTTGGGAATCACAGGTTTAAATTATTTCCTGTAGCAATGTTTTTTTTTTTCCCTTTTCTTTTTGCATTTAAATCCATAGTGTTGAAAAATATGAAATGCATAAAGGTAAATATATATATTTTTTTATACCAGACTTTTCCATATAGAAAAAAAATAATTAACCGAAAAAATGCAAACTACATGATTTGAAGTGTACCCCGTGTTGGGAATCACAGGTTTAAATTATTTCCTGTAGCAATGTTTTTTTGCATTTAAATCCATAGTGTTGAAAAATATGAAATGCATGAAGGTAAATATATATATTTTTTTATACCAGACTTTTCCATATAGAAAAAAAATATTGGTTTTGAATTAAATGAACTGATTGAAATGCTTTCTGGATGTCTTGAATAGTCAGGACATTAAGCTTGTATACAGTTTCCATGATGTCAGATGTATTTACTGTACTGCCTGTAAACACTTGAGATTAGAAATATGAAGTCATATGTGCTCTATTTGCTTGGAACAGTTTCTTCTTCCTGCCTGAATTTCATGGCAAAGCTGAGAATTAAATTTGAATTTTGCTGGATTTCTAAGAGGACATTGTCGAGACTCTAGAGAAACACATATTAGATCACACAGTTCTGAGGAATTTTTGATCAATGTGAATAATTTCACATTATTCCTTTGATGATGTCATGCAATCAGATAGTTTTGGACAGGTCTCATATGAGTACAACACGATAATACTTCTAAAGCCAGCTGAGTGACCTGATGAGGTGACGACTAATGGGAGTATAGACTGTTATAGAATAAATCATTGGAGGTTGCCAGGTTTGTGTTGTTGGTTTCTTCTCAACTGCTTCAAAGGTTCCGAATACCTGTCTTCACTTCCATAAGTTTTCACATTGCATCACTGCTTATTTGCATCTTTTTGGGAATCCCACTTCTGATTGATAATGAATGACTTCAGATCGCTTTGTTGCTGCAAATTACTGACAGCGTGAATGCTCATTAAAAGCTGTGCTGCTCAACACTGATCAAACACACTGCACAGAGAAGTAGGACGGGCATGGTGAGGGAATAATGCATGGCAACATGTGTGTTTTTAAATGTGTTTTAAATGTAAATGAATCAAATAATCAGGTGGAAGACAGACAAACTTATGATATAGGCATAAGGTCTTTTTGTTTCAACAAGGATGACCCCTGCTCCTAAGAGGTACATGCAAGTTCTGTTAAAACATTGTGGACAGAAGACAAATCCGTCATGGTGTCAATTTCTAAAAGCCCAAAGCAGGCTTGGCTTTGAAGTGGAAAACCAGCGTGCAAAAGCAACAATTTAACAAGACAAACAAAACCAACTCCTATATGTAGTGAGGAACTCTTCTGAGTTTGGTTTGTTTGTGGTGTAAAGAATTTCACACAAGTGTTTGAGAAACCCAGCTGAGCTTTCCAGACATGCCTAGAGTTGAATGTCTTTTATCTAAGATTAACAAGAGCTACAGCCTTTACTGTATTAAAGAGTAATGCTAAGGTGGCTGTCCATACTATTTACTTGGACATACAATAAAATGAAAGCTTATAAATAATATTAAAGTAGAATAAAATGACACAAGGGTTATTTAAATTGATTTATTAAAAATGTAATGAATATAGTTGTTTTGATTGCAGTTTGGGAGTCCATCATGCAAAGTACATTTTTACTATGTATTCACGACTACATTTATTTAATATGTAATTATTTTCATTAAATACTTTAAGCAATGTCTAAATACATGGATATTCTAATGCATTTGCAAGTTTTCAGTAAATATTGTGGTATTTTTATGATGGTGTCAACTGATTAATCGTTAATGGTCTAATAGTTAAGGTTCTTATGTTCTTATGTCAAGGTTGTATGAATGGTCTGCTTCAGAAAGTAGGTACCGTACGTATGGAGGTCTCCAACTTTGTCCCGCCCCTTTCTTAACACTCTCTAAACTGCACTGTGTAGGCTTGATAAGGCAAGTTAGTTGTCTGCACCTTCTAACCTATGGACGCACGGAAGAACATGACTCCAGCGAGGTAAAACTTGAGTTTTTTTTAACGCTTTTGATTTTGTAACGTCAGCAAAAGAGCGCTCCTCACGTGTATTATAAGAATCCTATGCTCTGCAAAGCAACCAAAAACAAGTTTAATGTTGCAGTGGCAGATTTGTAAAGTTAGACGACCGACAACATTGCACATTGTTTATTTATTTATAGTTTTAGTTTTGTGCAAATCAAAAGTTGAACTGAAACAGAAATGGTGCTGCGTTTGGTGACTTACTTGAGCGCGCGCTTGAGGTGTCTTTCATATCCATTAGTTAATCTCTGACAGCGCTTACCATCATTTACCATGGTAACCACGGATTTCGCCAAAATGTCCGTTATTTTGTTATTGCTACTACTGTAAAACAGTAATAATTTATTATTTCTCGAGTAGTTTTAAAAACAACATGACAGTGTTGGGTATAGTTACCACTTTTTACCGCGTTTTGGCGAAAATTGTGGTTACTAGTAATTTTTATAAGGAGGTAGCTGCAAAGTTTGTGAAGCACATGCCATCTTCTTTGTAATTTTCATAAAGTTTGCCTCATATAATTTTATATGCTTAGATTGATAGAGTAGGCTACACGTATTTATAATGTAATGAAAATGAATAGTTTGGGGTTTATTTCTGTAGACGGTTAAAGGGATAGTCCAAAACGTAAAAATTATTTCATAATTTACCCACCGTCGTTCCAAACCGGACTGCCTTTTTTTGTAGAACATTCTGTAGAACAAAATAATAATAATAATAATAATAAAGACTAAAAGATTCACCATAAATATTTAACTAAAGTGTGTAGCCTATAATGCACTATTTTTGAAGTCATGGTGCTTGTGTTAGAAATAGAGCCTAATTTATGTTATCGTTCAAGAATTTCTCCAATCAGTGAACTGTTAACCACAACATTGCACCGTCTTGAGCTGAGAACTAGATCAATCTGATTCATGAACAAATCATTCAGACCACTTTTACTGTAGCTTTATGGTGAATTTGCAGCTTGAGTCAGTTACCATTCATTAACATTCTTCAAATTTCACTTTTTTGTGTCCCGCAGAACAAAGAAGTCAAATAGGTTGTAAAACAACCTGAGGTTGAGTAAATTAGGACAGAATAAAATTTTTTGGATGAACTCTCCCTTTAACTTGTCATACATGTTATAGAATTAGCCAGACCAGTTTTTATAAATCAAAGGTAGACTAGACCTTGCAAATGGCATGTTGGCATGTAGCAGAGACAAATGTTTCGCCCAGACTTTAAGATATTAAGGTTAATGGTGTTTTTTTTTTTTTACGATTAAAGCAGTTCCTTTCATCTGCCCTGAAATCTAAACGTTCAGGCCCTCGGGACTCCAATGGTTTTCCAAAGTAAACAGAACGTGTTTCTCAGCTGCTGAATGGAAATCAATACAAATGGCTTACAGTGCTAGAAACAAGTCTTGTACTGCTGTAGTCTGCTGTAGTCATCTCTACTACAGAAAAACACAGCTTTGCTGAATTATTTTAAATCCCCTCTATGTTTAACCCACAAAACACCTCATCAACTACAAAAATGGCTTTGTGTCTGCACTAAATGCCTCAAATTGAGTCCTTTCAGTTGGCTTTGCTATTTGCAAATGAGAGTTCAGTATGACTTCCTTCATTATAGACCTGCACTAACTGAGGCAAATCACAGTTGTCCCATAAATGTCAAACAAATCAGAAAAAGCAATCAAAAATAATAGAGAAATCGTATGGTGTGGTACAGCCTTTAAGGTCCCATCAAATGGAATATTACAAATTTAATGCAGCTGAATACACTGTTCGTGTGGTGGTCGCATAATGGTAATGAGCTTGAATGCTGGTGCTTTATGATTTAGGGGAAACTTGCTCATGAGATGATGCTTGGACAACCCTGTGATTTTAAAATGTGAGATGATCTTAGAAGGGTGAGCTCAACTGTGAAGCCAGATGTTGGCTTTTACACACTGACTTTGTGCTGGCTGGAAGAACTCCACAGGAAATTTTCTGAGTGCTCTCTAACTTCCATCTCTCTCTCTTTGTTCAAGGTTTCACTGACTGCTTGCAGTTCACAAGAGGAGAGCAGACTGTTTCGGATCTGGAGAGGTTGGAGTGTACTGAAGGCATTTATCGGCTATTGACACACCAGGCACAAAAGTCAAAATGGCCCATGGCCTCTTGAATTTGGTATTTTTGCTGAGTATAACTGGCTGCCTTTGTCAAAGGGATTGCACTGGCGTGAATTGCCCTGAATTGCACAACTGCATCGAAGAGGTTTTAGACACTGGAGCGTGCTGCGCTACCTGCATGCAAACAGGCTGCATGTGCGAGGGTTACCAGTATTACGACTGCATCAGTGCTGGCTTTAGAACCGGCAAGGTTCCAGAAGGCGAGTCGTACTTTGTGGACTTTGGGAGTACTGAATGCTCCTGCCCACAAGGAGGTGGACGGATCAGCTGCCATTTTATTCCATGCCCTGAGCTTCCGACCAACTGCATAGAATTGTCGGAGCCGTCGGATGGGTGCATTCAGTGCGAGCGAATTGGATGTGTTCACGAGGGGCAGAAGTACGAAGCTGGACACTCATTCCAAATGGACCCTTGCCAAGTATGCCACTGCCCAAATGAAGGTGGGAACCCAATGTGCTATCCGATTCCAAACTGCGACCCAAATCGCACTTCAAAACCCATGCTGACCACAACAGCTGAGGAAAGCACATCAGAGAGACTTTACCAAGACCCTATACGACACATTTTTAACCATCAAGGCTCTAGAGGTCGCTTTAACAAACACTTTCCCGTACACAGCGATAGCAATCTTCCTTTTAAGCTACGTATGAGAAACGTAGATGAGATGGAAGAGGATGACGAAGACTATGATTATCCTCCCACTGATTCCTTAGCGCCATCTCTGCATGATTTTGCTGCTCCCACGGAGTCATCCATCATCTCTGTATCTCATTCAGATAATTTTACCCCCCGCCAGGGCGTGCACAGAGGAGCCAAGCAAGAGCTGAGGGAGATGTTTGGTATTCGTAAGTCCACAACAGACAGGCCGCAGTTTCCTTTCTATAAGGACAGTACTGACAGGATGAGAGTTGGCATTCATAACGACAAACCAAAAAATGAGCTATTCAGCCCTCTGAAATATAAAACAGACCGGGAACGATTCATCCTTCCTGTGGAAACTACAAACAGAGTGGGATTCTCCACACACAAAGATAACACAGAGATACAGAGCTTTAGTCTTTATAAAGACAACTCCAATCAAGAGGCCCAAATAGATGAAGAACAGCTTGAATTTCCTTCAGAAACTACTGATGGGGATGCATATACCTCACAGGAAGACACCACATACAGCGAAACGGTTACTGACTCTCCGGTGACTGTTGAGCAAACTACATCTCCGCTTTGGGAAACCACAACTTCATTGCAGACCACTTGGGACGGTGTATCAGAGATTCCAATTCATTCACATCACATTCACCTCCACACTGTGGAAACAGACGGCTCCAAAAAAGAAGAAACGATCACAAGAGGTTCTAGTAAGGAAAAAGCAGCTGTTTTGAATTCAACTACTAGCACTGATGGTCTTCAGTATGAACATATCCTAAGTATTCAAAGTCCCGTTAAGCAAAGTGTGACCATCCCTATCGAAACTTTAACAGAACATGGAAAATCAGAAGCAGAACTTGAAGAGGAACACAAAAGACTTTCAGTGGACCACAGAGAACCTTCTGTAGACCACAAACAACATCCTGCTGAACACATAAAACCCCTTGAGCGCCAAAAAGCAGAACATGTGCAGACTTTAGGAGAACACAACACTGAGCTTGAAAGGAAACATCAGTGGCAGTTGTTCTCTCTAGTTGAATTTAGTCCAACCAGCCCACCTTCAAACAAACAGTCCTATAGTCTGTTTAACTTCAGAGAGGAGGAGGAAGAGGCAGACAACACCCTCAGAACTAATTCTAGGATGGAGGAGGGTGAGTTAACAAGCAATTGCTTGTCATTTATTCAGTGTTTCAAGTGCTGAACTGTTATGCTGAAGAGTTTTACTGCATAATTAATGCTAATGTGATTAATAGTTGACATTCACCTGGTACCATAAACTGTTATTTTGAGTGCTTGGCGACTTGCCATAGACAATCACAGCTGTGTAAAGACGACTGTAATGTATTGCCGGGGAATACACCGGGCCTTGCACCCTGTGGTACGACAAGACAAAACAAATAGGCCCCTCTTGAGATGTTTAAGTTGGCTTGTTTTCACAGATCACATGGCAGGTTACCAATTAAAGTATTTCTGGTATCACACAGTGCTTAGGAAAACTGTTTGCTGTCATGTTTGATTTCGACACGTAAATGGTAAGGTTTTAAACTCTTGCTAGTCCCAGGAATTGTGAGCTGGAGCATAAATATTTAACTCAGGGGGGCCGTCTGGATTGTGAAGCCAAACACCGCACCCGCTGGGATCATCCTCCTCGCTCAGTCATCATATTCACTCACACACCACCTAACACCCGTGTGTCGTTTAGCATGCTCTAAGCTTCAATTAGCAGAAAACACTGCTAACTATAAACACACCATTGACTGGAAAATGGCTTGTGACTTTGAACCAAAAGGTGTTTATAGGTTTTGTCTGCATAATTCATCTTGACTTGTACTGGAACAGAAATATTTAATTGGGCTTTTGAATGAGGCACCAAGGTAACTCAATATGTTCCCAGTGCCTACTAAATACTGTGTGACGAAATCGCTGACTTCAGATTTTTTATAAGATGGCGACTAGTCTAGACTATAAGAGTGAATATTTTTGGCTGTTTGGCTAATATAATAATAATATATTGTACTATGACAATAAATCCAATACATTTAATGGGTGAATATGACTAAACCTGTCAAGAACATGCCCAGGTCATATTTCACTGCAAAATTAAAAGGAAGAAATTATTTAGCCGTTATATTATTAAATACTGTAACATATATTACAGATATATTATATAAATTGTTAAGTATTTATACATGTTTTATCATAGTGGTATTTCTTTTAGTACCTTTAAATGCTGATGTTTCTCGCTGCAAGACTGTAGAATCACCATTGAAATAAACTCAACTGTAACATCTGGAAGCATTACAGTAATGAGAATTTTGGGGAAAGTATGCTTAATTGTCATTAAAATAATGTCCCACGGCAAACATTCTTAATAACAGGCTTTATTTTCTTAATTTATTTTATTTGATGGACATGTTGGATGGACCTGGACATGTTTTTACGAGATTCACCCATATAAAGTTTTCAGTTTTGCTCCAGAGGTTTTATGAAATGATGAATTGTTCTGTTCCGAAATGTAAAACTGTTTTTTCTAGACCTGTTGTTTGCATAACATTGTGGACCTGGACATGTTTTTACGAGATTCACCCATATAAAGTTTTCAGTTTTGCTCCAGAGGTTTTATGAAATGATCAATTGTTCCGAAATGTAAAACTGTTTTTTCTAGACCTGTTGTTTGCATAACATTAATAGATGTAACCTTTTGAATTGCACAGAATAACTCAATCCGTTATCGTTTCTTATTGTCTAGTTACTGTTTGGCTGCCAATATCAGACTGTTTTGTCTTGTGTAGCTTTCATTGTTTAGGCAAGGTCACAGCTTGTCTCTGCAAGATTAGTGAAGTGCTATTTTTGCTGTGACCAAGACAAGATGCTCTAAAATAACGCAGGTAAAGCTTACCCTCTCAGTCAAGTGGATTCCCTGATAATAGTAAAGAGTTAAATCTTAGACTGAAAGGGTCAGTCCAGATCATTGTGACAAGCCTACTTCAACCAAAAGTCAACATTGCACAATTAGTTAGATAAGGAGAGGAACTAGTTATCTTGCAGGATGCCAGTTGGCCATTGCTCAAAATAAGCAGCTCTCACCGGATGGAAACACTTGGAGCTCTCAACAGTTTGCCTTTCTGCATTGCATGAGTATGATAATCAGGAAAAGTGGAGGCATACTGTACTGATAATATGTTTGGCAGGAAAGCAGTTTATCGTTTTGCACATACCGGCATGACCAACATGTGGACTGAATTTAAAGTCAGAGGTTCAGAAGTAGCAGCCTAGGCTGTTTGCCTTGCATGATGCATCTCACCCGCCTATCATGAATGTCTGAAATCGACATGAGCATCGTCCAATGGAAAACTTGCTGTTTGGGACCAAATGAGAACATGTTTTTATGTGTGTGTTTGTGACAAAAAAAGCTGAAAAAAATTCTTTAGCCCCGTTAAGCCTTGGCAGAATCCAAAATACAGCTATATAGGCGTTTTAAAAGTTAAAACTCAGGGCAGGGGAGATAAACATGCATTTCTGAGTCTGCCTTGAAGTTTTATTGATCAGTTTCTCCTTGAACCAAGGCAGTTATTAAAGGAGAGTATTTGATGTAATTCCAGCTGGAATATGTGAACCATTTTTATTTTGAAAGTCGTAGCGTCTGTGTCCTCTTGCTCTAAGATTGAGCTCAATTGCGAGCATCATATGCTAATCACATGAATGCACTATTTTAAACAGACTATTAGTCTGAAAATGAAATATGCGTCAAAAATCAAACTACAAGACCAAACAGTCTTCTCTTATTTGCTTGGGATGAAAAGGTGCTGGTGCTAATATGTCTGTATGTGCATGTGGTGCTTTAGTGAGAACTTTAGCTCTTTGATGATATCCTTTTTTACGTCTGATTGTTTACTGCCAGCAGTAATGCAGTGATTTGTGATGCTGTCTTCTCCTCATTCAAATGCATCTAGGCTCTGTTCACATTTAAGAATTAAAGAGACTCAGAGCCACACAGAGATAATGATAAAGACAGGGCTCTGGAGATTTATTTTTCCCCTCAAGGCTGACACTTACTGCAGGAAGTCGAGTCTGCATTTAAGTTTGTACTCAGATTTGTTATACATTCTCATAAGGAAACATCACAGTGGCTTTCATCCTGTACCACCAAAACATCATTCTTGTTCTGCATTTAAGTATTTAGCTTGTTTAGGAGGAATCCATTACTTTTACTTCATTTTCAACGAGATTTCAACAAGAATAAACACAACAACACAATTTTATATCTTAAATTAGTGTTAATGTACATTTATCTGCCATTTACTTTTTTATAATCCTCTGAGAATGTCACAAGAGCAACTTTTGGTGGTGCAGGATAAAAGTCACGTTTCTAACCTCAAAATCCCATCTTTGCGTCTCACCTCTAACTCAGTTTATACCTGAAAAGAATAAGATGTTGCTGAGTTCCATACTGATTTGATCATTTGAAGTATTTAATAAAGTCAAGATGGATTTCTTTGCCTAGAGATAGGGCTGCATGATTATGACAAAAATCATAATTGGTGATTATTCCCTTGAAACTGTAATTGCGATTATTTTCATTGAATGATGTTTTGAATAGCTTTATATCATTGTTTGAAGCAACTGCATGCCATATTTTTATATGAAAATAAACAAGCTGAAAACACTCTTCCTGAAAAACTTTTATTGCTTTTCTATAGCATTAAGCCTCAAATGTCAACTACATATTGTAGAAAGAATAAAAAAACATCTTAAGCATGCAGAATAATGTAAGTGGATTTTTTTTTTGTAATTGTGCCTTTGAACGATTATGTAATTGTGGCATCCGCAATTGTAATCACGATTAGAAATTTGATTAATCATGTAGCACTACCTAGAGATTTACAAATATAACACACATGCACAAACTACATGCATCAAATGCTCATTATGGCAACACAATGCAACTAATCACCAGAAGTAATGTATTGCTTAATAAAATTCCTGCTATTCCCTCTTAACAAATCAGTCATGTTTAAACTAGAAAGATGGATACTTCCTTTTAATAATGTTGGCTGCTTTTTCCAAGAGCTGATGCCAGAAAGATTTTGTGGAGAAACGGAGTGTGTGTGAGACGTCAATAGATTTGGTGATTTCTGAGATGAATGGCCTCTGTGTTTTAGTCCCGAGTCCAAAATATATGGAATCTTATTGTGGCTAATGTATGCTTTCTGCATCCTTGAAAATATGAGTTTGTTTGTACTAAGATAAATGGCAGTGATCCTCATGCATAGTGGATTGTATGGTGTTAAAATGCACATTAATTTGAATCTTGCCTGTCAGCCTCATAGCATGTATTCTGCCCAATGTAAATTGCTGGGTTCTTTCTGTCCATAATACATGCTGATCCAGATTCAGAATATATTATATGTCTTCATATTTTAGAGATTACGGTGATTTTGTGTTTTTTAAAATGAGAATACACTCACAGTAAAATAAGCAGGTTACACTTGACTTTATTATTGTGTATTTATTTTGTTTATCGTATGTTTCTTCCTGCATTTTGTCAATGATATTTTACATCTTTTTGTAACATTTAATTTTTTCCCCTGAAATCTGCCTGTAATATTAGTCAAGGTTTTTTGTACCGAAGATAGTTGTAGTGCAGCATTTTCCGTCCTTTCCCTGATCCTTAGAATGTTTTGGTTTCCACACTAATATTAGGCAGCAAGAACAAATATCTTGAGCACCAAATCAGCATATTAGAATGATTTCTGAAGGATCATGTGACACAAAAGACTGGAGTAATGGCTGCTGAAAATTCAGCTTTGCCATCACAGGAATAAATTACATTTTAAAATATATGGAAATCGAAATTAGTGACCCCAAATTAGGTATCAGTGCCCCTACCAGGTTGCTTGAATACTGAGTATGCATTAATATTTAAATTATATGTTGATATGGATGTGGTCATATGCTAATGTAGTGACATCATGACTGTGACACCCAGGGGCGTCATGCACTCATTAATTTTGAGGGGGCACAAGTGGGAGGGGGGGTGGGGGTAGTGGGCTCATCATGTTTGTCATGATGACACACAGAAGCCACGATTGCACTGCATAACTGATAGACTTACGTTTTATTAATTTTTTTCCTTTTTATTTGAAATATTCCCAAACGTGTTAAATAAATATCTCGATTCTCAAATATGCGTAAGCAAATGCATTTTGCACCTGTATAGATTATGTTAGTTGATCTATAATGGGCGATGAGCAAAGTAGCCTAATAGTGTAATCTATTAACTATGCATGATAACCTGTCTTTTTCCTTAAGTACCAGGTATGTTCCTGCCCTGAGAATATTGTATACAGTAGCAGCACTCAGAAACTTATTGACATATGTATACTTCAAGCAAAGCGTCTAATAGCTATGTATTGGAAGAAAGTGGAAAAGCCACCCATTATACAGTGTATCAACAACATGTCCTTTTGTTTGTCAATGGAAAGGATTACATATATTCTGAAAGGTAAAGTGTCTTTTTTTATATATATTTGGAAACCATTTATATCCTTTATTTCAAGCTCAGATTTCTGTAATATAATGGAGGGAGAAAGAGATCAAATTACTTGATTCTTTTATCACCCTCAGCCACGATTTATTATTAAGCCATCAGCCATTTACCCCTTACCCCAAATTACCCCTTTTTATTTTAATTTTTTATTTGTATCCCAGGTATGTATGACTAGTACTCCCAAATTATCTTATTGTGTTGTGTTTTGAACTGACCTGTGTCCTTTTTTTTTTTCTTTTCTTCCCTTTTCTTTTTTATTATTATTATTATTTCTTCTCTCTTTTCTTGTGTTAGTTGCTGTTTTTCTTTTAGTATTATTAAAATGTAAATAAGAGATCTGATTCAATTTTACTGTATTATACTGACATCATTTATTTCTCAATAAACAAATTGTTCAAAAAGTACCAGATATGGGTGTCATACCATAACATATTTTTAATACGACTGACTTTGTAGCCTATTTAATGAGAATTTAATAAAAACCTCGTAAGTTACTAATTATAACACTTTCATTGTACAGAAAGAGAGCAAAGAACATTTACATTATCAAAGAACATTTTCACTGACTTCAGTCTAGCCAGAGTTCAAGCACAAAAACTCCAATTATAATCACTGTGAAATGAATCTCTTACTTACATCGTTCGCACATCTGCACTCATCTGAATGCCTCTGATTGGTCATTGCATTCATAAGCTCAACAGAATCGGGTGTGATTGGTTGTAATGCGCAGCGCTGTAAAAGCGCGTCTGTCTCTGGCTTAGAGCTAGCCAAAGCAAGCGCAGATTTGAATTTAGCAGCTGGTGATGTGCCGCACTGAAAAATCTAGTCACGCCGGTGTGATCGTATCAAATATAAAAATATATTATTTTTATTTCGGCTATTTTCGGCTATTTTTTTTCTTTTGGAAGCTGCATTCGAAATCCACTTGGCTCAAAAATCTGAGGGGGCACGTGGCCTCTCGGTTTGAATGGGCATGCCGCCTCTGGTGACACCTTTTGAATGGTTCATGTTTGCAGCATGGAAAACCCATAGAAATGGCTGCTGAGGAATGTAGATGAGTTGAGGTAAACAATATGTCCACAGACACAAATGATCAATCGTCTGACATCAAAGACACACACAAGGCCATACACAGGTAGTGTTTTCTGTCCAAAGTACTCTGATGGAGAAGTGCTTGGAGACTCCAACAGCATCATCTGAAACATCAGCACAGCCCAAAATCACACAAAAGAAATCACTGTGAGTCAGTGGATGTCAATCACAGGTTTAGTGCGATCACATTTCTTGTTTGTGATAAATATTACAGGAGTGTTAGAGTCTGTTGTGGAGTAGGGTTTTCTCTCCAGTGTTTTTAATCTGTATATGAAAGATTGAACTGAATGTGAGCTTGCTTCTTGGGTGTTTGGTTTTTTTTGGTTCATGTTGGACAGGACTGGGACCAGATTGTCATGCTTGTTTCAGCTGAAAGAGCTGAAAAAAGTTGATCAAGGGTGTGTCACATCCCCTGACAAAGTCTGTGTTCTTGACAGTGAATCTAGGCCATAAGAAGATTGGCACATATGAATTAGAATTTTCACTTCCTATATTGTATGGATCTGTTTTGTGTATTCACATGTTCAATGTCTTTTACTAGTCATTGAGGAGAAAATTCTAAGAATATACTATATAATAAAATATATCAAAAACAGAGAAATGTAAAGACATCACGACATGCAAAGCCTCTTGTATTGCTAGGTCAGGTGCTATGAGTGGGAGGGACATGTAAATATTTTATTTTATACACAACCATTCAGAAGTTTGGGGTTGTTAGGATTTTTCAATGTTTTTGAAAGAAGTCATTTGTGCTCATCAAGGCTGCCTTAATTTGATCAAAAATACAGTAAAGCAGTAATATTGTGAAATGTTATTACACTTTAATAACTTTTCTATTTTATGTTTATGTTATTGCGGATGCCACAATTACATAATCATGGGTAGTATATATCTGCTAAAAGTTCATTTTGGCAAATACACAACTGCATAGCTTCAACAGAAATAAAATAACTAAAAGCCTTAAAACACCACTTTAAGCCAATGAAAAATTGGTCTGGCAAGCAGCAATCAGCCAATGACATTACAGCACAGAGATTTATCATACCTGAAAATTATAAGCTATATAGTCTTTGTAATTGGCATGGGTTTTCTATATCAGTATGGTATGAAAGGATGAAAAACCAAAAGTTCAGGGCCTTTGGAGTTAGGAGAAATATGAGGAGAAATATGAGATGTCCTATTAAACCCTGTCCTTCCGTTTGGGTTTTTGCCAATGTGTCTTAAAGGGGTCCTATTATGCTTTTTCACTTTTTGAATTTTAGTCAGTGTGTAGTGTGTATGTTTGGGCATAAAAAAGATCTTCAAACTTACAAATCTCAAAGTCCACTCCAAAGGGAGATATTTCGTTTTTAAAAAATCCCTTTTCAAGAACTACAACGAACTCTGTTTGGACTACAGCGTTTGTTTTCCGGGTTTTGTGATATCACAAAGCGGCCCATTAGAATATCATTAAAATAATTCCCGCCTACGGAAATTTGAATGGTTGGGGGGTGGGGAGGGGTGAGGTCGTGTTTAGAACGCTTGGTTGATTGCATCAGACGAGACGACGACGAAGAAAAAGTGCTGCTGTAGCCTACTGAAACACCGTCTAAGCTGTTCGCTAATCACAACGCACTGGGAAAGCTAACCAATCACATGAAGGCGGGCCTTCATCAAACCCGGAAACTAATCGAGCCGTTTGTGCCAGGTTGGGGAGAAAGGTATTGTAATAATGTAAATTATGTAAAAAATAATGCGTTTTTCGAACCACCAAGCATGAGAGCATGTTCTAGTACACCCCCAAAACAAATTCAAGACATTGTAAAAGAGCATAATAGGACCCCTTTAATGTTTTACTGTCCTTGAGAAATGGCCCTTTATTCTCTCTGCACCTTTGGTTCTTTTTGTCCCCCCTGAAATATGTGAGTTGGAGCAGTAATTCTCTATTCTGAACTGACAGAGTAGAAAAGCTGCCATGACTCCTTCTGAAAGAAAAAGTATTCAAAAATGCCTCTGAAGCAACTAGGGCATTTAAAATACGATCCCCATCTGAGATTTTTTTGGGGGAGTGAATAATACCACATTTTTTTATGCCAATTTCACGCACATTCACACCAAAGTTTGACTTGTTGGTCAGTGCCGCCTTCACTTTATTGAAGTTTTTTAGCTTATCTGGAAATGCAGTTGAACAACCAGGCATTTTTGGGGCTTTCCTCCTTTTGTTTAGTTTCTTTGTTCTGCATTGTTTCCCATTTCACCTTATTATTTCTGTTCTGCATATTGTCTATAAAAACAGGCCATCATGGGAAGCTATTTGCAATTATTTTGATTTTGACATGAGTGAAATGTCTGTTTTGGAAAATCACTCATCAGCTGCTTTAAATGCCATAAGAAATCAACATAGGGAGTTGATTGTATTTTGAATAGCAATTAAGATAGGGATCTCGATGTGGAACAGTGGTGCTCTTAGCAAGCATTTATCTTCCACAATCAATAACCTAACAAAGGGTTTTTTATTATGTAAGAGTTTAGACAAAAGTAGCTGACATTCTACTGAGCTCTCAACATCTCAAGATAATGATGCAGTATAATTGTGTTAGAAATTGCTCATAAAAGGCTCTCAATAAAGAGAACTAAGAGCCTGGCTGACCCTGGTCTATAGATCTTCTCTTACTCAGCTAGAAGTGCAGTTGACTCAATGAAAAACAAAAAGGGTCTATTTATAATGTGTGTCACTAGTCCTTTACAAGTAGTTAGTCTGTCCTACAAAAACAGAACAGTGACTAAACCAATATACTGGACCTGAGAAAATGTGTTTTGATTCAATATTATTTTTGACACCCCATGTTGTTAAAAACCTGTATGAATTTCTTTCTCCTGTTAAACACAAAAGTAGATATTTTGAAGAATGTTTGTAACCAAACAGTTGCTGGTAGCCATTGACTTCCATTGCATTACTTGTCTATACAATGGAAGTCAAGGGTTACCAGCAACTCTGTGGTTACCAACATTCTTCAAAATATCATCTTTTGTGTTCAATAGAAGAAAGAAACTCATACAGGTTTGAAACAACTTGAGGGTTGTCACACGTACACTTCACACTTAAGTTTGTACCACCTTCCCTTGCTTAGTTAGTTGTCATTACTGATTTGATTTGTCATTTCATTCAGCTGTTGTCACTCATCACCTCACTAGGTCTTGTATTTAAGTTCCACTGTTTCTGTTCATTATTGTTGAGACTTGTGTTTACTACGATTGTTTTGGATTGCCAGTTTCTTTGTTGGATTTACCCTGTGTGGATTGTTAAATATTCTTTAAATGGTTAGTTCACCCAAAAATGAAAATTAGTCCATAAATTACTCACCCACAAGTCATCCTAGGTGTATATGACTTTCTTCTTTCAGACGAATCCAGTCGGAGTTATATTAAAAATGGTCTCATGGCACTCAGCGGGTGTTGCATGCATCAGTCCAAAAGAAGTTAAATAAAAAGCGCCCATCCATAAAAAAAAATTTCTCACACGGCTCCGGGGGGTGAACAAAGGCCTCCTGTAGCAAATCGATGCGTTTTTGTAAGAAACATATCCATATTCAAATTCTTTATTGATTTCATAACCCACCCTGATACCCCTGGCAGCGTCTGCCACGCTTCTGTGAACTGTGACAGCGGGCGAGGCGGGCTGCACACCGTGACGGATAACTCGCCGTTGTAGCTTGCGCTCACTGTTGTACACTGGATGCAGTTCCGGGCGGATGACGTATGGAGGTTGGCTTTGCGCATGCGCCGCTCAGAAGTGACGCACGTGGAAGCGCAGGGGAGAGATCAAAACAAAACAACGGTCGCTAATTAGAAGTACAAAACGAGGATTTGTAAAGAAGAATGTCGGAGGATTTCGATATAAGCCAAGAGGAGACTGGTTTTCCTTTGCTAAAGTAAGGAAACTTTGCTTCCTTTGCTCCTGTTAACAAACGTTGGTTTTCACGAGACTCACCGGCACATGCGCAGTGCTGAACTCATACGTCATTCTCCCGGAACTGCTTCCATGTACAACTGTTGGCGCATGCTACATTAAAGTTTTGAATATGGATATTTATCTTACAAAAACGCATCGATTCGCTACAGGAGGCCTTTGTTCACCCCCCCGGAGCCGTGTGAGACACTTTTTTTTTATGGATGGTCGCTTTTTATTTAACTTCTTCTGGACTGATGCAACACCCACTGAGTGCCATGAAACAGCTTGAAAGATCAAAGAAAATTTTTAATATAACTCCGACTGGATTCGTCTGAAAGAAGAAAGTCATATACACCTAGGATGACTTGAGGTAATTTATGGGCTAATTTTCATTTTTGGGTGAACTAACCCTTTAACTCTCATCTTCATCTTTGTGCGTGTTTGTACACAGCTCGTTGTGACCAGGGTGAATAAATAATGACAGAATTTTTATTTTTGGGTGAACTATTCCTTTTATTTTGACAGAAGTTATGGACACATTGCTATGTCTTTGCAAAAATGTGTCCAAACTAGTAAATATTGTATAGTGCAGATTTGTTGTGGAGGTTTCATAGTTCTGAAATTATTTAGACTGTTGATTTGTCCAGATCCAATCATTTTATTGGATGTTGCGTTTGTGGCAGGTGCAGCACTGCCGCAGACAGTAATCATTCCCAGGAAATGAAGAAATGATTGGTTAAAGATTCAGATTATGACAGTAATGTAATTCCATCTGGTGAGTCATACTGCTTGTGTTGATGATTTTATCTGCCTTTATTATAGAACTGATTTTGTATACTTGCTATTAGTAAATGCTTACTTTTAAAAAAAATTATATTATGTTATTTATTTTTTTAAGTAATATCTATAATATTTATTTGTTATTTTATTGTAACAAATTATACAATAATTATAATATTTTAAACTATACAAATATAATTGAGTATAGATTAAATATTTATATTTTAAATAACATTTATTATATAATATTTATTTTAAATATTGTAGTATACTTTTTTTCATTGGACGATAAAATAGGTTACAAAAGTTTATATTTTGAATATGTATTAAATAATATTTATTTATATAATATTATTATATAAGTAAGACTTTGACCACCTACAATAGCAAAAATCACATACAACACTAGCAGTTCTGTTTAAAGGTTTTATATCTCAAAATTTGTTCATTCTTTAAATAATTCAGTTTATTACTGCGCGGTGTGCAGAAACCATTTGTGTGATGTTACAATGATATCGGTTAGCAGAATAGGAAATTACTTGACCTGGAATGCAAGTGCTGGAATGCAGGACTCCAGACTAATTCCTCTTTGTGCTCCTTCATATTAGCAGAAATGCACAATTCACTGACACGTGTCAGCTATGCCTCAGCCTCTTTCCTGGATGTTCCTTTGTATGCAAAAGCGTGTTGACGTGTTCCTGAGAGTGATAGATTACCAGACAAGAACAACTGGGAGTGCGGAGAACCGGATGGAGATGCAGGTCACTGCAAGAGATTAGACTCGTTAAACAAAGAGACTTTATCTAGAGTTTAACCAACAAAGCCCGGGAGTTCATTGTCCCGGGAAATGCATTATGCATCTGAAGGCTTTTAGTACAGTTATCAAAGGATGTCTTGAGTATTGTGCCATTTACAGAAGAATGATGGGAGGAGGAGATGCTGAATTTAATGAAGCTGATTGCTGTTATATACATGAGTTTACACATATTAGGGCTGTCAAAATGGCTGAAAAACTAAATTCGAGCTTAAATATGATCAAAATTTGAATTATATTCAAATTTAAAATGCATAATTTCAGTTAGAGTGAAGAAAAGCTTTTGGCTTCTCTTCTGAGGCCACAAGAGGGCGCATCGAGCAAAATATTACTAATGCACGTTTATTCAAAGCATAAGATAACATGACTATCTGTGAAAAAAGTGCATAATGTTTAAAATAATGTTTATAAACCAATTATAATTAATTAAGTTGCTTAAACAACTATAAACAAAACAGCATCATGTATGTATGCATAGTTTAATACAAAGGGCGGAAAGCCAATCACACAGAGTACATTTTTCATTTAAAAACATGAGATGCAGTGGGATGGGGAAAAAAACCCGCCATAAAGTCTCGATATAGGTTTTTTTCAAAGATATACTTGCATTAATTTTACATGGCTTTCTAAACATGCGGCTCCTTTGTGCGAGATGCGAGTGGAACGGTAATAGATGTCCCTCTAGAAAATGCGTGAAATATGCATTCTGTGTGAACGACTTGGTTTCAGTTTTGATGGAATCAAGATCTTCTCCGCATTGATGTTCTCTTTTTCTGCAATATTTTTAATTAACAACGCAGCAGTGCTAGTGGCTTCAACTGGATAGGCTAACAAAAACATTATAATGCAACGACACTTAAATCGTCGTCACATCTCGTGCGCCACTGATAATAAGGCTGCCTCCTTAACGCACACCTAAAATTAGAACGCAATGTTTTTGCATTCGAATGTGGATTTTTATTTTAAATTCAACGAATATTCGAAATTTAAAAATTTTTTGACAGCCCTAACACATATAATTTACACATAAGAGTTAACATGAACAAAGAACTCTCTAATGACTGAAATAACGAGGATTACTCAACATTTTTTTTTAATGCATAAAAAGTACTTTTTTGCAGATTTTTCTGTTTTCTGTTTTTTTTTTTTGCTTACAGTAGAGGGGTTAGAGGGGATAATAAGGAATTTATATACGGCCCAGAGGTATAAGATAAAGTATGAAGCGTCATTTGCCATTACAAGTGCGCCAATTATTATAATGACGGAATAAAAAGGGACGTCCAGAAGATGTCATGGTATTGGTTTTGCATTATGTCCATGTCTGCATTTAATTTCCATGCCAAACCATTTCTTGTTATTTTTTTCTCTAACAAAAACATTATAATGCAACGACACTTAAATCGTCGTCACATCTCGTGCGCCACTGATAATAAGGCTGCCTCCTTAACGCACACCTAAAATTAGAACGCAATGTTTTTGCATTCGAATGTGGATTTTTATTTTAAATTCAACGAATATTCGAAATTAAAAAAAATTTTGACAGCCCTAACACATATAATTTACACATAAGAGTTAACATGAACAAAGAGCTCTCTAATGACTGAAATAACGAGGATTACTCAACATTTTTTTTTAATGCATAAAAAGTACTTTTTTGCAGATTTTTCTGTTTTCTGTTTTTTTTTTTGCTTACAGTAGAGGGGATAGAGGGGATAATAAGGAATTTATATACGGCCCAGAGGTATAAGATAAAGTATGAAGCGTCATTTGCCATTACAAGTGCGCCAATTATTATAATGACGGAATAAAAAGGGACGTCCAGAAGATGTCATGGTATTGGTTTTGCATTATGTCCATGTCTGCATTTAATTTCCATGCCAAACCATTTCTTGTTATTTTTTTCTCAAACCTATTTGTGCAGTGCGTTTCCATTAGTTAATTTAGAAAAACAAAAAATGGAGACCACTCAACAGGGGTAATGTGAGAATAAGTCTACTAATTTAGAAGAAATCAATTTTCAGTCATGAGTGGAGAGCAGCTCGGCATGCTCGCTTAAAATTGAAAAACTTCAGGCACTTGTTCAAAGCGCTGAGTTCATAGATATTGTTTATTAAAAAACGGAGTATGCTGCACATTTAGAAGTACATGGGAAAATGTACATTTGGGGCCCTGTGTTGAAATGCAGCCAGAAATAAAACCAATGTTTAACGCCCCTTCGTGTACTTTGCAAGTTAGTGGTCCTGTGTCAGTGTTTGGGAGTGTATTTGTCACTATTGAAACTGTCTGAGAAGTCACAACGAAGCGGAGTGCTCGGATTTGAAATCGTGTCCCCTGTGAAGTGACATTTGTCATTAGTCCCAGTGTACGCAGTGAGGGTTTTAATAA
The DNA here is from genome assembly GCF_001515625.1 of Sinocyclocheilus rhinocerous. NCBI lineage: Eukaryota > Metazoa > Chordata > Actinopteri > Cypriniformes > Cyprinidae > Sinocyclocheilus > Sinocyclocheilus rhinocerous. The sequence goes on along the minus strand of NW_015638024.1, from coordinate 1,287,255 downwards.
TTTTGAATAGCCATCATTTTTAATTTTAGGAAGTCTTGGAGATTTTATATGCATCTCCAATACCCTGTTGGTTTGCTTATTAAGTATATTGGCAAATATATTTATGTAACTAATTTTACCCTATTTAAATTCATTTCACAGACCTCCACTGATTTTTCCCTCAAAACCAATGCAGAAAAGTGTCTGCAGATTGTGTCTGGGTCTAGTTGGAAGTGTTTAGTTCCTCAGTGTCGTGTTTAAAGTCCAAACAACAGGAAAAATGTCAATTTTCTCAAAACACTGGCTTGCTGATGATGTACAGTCTGTGTTTGTATATGGAATATATCATCATGCATGCACAATGTTGATGTTTTTTCGTATTTTGTCTTTTCTGACTAACTTAGACAGACATTCACATTGAACTTCCGGTTTCAAACAGGGAAGAAAAGATTTGATTTGTGACATTTGATAAAACAGTTTAAAACAAAACAGAATAAATATTTTGGTTGTTTAACATCTGTTTTTCTGTAGGAATGAACAATGGATCTCTCATTATCTGGTTTGGGAGTAATGACCAAAGTCAAGATCTCTTCAACATGGTTGCCCAGACAACTGTCACTTTGAGGTCAAAATGTGATTCTATGACTAGTTAAAGGGGCATATGGTTAACTTATGACCTCAAGTTCGTCATCACAGATATGTCATTGAATGCCAGTGAGCCATGAACACTTTTGAGAAGATAAAAAATGAGATAATTAGGGTGACTGAATCTGCAGTTTTTGGCTAATTATGGGATTTGTGTAACCCAAAAGAGCTGTTCAGCCTTGACGTCAATTTGTAGGTCGACCTAAGCTAATTTGTTATGAGTTCCTTTGGGAATTGTCAATGGATTTTTTTTTTGTTTAGAATGGTGGTTTTGAATTTACGAGTAATATAAGGTTTGTGGTCGACATTTCTTGAAGAGCCACTGTTCAACAAATGTGAACAAAACATTAAAGGCTTTTTTTTAAATGTTAACCATAGACTTTGTTTTACTTATAAAAAATAAAAAAAATGTTTGTTTCTGAATTATATTCATGTTAAATACTGATTAAGTTGAAAAAAAAAATCATAATAAATAAATTGAAAGCTGTTTTTCTAAAAAACGTAATTGTCCTAAAATGTCAAAAATTTTAATTTTCTTGTGGATTTACAAACTGAACTGCTGTATTTCAAAAATGTTGATGGATCAATGATCAATGAGGAAAATACTGAAATGATGAAAGTCGAAATTGTTCCAAGGCTTTCACAAATCTCCCTTGTTTTGATCCTGCAGATGTTTTGTGATCATCTGTGAAAGAAAAGGCGAAATCTGTCGAGCTCAGAGGGGACCTGTTTTGAAGAGTGCTTTGTATTGTAACCATCTGCTTTACAGATGACCTAATGATGATCTAACAGAGCAATGGCAACAGCTCTCGTTTTAGCACCCACCCCTTCATGTGAACGTTTATCACTATGTGTTATCCGTGGGATGTGTTACAGATAAACTTCAAGAACAACTTGATCAATACTGAGAATCAGCAGCCTCTTAGTATACAGGCTTTTAGTGACATACTTGAAGAAAATCCTTCAGAAGGATGTTTTAATGAAGTCAAAGTCTAAACATTAACTTTGTTTAACTTACTGCAAAAGGCTTTCATTCAAAATAAGTCTGGGATTAATGAGAGACACGTGTTACATTTTCTGAGACTTTTTTTTTTAAAAAGTGCATTTACAGATTTCACCATTCATTTGGAGCTACATATTCGACTGTTATGAATCACCAATTAAAGGAATAGTCCGCCCATAAATGAAAAGTCTGTAATCGTGTACTCACCCTCATGTCATTTCAATCCTTAAAGGTCCCATATTGTCAAAACTGAAACTTTTTTCATGATAACTGAGGTCTAGGTGCTATGTAACTACCATAAACAGTCAATCCACAGTCAAATGCGCACAGCCTGCATAAAGCAGCTGTGATTTTTCACAAACCGTTGTGACTTCCGTAAAAAGGTGACGTCAGAACTACTCAGTCACTGCCTTCAGTCACCACCTAGAGCACTGCCCACAGTCCCACTCTCCTTTTGCCAAACCCCCAGACAACATCGCGCCCATGCCATTGCTGAGCAACAACAACACGGAAACATGTCGAGAAAACGCTGTTCAGTCTGGATGTCAGGAAACTACATCATTGCACAGTAGGGCTGTGACGGTCGCCGTGACAACCATGTCACCGGCGGTAGTGCACGTGACGTCACACACTATAACAAGCATTAGGGATGCACCGATACCACTTTTTCCAGTACTCGCCCGATACCGATACTTTTATTTTTGGTACTTGCCGATACCGATGCCGATACCTATATTTTTATTACATTTGTAAATTTTTTAAATATTGGGTACA
>NW_015638024.1:1268135-1284176 GCF_001515625.1 Sinocyclocheilus rhinocerous | reverse complement strand
AAAAATAATGTGTTTTTTGAACATTAAAGCATGTCAACATATTCTGTTACACCAAATACACAAAATAATGATCTTTAAAAAAGCATCATATGACCCCTTTAAAATAAAACTCCAGAAAGGTGTAAAATATGTGACCTTTAATGATTTCCTCCTCCTGAGCACAAAATAAGATATTTTGAAGAATGTTGGCAAATAATCAGTTTCAGTTCTCATTGACTTCTATTGTACAGTATACACAAAAAGTACAATGGATGTCAATGGGAGCCAAAACTGTTTAGCATGAAGTTGAGTAAATGATGGTTGAGTTTTCATTTCTGGGTGGACTATCGCTTTAAGCCCTCCTGCTTTTATGGTGTCATGGCAACCATTGCAAAAAGAGGAACACAACAAGTTTGCCCTTGTACAAATAAACAAACCCCAATGCAATTCAAGGCTCAAAAAAGAGCATCACTCATGTTTTATGGCTGTGAAAGTTAAACAGGAAAGCAGAGAATTTTTTTTTTTTAGCTGATTGCTGTGAGACTTGAGTTGTTTTGTCTTGAGGTCAGTTTTTACTTTTTTTTAATGAGGTCAGTTTTTGCTTGCTTATTTCACATCACTCTTCGTCTCTGGGGACACTTTGTTAATGAGTGTTTCCTCTGCTGTATTTAGAAGAATATATTTAAAGACAAACATGACACACTTTTTAAGCATTACACAATGTCCTAAAAAATATTGTATTATATAAATCAGGTATGACTAGATTCCAGTGCCACACAAATTTTTTTTGTCTACATTGAAAGTGAAAATGCCACACTACTGCACTGGCAACTCAAAGAAAACTAAGAACACATGGTGCTTCTCCGTCCTTTTTATGGTTTTGCTTGTGGAACATGAGGGATTTGTCATAGTATCTAATATTTCTCAACTTTCACAATAAATCTCTTCCTAATCATGTTTTGATGTTTGAGCAGGATTTTGGTCCAATGCATTTTCTTTGCGTTTGGGGGGCTATCTGGCACAATGCAGCAAAAATGAAAACCAAACAACAAACTACATGAAAGAGATACCTTTTTTCCTCTTGTATTTTTATCTTGTTGGACTTTGGAAATTGTTAGGCTTTATATAGTGACCCTTTTTTGTTGATGATTACTTGTCTGACTTTTTTTAATGGCAAAGCAGAGCTGAGAGTATTTTTCAGTTATTGGCAGCTACAAACATAATCAAATTAGCAAAAATCTTTTCAAAAAACCAACAGACAAGGGGTGTGAAGAACTGTGAATGACTAGTGTTTCTGCAAGCTTTTTTTGTCCTGTGAGTTCTGCAGGCACAAATTGTGCATGTGACTGAATTAGTATGTTTTAGTTGTTGTATGAAAGCCATTCAGACCTTCCAATCTGTTTACTTCTATGTCTGTCCACTGACTAGCTATAGCTTAGGGGCACTATTGTTTCTGAGATATTTAGTACAGATGGTAGTTTATCACAGAATTCAAAAAGTCACCTGGAACAGCAGCTAGTGACCCTTGTCAAGCATTCCAGGAATCCCAGAGCGCTCTGGGCCTCATGTCACTGCTCAAGCGATTTTACAATCAGATCTTCTCCAAGTAAAGATAAACTTTTTGGTACTGGATTGGATCATTGCTTGTCCAGTGTAAAATTTGGGTCCTGAAGCAGAACTATTTGAGAGCATTTTTTGGCTCTCAAAAAATTGTCTATAAAAAAAGGATTATTCAACATTTTCACAGTTTTGCCCAGGAAAAAATATACTATTTATTTAAATATACTACATATTTTACTGAACACAACATGCCTCGCTTATATGCATTACAATTAAATATACAATTATGACATACAAAGCAATTCATAAAATCACAAAAATAAGCTTTAAGAAAATAAAGTCCTTGTGACAACTAGCCCCGTCCCCCCATTTACTTCTTTTGCAGCTGAATGTTCACTCCTGGGGGTAAATAACTCCATGGGAATCCATTGTTTCTATTCCAAGTATTATTCGCACCAAACGTTTGCACTGAATATTAGCGTTTGGCATGAAAGGGCTTTAAGACTCACACACCTAAGCAGGTGTTTTTTATTACCCTCTTATGATCTGATAGGAAGTAACCCTTGACAGACTTGTACTTCAAGGTTTTCAAGTCCCCTCTACATTTCCATACTCTCTGCACTGGTAGAAGTAATGGGATTTAATCATATAAAATTCATTTAGCTGATTCACAGCATATCAAAAAAATATAAAAAGTATTTTTTGACTATATTTATATGGTTTTCATCCATCACTCTAGCAAGCTGATTTTGTACACGTAATTTAATTCAGACCTTCATTCACACTGAGGGATGAATAATTCAAAATGTCAAGTGTTGAAATTAGTCATTATTAAATTCTTGTTTCTTTGTAACACAATTTCTTGAAAAGATCAGGCGGATGTGCTCTTCGAACTCACTTTCAATAGCCGGCTTATCAAAATTGGTGCTTTTTAAACTCAAAATATTTGATGGCTGAGTTAGTTCGTGCTAATGATGCCTCTGATGATGCACATGCCATGACTGTGTCCCATCAACTCTTTGAGTCAGTCTCTCTGTTTCCCTCTATACAAAGGCTGCAGATTACATCTTTTATGCTTCTTCTATGGATCCGAGCTGTGGTTCATGTCTGGCTCGCCTCTGGGGCTCTATCATTGCTGAGTTTCTTGTCTGCCTGTCTGCCCTTTTCTTGTCAGAAAAGCATTGACTATAAACTCTCTATATTCTTTTGGCTGGTTTATGTAAGATAAAACTGATGTGTGAGATGTTTGTGCTCTTGGCGCTTTCACCTCCAGGATTGGTGGAGAGCTGTTGTGTGGCTGGGCAGAAATGGGCAGAGGAGAACCAGCACTGTAACCGTATGCCTGTCAAAACAGAAGACCTCAACTCTGTATGTGGGTAAGTTGGCTGACTATTTCAATGCCTTGGTTATGCACCTCAATACACCACAGAATCCTTTTCATTAGCAGTTATTTGTCCTCTGACCAGCAAAGTATATGTTGGTGACCCAAAAACCACCGACCACAAAAATTAAAGGCGTAGTTCACCCAAAAATGCAAATTCTGTTATCATTTACTTACCCACCACTTGCTCCAAAACTGTATGATTTTTTTTTCTTATGTTGAGCACAAAAGAAGATATTTTGAAGAATGATGGTAACCAAACAGTTGACGGTAGCCACTGACTTCATAGTACTTTTTTCCATATTATGCAAATCAATGGCTACCGTCAACTGTTTGGTTACCAACATTCATCAAAAAATCTTCTATTGTGCTCAACAGAAGAAAGTACGGAAGTTCTAAGCGGCCATGCAATATATTTTTTTTCCTTCTTGTTTTCTCGTTATAACGACTTAATTTTCTCGTTATCTCGACATAACTAGAGTTGCTTTCTCGTTATCTCGACATAACGAGAGTTGTTTTCTCGTTATAACGACTTAATTTTCTCATTGTCGAGATAATTTTCTCGTTAAGTCGTTATAACGAGAAAACAACTTTTGTTATGTCGAGATCACGAGAAAATTAAGTCGTTATAACGAGAAAACAACTCCCGTTATGTCGAGATCATGAGAAAATTAAGTCGTTATAACGAGAAAACAACTCCCGTTATGTCGAGATCATGAGAAAATTAAGTCGTTATAACGAGAAAACAACTCTCGTTATGTCGAGATCACGAGAAAATTAAGTCGTTATAACGAGAAAACAACTCTCGTTATGTCGAGATCACGAGAAAATTAAGTCGTTATAATGAGAAAACAACTCGTTATGTCGATATCACGAGAAAATTAAGTCGTTATAACGAGAAAACGAGAAGGAAAAAAAATTATATTGCATGGCCGCTTAGAACTTCCGTAAGAAAGAAACTCGTATGGTTTTGGAACAACTTGAAGTTGAGTAAATGATGACAGAATTTGTATTTTTGAGTGAACTATCCCTTTAATAATGTTACAAGCTACAGGACCAGTTGTGGCACGTGAGCTTCTTTTGAGTATTCAGCCAAGCAGTAAGCAGGGCAAATGAGAATAGTCCATATTAATCTTCTCTGCATGCAAATAAAATGTAAAAGGCTGCTGCTGATTGGTCAATTGCAACCAGTTGTTTCTGTGGTCTCGTTAAACCAGGGGTTTTCAAAAGTTTTGGTGACATCATGGGCCCCTAAATATGATGATTATGAGTGAACCCCTAGAATACTGTGAAATAATATTACAGTTTATAGTAACTTTTCCGTTCAGTCATAACTCCAGTCTTCAGTGCCACATGATCCTTCAGAAATCATTCTATTATGATGATTTGGTGCACAAGAATTAACATAATCAATAACAATATGTACACGGGAAAGGTGTTGACAGCCTTGGTTTTAGAATCAGGTATTAAATTATGTTAAAACTGCTTTTTTTCCCTGCTTTGTTAAAGTGTGGTCCAGAAGCAGTGCTGTTCAGGTGCTCTAAGAGAGAGCAGGTGTCAGGCTGGCATGAATGCAGCAAGGGCCGGGCATGCCTGTGAGGGAAACAGCCCACTCTGTGGAGAAGATTCCCAAACGGTAAGATCTTAAATGGTGGCATCAAACAGACTACAAAATAATGCAGAAAACTGTTTTTAAAGTCCACAGAGACCAAAAAAATAATGACAGAAAAATACTAATGATGTATAACCTCTGTGGGATTCTGCATGTTTGGAAACAGTCCTTATTTTGGCAATTCAGAATTATTTACTGAATACTATCTGGTCATGTGAATGGCTGAATATTACATGTCCAGGCCAAAAACTAAACATTTTTGTCTTAACCAGTTGTGAACACAACAAGCAGCATGACATTTTGTCTTTATTATTTAAATTTTACCACCTACAGGGAAATTCCATTAGTCATCATAACTACACTACCACTATTAAATAAAACGATTTAAAAGTTTGGGGACAGTAAGATTTTTTTTTACTGATATTTTTACTGTTTTAAAAGAATTGTCTTATGCTCACCAAGGCTGCATTTTTTTTGTTGATAAAAAATCAAGACTAATTAATATGATCTGTTTATAGTTTGTTGTTTTCTATTTTAATAAATGTTTAAAATATAATATGTAAAATGTAATTTATTCCTGTGAAGGCAAAGCTGAATATTCAGCAATCATTACTCCAGTCTTCAGTGTCACATGATCCTTCAGAAATCATTCTAATATGCTGATCTGGTGCTCAAGGAACATTTCTTAGTATCAATGTTGATAACAATTGTTCTGCTTAATATTTTTGTGGAAACTGTGATTCATTTTTTTTCAGGATTCTTTGATTATAGAAAGAACAGCAGATTAATGAAAAATGAAAAATTGTCTTTTATTTGAAATAGATGTAACATTATAGATGTCTTTACTGTCACTTTTAATCAGTTTTACCAGGTAATTGCTGAATAAAAGTTTTCATTTTATGGAATTTTACATAGTTTCAATATTATTAAATGTGTTTATGAAAAAAAAAAAAAACCCTTACTGACCCCAAACTTTTTAACCGTAAACCCTCAAAAATGTTCTGATTGGCCATGATTGGCATGACATCACACATAATTTTCACTTTTAGTGTGGAAATCACTTGTTGCTCGACAGTCACATCACGACTAATGAGGACTCATGCAGTTTTTAATGAATATGTTTTATGTAGGATTGCTGTAACTGCTGTGCACTGGGTCTGCGTTTGTGGAGGGAAGGTAAAGGTTGTGAAGCACATCAGCACCTGAGCTACCCATGTGGACACGTCTTCCTCACGTGCTGCGAGGAGGGAGAGGAAGGACTTGCTCCACCTACGATCAAGAAAAAACAGAGGCCTCAACCGACTGCTCTTCCTAAGAAAGGTGAAATACTTTTCTTTTACACAACCAGTTGTTTTGTTTTTACAGCAGAATGTACTCATGGTTTGCAATGTGTAACCTGTGGTATATGGCTGATTTCCAGTGGCAGGGGTCGGGGGTGAGTGAGAGTTCATATTTTATTTTGACGAACAGATCTAGACGGGATGTCATGCCAAGAAAGTGTTGTGATGGAGACACACCATATGATGTGAAACCACATGAGGACCTGGAATGTCTCGGTTTTGAGCTGCATTTTTTAACACAATGTCCCAGTTATCACTTAATCGCAGTGACTTTTGAGTTTATGTCTTCATATTAACATCAGAGCCTCAGTGATGATTTTGCTTGTTTGTTTTTTGAAGCCTGGATCATATTTGGAAGCGTCTGAGGCCTGGCTGTGTCTTGGCATTCAGTTTCACATTCAAGTTCATCACACTGCTGGCCGAGAGCTTGACATTGATGAATCAGAGGAAAGAAAGATGCCCAGAGCTGATTGGTCAGGTGTCACGTTACCGTTCAGAATAATACACAAAGATGCTGGCAAGCTGGGCTGAATCAGAAGCAGATGGCAAAGCAGGCTGTTGCTTTTCTGCCCGTGCCAGCAAACTTTCCTTCTGTCTCAAATGTTTCAGCTGACTAATTTCACTCATTTTAGCAGGATTTGCATGGAAACATTGTTCTCTTTTTGGATTTTTATTCATCCTGTGAAATGTGCTATGTGTTTACACTGGGATAAGACCTGATATTAGCTTTAGAAATAGACTGTGTACACTCCAAAAATCAATTTTTTTTTGCTGCTTTTTAAATTCAAATTTGTTAAAATGAGGTAATGCAACACAATTTCATCTAAGTGAAATCAATTTAAATTTGGCAAAAGAATGTTTTCTATTTTTTTTTTAAATGTATTGGGAATACATGAATAATGTTCAATGGAGAAAATCCATCAGAAATCCAGATCAACACAGACACAGAAGACAAAGAGTCAAGATTCATTCATTCATTCATTACCTGCCTGTGGTTTATTTAACTCTAAATTAAAATATGTATTTTTTATTTTTTTAATATTTTTTTAACTTGTTAAATGGTATCTAATATAAAATATATTTATATAAAAAATATAACCCAAATCCATGTTTGATAAAAAGGCAAGAATAATAAAAAAAATGCATTCAAATTTGTAATATAAGTTGTAATATTTTTTAATACTTTTTGACTTTTTATCTAAAATTACCTGCCTGTGAAGTTTATTTAATTTAGTACTCTGCTCAATACAAATATTTTATATTATTTATCTTTTAAATATTTATTTTTTCTTAACTTGTTTAAAAATATAACCCAAAGCCATGTTTGGTAAAAAGTTGTAATATTTTCTGTACTGTTTTGGAATTTGGAACTTTATCAGAGAAACATAAGCAGTGAACATGGTCTAATACATTATGTGGTGGAAAATTGCTTGGAAATTTCCCTCAGTTTAATTAAGTGCATGAAACCTCTTTGTGGCTTACAGCTGAATAAAGTTTTCCAACACTGTCCTGGCTTTTATTCTATCACCCTGAGAGCCAAAGAGCCATATCAATGTAATGGCAGACGCTCATTGCGCAACTAGCACTCCCGCAGTTATCAGCAAAGCCTCAATCAATAGACCCAGGTCACTATTCCTTTGAATGAGACATAAAACCCAGACTTTACCTCTTGCTATGTCTCAAGTGGCACATTCCTTTTACCCAGTGCCTTGCTTCCCCTAAAGAGCCTACCTGATATCCTGAGGCAAGGTGAGATTTGCTGTAGCCGTGTCAGTACATTTGGGCTGACTTATTTCCTTTTCGTGGTGCACACACAGATGATGGAACACTAAAATAGGTTAAATTAAATTGCCTCCATAGAGGTACCCGCAGAGATGTCTTTTCTTTCTCTTTTTAACGAGACTGTTGCTAACTACGTAAGCCTTCTCAGTTGCATCAGAGGTTTAAGCGATACAAAAACAGTTGAGAGGTAATTATTTCCATGAGGGCTGCTTTCTCAGGACCCCTGCCACCTCACACCAGTAACGTGATTAATTATAGCAGAAATGTTTAATCTCTTTCTCCCTCCATTGCATTTACATTCAGTTAATGACTATGAGAAATATTTACTTTACACCAGCATGCTGTGTAAGGTGAAGCCGAGCCTGTTTATTATGTTTATCCAGACGTTAATTGCCAAGTCAGTCGAACGCTTTGCCAAATTGGTGCGCAATGTTTGAAAGCCTCCATCAGTTGTTTTGTAGAATAAGGTGCCTGTGGATTTGGGATTGACAGGATGTGATTGGCAGATGGAGGACACAAAGGGCGTGACAGGAACAGCTGGCGGCAGTGAAATGACAGATGCTGACTGGCGTGTTGCGTTAATATGTATTATGTTTATGTACGAGTAGTCCTTCATTGCCGTGTCATTCTGGTTGACATCTGGTTTATCCTTCATCAGAGACACTAAATCTGCAAAGATGTCAACAATTCTGTGTTTTTCTGTCAATATGGGGTGCTGTGTGTACATTAATGAGGAAAAAAAAATAACTTAAATGATTTTAGCAAATGGCTGCAATATAACAAAGAGTGAAAAATTTAAGGGGGTCTGAATACTTTCCGTACCCACTGTATATATAGTTAATAATTTAAATAGAATAAGGAATGAAGCTCTTTGGTTATTACTGAAATTTGAAAAAAACTTTCCTACAAATCACTTTCCCAAAAGGTAGTGTGAAATCCATCATCCATCAAAAAAAAAAAAAAAACGGGAAATATTATCATAGAGAGGATCTCTGTAGACCCTTATCACTGTCATGCCATTTCAGATGGCATAAATGATAACTATTCAGAGCATTTCGAAGTGAAACAATCACAGCAGCTGTTCCAGAATTGCCGTGTCATTCTGGTTGACATCTGGTTTATCCTTCATCAGAGACACTAGTGAATTTACATTATGTATTATTAAATTACATTAATGTATTATTGATAAAAGTTCATTTGAGAAACAGTATCGACTGATCGGCATAGTAAGACAGCAGAAAGTCTCACCTTGATACATATATCATTGATAAAAAACAGTACTTTTTAATGTCCAAATCTAATTCATTTCAAATGAGTGCAATTCATACAAAAATTCATTATATACAAATTATTATGTAAAATTGTATATATTTGTAAAACTATTCTAACAACTTATTCTAACATAACTACTAAGAATAATATTACAAACAGTTTACAAAGAAATGTTTCCTTCATGAATAAAACATAAATGACTTGAATACATCTATTATAAAGATTTTTTTATATTTTATGGGACATTAAACAAAAATATCAAAGTCATATAATGATCCTTGGATTGTTTTGGAGGAAAAAAGGCAAAAATGCTTGATTAAAAAAATAAATAAATAAATAAATAAAATTATAATCACTTTCCCAAAAGGTAGTGTGAAATCCATCATCCATCAAAAAAAAAAAAAAAAACGGGAAATATTATCATAGAGAGGATCTCTGTAGACCCTTATCACTGTCATGCCATTTCAGATGGCATAAATGATAACTATTCAGAGCATTTCGAAGTGAAACAATCACAGCAGCTGTTCCAGACAGAAGTGCTCAAAAATAACTGCTTCAAAGGGCCCTTCAAATCAAACGCTTTCTGTGAGTCAAAGCCTGTAAGTCTCTCAAAATAGCAGTCAATTTATCCTTTTTATGACATGAGAAGGTTAGTTCAGGTTCACATCAAATGGTATTACCCCAATAAAAAGTGTAAAAATAGGTTTTACTTTAAAATGTTGTGTTTAAAATGTATAAAGATTTTTCTAATACCCATGAAACCAACATTAATACAGATATACTGTAAAATTAACTTTGCATTTATAATTTTGATTTTTAAATCAGATTTTTAAAACATGTTTTTCATTAAATCCTTGTTTTGAAAATTATTACCAATGACCATTAGGGATGCACAATATATATAAAGTACCATATCAGTTATCGGCCAACAGTAGAGATACTCTTATTTAATTCATTTTTAAAAAATGCAACTTCCATTTTGTCAGACAAAGTTTAAAGAAATAGTGATGATAATTTTCTAAAAATGTTCTCATCCTCAGGCCATCCAAGAAGTAGATGAGTTTGTTTCTTCATCAAAACAGATTTGGAGAAATTTAGCATCACATCACTTGCTCACCAGTGGATCGTCTGCAGTGAATAGGTGCTGTCAGAATGAGTTCAAACAGCCGAGAAAAACATCACAATAATCCACATGTAATCCAAACACAGTTTTTCACTTCACAAGATGTTAGTTGTCGGACTGAAGTTGTGTGGATTGCTTGTGGATTGTGATCTGTTTTTATCAGCTGCTTGAACTATCATTCTGATGGCACCCATTCATTGCAGAGGATTCACTGGTAGGCAAGTAATGTAAATAGTAAATAGAGTCACATGCAAGAGATATACAGTCATATCTAACTCTGTCTGATGACTTTAATCTTACTATCTCTCCCCTTCCTCAGTATCAGACAGTCAGTTTCCGAAGCAAGCATTGTCGGTTGCGGATGTGGATCCTGCAGCAAATTCACTGGAGGATTTGGAGCAGGATGATAGGTGCCAGAGATTTGCACCGCTCTGCCATCACACCTGCATCAACACTCGTGAATCCTACCTGTGCGCCTGCTATCCTGGATACACACTCCTGCAGGACGCCCGCACCTGTGTGCCAGGTAAGATCAGGCCCTCTTTGAGTTCTGATGACTCAGTATACAAAGAAAAACCCATGTACTTGTTTCATACTGTATATCGAGTCAGTTTTGTATATGTCAACTGTTTTTAGATTTAACAGGTGTAGTTCAATAAAATATCCTATTTGAATATGCATAAAGGTTGTTGAAAACCAGGAAAAGAAATAAAGGATTCTCCACACGGCCTTCCTCCGGGGGAAGGAGCGGTGCAGTCACCGACTCCTGAAGAGCAGCTTCCTCCATCTCCAGGTCGCCCAGAGGGTGCAGTGGGGGCTGGGACGGGCAGCGTCTGCTTCCTGCATCTCGCTCCTCTCTGCACCCTAGGTGGATGCTGCTGCTTGGGCTGTACTGGAGCGGAGGTGGAGGCCGAAGGAGGACGCCCTCAGCGACGAGCAGGTGCGGGGACTGCCACAGGCGGCTGGGTGGAAACAGCAGCTGGCCACCGGGGCAGGATGTGTTTAATCGCCTCCGTCTGCTTCTGTACTGCTGAAAATTGCTGGGCAAAGTTCTTGACAGTGTCACCGAAGAGGCCGCCCTGGGAGATCGGCGAGTCGAGAAAATGAGTTTTGTCAGCATCCCTCATATCCGCCAGGGTCAGCCAGAGATGGCGTTCCTGGACCACAAGTGTGGACAAGGGAGCACGCAGTGACTTTCGTTGCCCAGAGGGCGAGGTCCGTCACTGTGTGCAGATCCTGTATCAACTCTGGGTCAGCACTACCCTCGTGCAATTCCTTGAGTTCCTTGGCCTAATAGACTTGCAGGAGCGCCATGGCATGCAGGGCGGAAGCGACCTGTCCAGCGGCACTGTAAGCCTTGGGTGCCGTAGCGGATGAGAACTTACAGGCCTAGGATGGGAGACGTGGGCGACCCTGCCAGGTGGCAGCACTTTGCGGGCAAAGCTGCATCGCAACTACAGGTTCCACCTGAGGAATCTCCACGTATCCCTTGGCCGCCTTGCCATCGAGGATAGTGAGAGTGGAGGAGGCACTAGCAGCGTCACACCCGCGCTTTCTCTTTTAGTAAGGAAACTAGCTCTTTTAATGCTGAAGTGCTCAGGGGATAGCTGAAAATAACAGGCACTCTGCACCACTGTCTCAACAACCACCGCTGATGCGCCGTCACACCAACACACACAGAGCTTGCTCGAAGATGAAAGGAAGAGCAGAGTAGTATTAACTGCTCGGCTCCGAAGCAAAAGCTTGAATGAGTGAGATGCAACGCTTCCTTACATACTCGGAGTAATAGGTAGTGGTTTGCGATGCAAATCTCACTCGCCAATATTCATTGGCTTGTTTTGTACCACTTGAAGGTGATTGGAGCTCTCAGGCAAGATCCCAATTAGTCAGTCACTGATGTAACGTCGAACATGACTGACTGATTGGGAACTATCCCTAGATAGTTTAGTGATAGGCTGATAGTGCGGACTACGTTTGTTTAGCCTGATTCACTGCAGTTTGTAATTATTTATCTCGTTTCCCTGGTTATATGGCCAAACCCTAACAACGCCACTGCATGATGGGATTGTCATCATGTGTCAATATTGTTTTTGTGTCTCTGGTGTCATGGAAGTGTTGATAGAGATAGTGTTGTGCTGCTCCAGTGAAACTGATCTCATATCAGGAATGAACTAATGATACGATACAAACTTCTCTCCAGTAATCTTCAGCTGACTTCAGGAATGGTAGGAATTCTGATGACAAGATATATGTTGGCAAATGTGCACTTTCCATAATTTCTCATCTGGTCATGATTAAATGTGGGAGAAAAACTCTCCATCATTTGCAGTTCCTCTAAGACCATCTAACAGATGCAGAATGAAAAAGAATGACTCACTGTTTTCTCTCTCTTTTTTTCCACAGAGAACCAGGAAGAAGACAACAGAGTAAGTGAGGAAGACAGGCTGCTTACTATAGCTCCAGCAAGACAAGAAACTGCTACTCAAACCCTGGTCTTACGTAACCCATGTGCAGGTATGTGGTATACGATGCCATTGATCTCATTGATTTTCACTATAACAATAAACATGGTAGCATATTTTATTATTACAGTATAGTTATGTAATATATTAATAATTATATATTTTTATAATATTTATATATTTATACATACAAAATGTTATTTATATTGATTATTAACCTCATTTATTGATCACACATAATACACACACACACACATATTCACATACAGTCATACATATTAAATATGTAATTTTATTAGTTTTTGTACCTTATAAAGTATCACATATGCAATAGTATATAAAAAGGCAAAAATACTGATTAATTTTTTTCCGTAGCTTTATTCACGATGGAAATAAATTATGCAAATGTTTTGTGGTTGGCTGAACTCAAAATCTGAAATGAAGTGGTTTTTGATCAGCAGCCGGTCTATTAGTCATGTCTTGGCATAATGGGTTGTTTTGATGTGCGCATAACATTGTTCTTTCAATTGTCATGAGATGGACACAATATTTCAATGATCTGTAACATTCTGGCACCGTGACAGAGAACTAAATTCCAGATTGTGTAGCCTCACAGGTACTGTAAGGTCATTCTAATGTTCTGCACTACATATGTTTTCTTAATTGAAACATGCTGAACAGAGGAGGAAAAAAAAATCACTGACTCTTTTCCTCCTCATCCAGCTGGCCATCCAGAAGATATAGCACTTTACAAGATAAGTCTGTAGTATGCCACAAGGTTTAATGTACAGTATATCTGGTTTGGGACTGATGGTAGACGTTTAAGGACTTAAGCATTTACTGGACGTCTGTGTTGTCTGGGGCACTGTCGTGTTTCTGGAGTATCAATCAGTATGGAAAGGATCTGGAAGTATCTGGGCGACTCATTAAGTCATGCTGATTACAGTTTAATTTTTTAGTAAATCTGTTAGGGCCATACAGAAGGCCCACACTCAGCCTGGTGAAGGCTGTGTGCTTTTATATCTGGGCTCTTGCTTCTAAAATTTAAATTAAAACCATAAAAAATGTTTAATCACTTGAAATAAATGTAAATGTAAATAAAATAAAATATACTGTATAGTTGCCAAGGCATCCATTCTCATTTTCTTGTAGTTTAACTTTAAGTACTAAAATAACTAAAACTGAAACTGAAATAAAATTAATAAGAACTATATAGACATATTTAAGAAAAAAACTAATAAAACTGACAAAAAATAAAATTAATACAACTTAAAAATGAAAAAATATGTAAAAATAAAACCTAATTTAAAATATTATTATAAACTATAATAGTACATCAATGATACTAAAAATAACAACATTTTTAAACGTCATCTATGTGAGCACAGCAGCTCACATATATATTTTTAAACATTATATTTCATTTTTTATTATTTTATAATTTGTATGTTTTATTTTTTATTTTTTTTCATGACAACTGACCACTCTCACACATCCTGGAAAAGTCAGGAACTTCTTTTCAGATTTGAGGTATCATTCATGTCACAAATGTTGCCACTTTTAATACTTAGGGGGTTGTTCAAATCCTTATAACCTTAAATATGAACAATAACAATAGTGATCCTTGCTGTAGTAGGTATAATGTAATGTATAAAAAAGAAGTGTGAAAGATGCATTAACTGAGTTTTGCTATGGTCTGCAGGTAATGGGCCCTGCTCTCAGCAGTGCTCTGTGGTTAGAGGACTGGCCCAATGTTCCTGTTTCCCAGGATTCTCTCTGATGGCTGACGGACACACCTGTGAAGGTAAAGTACTCTAAATTGGTCTAAAACTACACACACACAATCCTTCTCAGCACAGCTGTCAGAAAACCCTGATAACCTAGCTAACAAAAATATGTTCTTAGAATGTTTTGCTAACATTCCCATTAAGTTATGAAAACATTAACGTTCAAAACGTCCAGTTTTTTTAAACTTTTAAGAATGTTTTTTCTTGGTTTTGCAAAAATCCTCCTAAAAGTCCCCTGGGAACATTGCTTCTACTCATCCATCTATCCTCCACGCTCCTTATGCTCTCTGTGGTCGCAAGGTTGCCGGAGCCTATCCCACCAACTCGGGCCAAGGGCAGGGGACACACCCCGGATGTCCAGTCCATCACAGGGCCCACATACACAGGCAATTTAGTATCATCAATTTGTGAGGTAACAGTGCTACCCACTGAGCCACTGTGCTGCCCTGCTTATAGTAATGTTGATATTATTCAAATGATGAAAATAGATAAATTCTAAGCAATTAATTTCTTAAAGGGGTCATATGATGCTGCTAAAAAGAACATTATTTTGTGTATTTGGTGTAATGAAATGTGTTTATGCGGTTTAAGGTTCAAAAAACACATTATTTTCCACATACTGTACATTATTATTTCTCCTCTATGCCCCGCCTTTCTGAAACGCGTCGATTTTTACAAAGCTCATCAGTCTGAAAAGCAAGGTGTGCTCTGATTGGCCAGCTATCCAATGCGTTGTGATTGGCCGAATACCTCAAGCGTGAGACGGAACTGTTACGCCCCTTGCCATATTGTGATGATGCCCTGTCAGGCCGGAGCGACTAGACAAAAACATTAAAACCCATTATAAACCAGGCATTTGTTGCATCCAGTGGGGACATAAATACGGATTATAATGACTTATACTGTCTGTTTACGCGTTGCATTGCATCGAGCGGCGTAAACATAAAACCATGTCTGCATTTGTGATCGGAGAAATGACAAACAACAAGCCCTACTCTACACTGCCCAAAAAACTCGCGTTTGAATCGTCAGTGACAAATTCTTTATATATAAAAAACGTACTTACAGTCTGTGAATCAGAACAGCCGGCATTGTAGTCTACTCTACCAGGATCAGGAAACAGTCCTCCATAAAATGCGCTGCACACATCTGAATATTTGGGTTGAACTGTTCTGGAACAGTGTAAAACGTACTTACAGTCTGTGATTCAGAACAGCCGGCATTGTAGTCTACTCTTCCAGGATCAGGAAACAGTCCTCCATAAAATGCACTGCACACATCTTAATATTTGGGTTGAACTGTTCTGGAACAGTGTTGTAAATACAACTTAACCACTGATTTCTAGTCGTGTCCTCTTTTGGAAGGCCAAACAAAGTAGTTTCGCTTTCACAACGAAACAGCGTCACACACCGCGGCCTTGAGTGAGCGGAGGCCGGAGGCCTAGAGTGAGCCGTGTTCTAGAGTGAGCGGAGGCCGGCTTGAGTGAGCAGAGGCAGGCGAGCTTGAGAACGGTGTGGCCGGCAGATTCGACGAAGGAGCGTCCGGCGGGCTTGCAGCAACCACATGTGACGACCCCGGGCTAGACTCCGCTTCGTCCACGGTGAAAGCCAATCCGGTGATCCACAGCGCGAAGTTGATGTATTTCCTCAGCGACCAGCACGGATCAGCTCCAGGCATAACGAAGCAGATAGCGTCCTCTTTTGGAAGGCCAAACAAAGTAGTTTAGCTTTCACAACGAAACAC
>NW_015638024.1:1231879-1264948 GCF_001515625.1 Sinocyclocheilus rhinocerous | reverse complement strand
AAGTTGATGTATTTCTTCAGCGACCAGCACGGATCAGCTCCAGGCATGACGAAGCAGATATCGTCCTCTTTTGGAAGGCCAAACAAAGTAGTTTCGCTTTAACAACGAAACACACAGTGCCTTCACGAAATGGCGGCAGCGGCAACAACAATACTACAGCGAGAATAAAAGTTACGCCTTCTTTCTTTGCGTGAACATTTGGGCGGCGTTATACAAATCTTCCCACATCGTGACATAGACATGTGGGGGCGTGTTATAACGAGACGTTTTAGGTAGGAGTGGTTGACCCTTAAATTTTATAAAGAATATCTCTTTGGATTTGAGACTTTAGACTTTGCAACTTTACAGATCTTGTAACACACCAAAGAGAAAGGAAAATTTGAAATCGCATCATACGACCCCTTTAAAGCCACAGGTATGGATTTCAAATTAACAGAAATGTAAAAACTAAAAACTGGGTTAAGACACATTTTTAAGAGTTTTTGCATTTTTCCACAGTGCATTAAATATTTGAATAAAAAAAATTTACAAATTTACTGAAGTGGTACTGTAGTACTACTGATATTTTACTGTAGTAGTTCACTAAGAGTTAATGGGAAAGTTAACTAAACATTAGAGGAACATTTTTGTTACCTGGGATAAAGTCAGTGTATATACTGTATAACATGCAGTCATTGTTTATTCCTTATGCATGTCTTGTGAATTCATGTTGTCTTCAATTCTCTTTAATGATCAAACAAATAGTAACGTTTAAAAAATTTTCGATGAACGTCTAACTAAACCATTTCAAAAAATATGCTCCATGTATGATGTATAAATAATGCTTTTTGTGCTGACTTTTAAAGACCAGATAACTTTGAACAAACATTTGTTCAAACATTCAGTACAAATAACATCATAAGGATGTTCCAAGAATGTTTTCTCTCAATGATATGAGAATGTTCACAAAGTAAAAATAACATTGTAAGGATGTACCATGAATGTTGTACTCATAATGTTTTATGACATCATTATGAAAACATTCAGCAAATAATAATATAAGGATGTTCTGAGAATATTATTCTAAGAATGTTTTCTCTCAACATTATGAGAACATTAATTAAGTACAAATAACATCA
This sequence comes from Sinocyclocheilus rhinocerous, assembly GCF_001515625.1. NCBI lineage: Eukaryota > Metazoa > Chordata > Actinopteri > Cypriniformes > Cyprinidae > Sinocyclocheilus > Sinocyclocheilus rhinocerous. Next base: position 1,263,830 of record NW_015638024.1, on the reverse strand, counting down.
TAAGGATGTCCCAAGAACTTTGTTCTAAGAACATTTTCTCTCAACATTATGAGAGCATAATTAACTATCAATAACATTATAAGAACGTTCGATAAACATTATCTTAAGAACGTTTTGTCCTAACATTTACATAACTTTTAAAGAACGTCAGTGAAAGTTATGGGAAAGTTCCCCGTTAGCTGGTTAGCCCCACTAACCAATCCCTTATTGGACTGAATCACTCGGGTATAGCAGTTATGCCCAAAGGATTATGACAAGAGATTTTTCATGACCTGAACATCACAGTCTTACCTGAGGATCTGCTTCCTTCAACTTCACTGATCCATGACCAATTACTCTCCTTCAGCCCTGACTACAATAATAAACAGTGACCTCAGCCCTGGGTTCGACAGCTCTGCTCTCTCACAATACATCTTCCTGTCTGATCTGACACTTTTACCGCATGTTTATTTACTGTACTGATAGTGTTGCAGAAAATATATTTCAAGGTCTTTCCAATCCATATCCTGAACTTGTCATGGTGGGTGCTAATAAAATTGCCATGCACAGCTGTTACTATAAACCAGATCAGAAACACAATATTTTGTTGGTGCAGATTTCTTTATTTAATTTACAGTATAACACCTGTGTCACGATTCACACGGGGAGCACGGGAACGAAGGAGCGAGGAGACGAGGAGGAAAGTAAATTCCAAAGACTAATAAACTCGCATGGTGGGTGCTAATAAAATTGCCATGCACAGCTGTTACTATAAACCAGATCAGAAACACAATATTTTGTTGGTGCAGATTTCTTTATTTAATTTACAGTATAACACCTGTGTCACGATTCACACGGGGAGCACGGGAACGAAGGAGTGAGGAGACGAGGAGGAAAGTAAATTCCAAAGACTAATAAACTCAAAGCGGGGAACATAGGAACACAGGAAATCACAGAGAACACAGAATGACATTTAACAGCGGACGGGAAACGAGGGGCAGAACACACTTTAAATACACAGTAACTAATGGGACACACCTGGGAGCAAATTAACTAAACAAGGAAGACCTGGAACAAATGAATAGGACAGGAATGAGAAAAACCAAATATGGGCATAAAAATAAACAGAGCACGTGGGGGGAGGAAAACACACACAACACACGGAACAAAGTCTGACATTACGCCACACAACATTAAGGCGCATCTTCACACCACACAACATCCAATAGGGAGGGGGGGTGGGTGCTCTGGAGGTCCCTCAGGACAGACACGGGAAGCGATACCCGTTCGAGGTGCCATGGCGGAGCAGGCAGTCCAGGAGGCCATGGCGGATCAGACAGTCCAGGAGGCCAGGGCATAGCAGCCTCCGAGGCCGCTCTGGACTGGATTCCGGGACTGGAGCCCTCCTAGGGCTAAACTCGGGTATAGGAGCCCTCACTGGGCTAAACTCGGGGACAGGAGCCCTCCATGGGCTTAACTCGGGAACAGGAGCTCTCACTGGGCTAAACTCGGGAACAGGAGCCCTCCGTGGGCTAAACTCGGGAACAGGAGCCCTCACTGGTCTAGACTCGGGAACAGGAGCCCTCAGTGGTCTAAACTCGGGAACAGGAGTCCTCACTGGTCTAGACTCCGGGAACAGGAGCCCTCAGTGGTCTAAACTCGGGAACAGGAGTCCTCACTGGGCTAGACTCGGGGACAAGAGCCCTCACTGGAGCGAGCTCTGGGGCTAGAGCAGACACTGGAGCGAGCTCTGGGGCGGCCGGCGGGCCTGACTTCAGAGCGGCCGGTGGGCTTGTGGTAGCCGTGGCAAGCGGACTTGACAATGATGCGGCCGGCGGGCTTGTCTTCGGAGCGACCAGCAAACTTGACTCAGGAGCGCGGCGCGGCGGGCGAGCTTGACAGAAGGGCGGTCCTCATACCGTGGGGAGAAGAACGGGAAAACAAAAACTATTCAAAAAGAAAACAAAAACACGGGAGAAGGGGCGCCGCTTACTGTTTTGGTGCACTGTTCTGTCACGAATCACACGGGGAGCACGGGAACGAAGGAGCGAGGAGACGAGGAGGAAAGTAAATTCCAAAGACTTTAATGAACTCAAAGCGGGGAACACAGGAAATACCTGGGAGCGAATGAACTAAACAAGGAAGACCTGGAATAAATGAACATAAGGACAGGAACGGGAAAAAACAAATATGGGCATAAAAATAAGCATAGAGCACATGGGGGGAGGAAAACACACACAACACGGAACAAAGTCTGACAACCTGACTATGAATGACTGTGACAGAAGAAAAATGTGATACAGTAAGAAAAATGTTTATGTAACGTATTAATTAAATATAATAAAATACATAATTAAATGCAAATTAGAAACATTCACTAAAAATAAGTGTTATTATCTATATCAAAAGATTTTTTTCTCTTTTCGTTTATCAAAGACATTTTTCTTGTTTTAATGATATTTATATATTTTTACTGTCTAGATTTTTTAGACTGTAAACTGACAAATATAATGTTTATGATAAATACTTTTAATTAATTACATTTGATAGATTAATTGCATTTTCGATGAATCTTATACTCCTACTTTGATAGTTTTTTTTTTTTTTTACACTTTTCTATGATTAACATTTTTCTATGCACAACATTCAGAGGGTTTGGGTTTATGTTGTACCATTTTAAATTGCAATGAGGATATCAAAACGTGATGTGGATTAATACCATTAAATGGCCTGTCAGTTCTGTCAATTGTGACCAATATTAGCTTTATATCATACAGTCTGGCATAAAATACTGTTTATGTTGCTTGTTATCTGCTTGGCCTTCACTCAAGATCTCACTGGGATTATATTCTACGATCTGACAAGCAACGGTCGTAAAGGACAGAACAAATTGCACAGTGTAAATTAGCTTTTAACTTCTCCAGCAAATGTAGAAGTAACAACTAGTCATTTCACATTCTCTGATTTACTTAAGCTTATTTTGAATTTATTACTGTGACATTCAACAACAATTAATACTGTGTATTTGACTGAAATGTGAATTGCCTACATGAGGCACAACATGAATGTCAAATTTTACTATATACTTGATTCAGGAGACCTAAACTGTAAATCAATGCAATTTTTGCATGTGAGGACAGTTTAAGGGATGATATCATCGAAATGGCTTCAGCTGAGAGGGCAGTTTTCACTGTTGAATTATCTCAGTATCAAGAGTTTATTTCTCTCTCTTTCTGTGTCCCTCCGTCAAAGCGTTCCCATATGCTGCATGTGGGTGGGCAGAGACCTTGATTTCGTTTTTGGCAGTAACAAAATCAAGCTTGACTGGCTTTGCTGTGGAGCCAAAGACTTATAGAAACTGGATGGATTTTTTAATGAAATGTTTTAGTATTAGCTATCATTCAATTTATGATCGACGTTTACACTTCCAAATGCAAAAATTCAAGACTACAAATCCTTCCTGGACTTCCTTTAGCATCTGTTTCTCTTCGTAAGCCATATTCACATGGTAAACATTAAGAGTTCTAGATTCATAAAGCCAGACTTGCATGCGATTTTGCCACAAAGAAAACCCATTTCGAACAACAATAAAATGGTTGATTAACTGAGAGCAAACCTCACTATTAGAAACAAAATCTGATCTGGTCTCACACCTCGTAAAATGCTAGTATGAATTTATGATGGTGGAGGTTGCGTATATGTATTACATGTGTGTTTGCATCTGTGCATGTGTTGTTTTCTTCCACTAAACTGTTGTGTGCCTTAGATGTGAATGAGTGCACGAGCGGCAGACACAATTGCTCTCGGGACATGGTGTGTGTGAACCGGGAGGGCTCCTACCAGTGTGTGCGACTGAATGAGATGTGCGATGAGGGCTTTATTCTCAACCAGAATAGAGATTGTGTGGGTAAGAGGTTTCAACTGGCACTGTGGGACCGTTTCAGCTCACTGTTGGGGCATGTTTGTCCATCGCTTGCCCAGATAAACACTCACTAACACACAAGGAGGCAATACAAAAGCTCATCGGCATGCTCTTACAACTAGCTCACATACATATGGTTGCATTATGGGTATTATGTTTGCTCAGAATTCTCACTAGATGCTTAGGGGCCCCACTGAATTTGTGTTGCCTTCCTCCAGACATAACCAAAACATAGCAGGCATTAGTGGTTAGCATACACGAATGTCTCAATCTATTACAAAACTGTTTAATTTTTGAGAAAGATAATTTGGAGTCTTAGAATGGCCCCTAAACCAAATAGAAGATATGCTGTGGTACAGACGGAAAAAATGGGTGTAGGCTTTGAAAATTATTGTTCAGTTTTTACATTTGGACAGTTTTTTTAATGGTTTTGTTAGGTTGAAAATTAATGATGAAGTAAATAATAATGGCCAGGATCTGATTTACGACATCCTGTGTCTTGGGCCTCTTGTGGAATTCTGGGCTCCTCAGGTTTCAGCCATGTTTGACCAAATCTTAGATTGTCTGATTCGGTCTGATATCCTACATACGTTAAACATATATGCTCTTAAAGGAGCAGTGCACCAAAAATGAAATTTATGTTACTATTTACTAGTTGTTCTTCATTTGCGCTCATATTTATATAATATAATATTATATATATATATATTATTATAAATAATTTATGGTTTAATTCTGGAATACATTTGTAATGAATTGATTTATATATGACTTCTTAGTACTCCCATAATTCTACAAAATGCAGAATGCAAATGTGTTTGTATGTGTGTTCATAACAATGTTATTTTAGTATTATTTATATACTATTATATTATTTATTAACAGTAACTTTATCAGCTACATTAGTATTTATTAGAATTAGGTCTTATTTTTTAATTTTCAGTTTTCATTTTAATTTAAGCTTTTGTAATTTTACATGCTTTTTTTTTTTTACATGCTTTTAGTTTAAGTATTTCTATTTAGCTTCAATTTTAGTACTTAGACTTAATCTTATTTATTTCAGTTAACAGGCAACATTTCTAATTTTTAAGTTTTAAAATTTAAAGTTTTGCATTTTACATTTGCACGCTTTTATTCAAAGTGACAAAGTGAAAAGAGGAACAAAAGCCAATAATATTTGTAATACAATACAATATATTATTTCATATTTATTTCAATTAACAAAAACTATTTAGTTTTAGTTTTAGTTAAAATAACAACACTGACTCATAAATAAATACAGGAATTTAGACAAAAATGTGAACCCAAGCTTGCAGCCATCTTGGGTGGTCATCATCACCCTCTCATCCTAACCTTTATCGATCACAGCAGCACCACTGATGTAGAAATAATGTTGACAGGCCATAATCCTGATAGCTTGCACTGAAGTCACGTCCCTTTGCAATAGCACTAACCCACTCCCCTTTGCCTCCAGTCTACAGAAATGCATTATTCATCCCATGCATTTCCTCTAATGCATTTCAGAGCACCACATTTTGAAGGCAATTCACCATATTGTTATGATAAAGCAAATTTTTTGAATAAGTGCCACTGCTCGTGTATGTTGATGAGGCAGCTTGTTGACACTTCTGTGCTGGATCTGCAACAGAGTGCAAGAGGGTGTCAAAGCTGCTTTCTGTGTGCCTTTTGGGGCTAAATAATGTGCAGATGAATGCAGGAAGCTTTAAAAAAGATGGTGATCTCACTTGCCTGGGAACTGAAGTGTGGATTTTTAAAGGGATCGTCCACTTAAAAATAAAAATGCTGTCATCGTTTACTTAAGTTCATGTCATTCCAAACCTGTAAGACCTGTAAGACTCTGTGGAACATAAAAGACCCTTTAACAGCTGGGGTGCTTGACGTATGCCCTGATATGTAAACTGTAAAAAATGGTTGTAATTTTAATGAAAAAAAAAACAAAAACAGTTTAAACCTGTTAACTCCAAAAATGGGAAAAACATTATGTACAAAGGAAAATTATGAATGGTTTAAATTACATTAAATGCAATGTTACTGTAAAAAAAAATGTTTTTGAATTTTTAATTTTCATTTACTGTTTAAACATGTAATAATGAACATGAATTGAAAAATGAAAGAAAATAATTGTAAAAATTTTTATAAGATATGTGCCACCCTATAACATACAGTGGAAACAGTAAATATATTCCCATATATTAATGAAATATATTTTATTAAAAACATTTTTATGGTGAATTTTTGTCAATGCAACTGCAGCTTGACTGTAAATTGAACAGTATTTTCTTTTTACAGTAAGTCATTAAAAATGCCCAGAATGACAGCAAATTTGCTGAGTTGCAAGTCAAAGAAATTAAACAGAGGACTTTCATTAGTCCCAATTGGCCCATCACAGCAACACAGACTTAGCCAATAGCAAGATAAAGTTACACTCTGTTTGGTTAGACATGGAGGATGAGGGAGTTTTTTTCGGAAGCCTTTTTTGAAAATTGAGTTTGTTTTTGAGTTGTTTGTTTGAGATGTCCAGCTATTTTTTGTGAGTAATCACTCTTTTTTTTCAACCTTCTCCCTATTTCTCTCAAAACAGCTCAGTAGACTTTCACATATTCACATATTAACACACATTCAAGGCTTTTAGACTTTCTAAAACTAAATTTGCAAAAAATTTAATTTAATTTAATTTTCAAGTAATTAACTAAAATTACTTAAAACTGAACCACTTTATGTAATATTTGCATGCATTGCTCTTGTCTACTTATAAAATGTATAGCTGCCTCTACACTACACAGTGACTATTATTGTGTGCTGCTGCCTGAAAACAAGGTTCACAATGTGTGGTCACTGTCATGACAACAGTGAAGTGGCTCTGATTTACCTAAAAAACTTGTTTTTGTTTGGGTGCCCAAAAAAACTTTCAAACAGTCAAATTCATTGTTCTATCTATGGTGTTACCAGTTGTTGTGTGGAACAGATAAGGTACCATGTGCTTTTTTTTCTCTTCTCTCCTAATGTGGCCAGAAGAAAGCTCAAACATTTCCACCCAGTCCCCTGAAATTATTTACTCTGGCAATAACATGACAGATTGAATCCCTTTCTTGGCCCACAAATAAGCCATTGTCTAAGCTTCAAGTAATTATTTTCTCCTCTCCCTGGGCCATGCTCGTTTTCCAATCTTGTTTAGACTTTTTTTTTCAATGTAGTCCAGAGTTATTGCCATTAATGAATCTGGCCAACCAAAGATCATGACAGTTCACCACAGTGCCAGAACTAAAGAACTTGAAGTAAAATGCCTTATGTGTGCCATGTCTAATGGAAATATGCAGCGGGCTCTACCAGTCTTTGTTTTTTACACTGCTGTCTCACCTGCTTGCTTCTCCATCAGCTTCAGCTTCTCCATTCCAGGTTTTTGTGGATGTAACTCTCCATTTGTGTCCCTGGCTCTGTGTGAGGATGTTCTACTTTGGAGCTCAGTGAAATTATGCTGTGCTTTTGCTTTGCAGATGTGAATGAGTGTGTGACAAACACGCACACCTGCCAGGCCGACGAGCGCTGCGTGAACACGGTAGGAGGGTTTGTGTGCGAGAGGCAGATCTCATGTTCGAGCGGTTACCAGCTGAGGAATGGAGTATGTGAAGGTGGGTACAGTATCAACAAATGCTCACATATACACACACATAACACACATGCAATTTTGTTTTCCTAATTTACCTAATTCACCTTTTCCTAATTTCCATTAATGACTCTCTTAGTACTTTTAAGGAATAGATATTTGCAAAAAAATAAAAAACCTTTTTAGTAACTGCAGCAGTCTGTTACCAAATGATGAACAGATAAATAAATCAGAAATAAATGTTAAATAATTTGTACACGTTTAAAATGTTTTCGAGAAAGCTAAATGTAATCCAAAAATTTGTATTCAGTTAAAAAAATTTAACTATATATTTAATTAAAATACTAAAACAGTATTTAATTTAATGTGTATCTCTTACCTATTTGACCTTATTAGATCGGAAATACAGTAAAAATAGTAATATTGTGAAATATAATTAGAAATAACTGTTTTTTATTTTATTATATTTAAACATTTAATTTATTCCTGTGATTCCAAAGCTGAATTTGCCATCACTTCAGTCTTCAGTGCCACATGACCCTTCAGAAATCATTCTGATGTACTGATTTGGTACATAAACATTTCTTACCAATATGGTTATTTTTTTATTATTATTATTATTTTTTAGAATCCGTTGATGAATAGAAAGTAACTTTTAAACATTCTTTTGTGACAATGTAAAAGTCTTTAAGTTCTTTTATGATCAATTTAATGCATCCTTGCTGAATAAATAACTTTCTTCAAAAAAAAAAAAATATTGACCTCAAAATTTTGATGACAGAAGTAATTGCATTTAGCAATATTTGTTCAAGCAATAGTGTGTATTTGGGGGTGGGACTGTCAGTTTGTGTCACCAATGACAAATGGAGAAGTGATCAGGAAAACACATTATTTGTATGTTTAGTAAGTGGTGCAAAAATGACACAAGCTTTAATTTCACTAAAAGTACACAGAGAGCATTGTTTTATTACTTAAAATATGCTGAGAGTTATGTCTGCATGAACTATGTATTAACATGAGATAAGATCAGCAGAAACATGGCAGTGGTCCAACTCTCGCCCAGCTATAAGAGCTATCCGGTGATGCATATGGACAAAATCAATAACAAACGGTCTTCCATCCTTGTCAGAGTCGTCTAGGCCACACTACTCCACAGATCTCGGACCAGTGTCTTCATCATCTAAACACACCACCGTCACCGCTGCAGAGAAGAACCAGAAACCATTCATCAATCTGTGCAGTAAAATGCTAATTTTGCAGGCCTTCGCAGTTCGAAAGAGGCCACAGCTGATTGCCTCGGGCTCTCGATTGCTAACGTCTAAAGATTCCCGCAGTCTGTTTTTACACAAAGCAGATGCCTAGACACATCTAACCATTGCCTTTGAACAGAGAAAACTTTGCAAGAGTCTGGTTCTTGTCAGGACTTGGCCTGGTGCATGCTAATACTGTAAATGTGGAGGAATAATAATCATAATAAGTGACAGAATGGAAGTAGTGGATTTTAACTAATTGCAGGCTTTGGACGTCTGAAATTAAGGGCTCACCAATAGCCATAAGTGGGTTTCATGTTGCTTAGGTAATGGTGCTAAGAAATCATATTTTACATTTTAGTTGGTGTACCAGACAATATCTATGTCTTTCTGTTGACTTGTCCTCGGGCTGCATGCTAAAACAACATACAACATGAGCAAAGCAGTCCAATTAACAAACATATGACTCTTATGAGCTGGTTCTTTTTAGTGAATCAAAAACATACAGTGTGACCAGTGCAGCCGATTCATGAACAAAAGACTCATCATGAGCCAGTTCTTTTTAGTAAATCAAAAACATACAGCATGACCATGCAGTGTGATTAATGAAAAATTGACTCATGAGCTGATTCTTTTTTGTGAATCAAAAACTCTGCATGACCATGGTAATCTGATTCCCAAACGAATCACTCTTATGAGCTGGTTCTTTTTAGTGAATCAAAAACATACAGCATGACCATGCAGTGTGATTAATGAAAAATTGACTCATTATGAGCTGATTCTTTTTTGTGAATCAAAAACTCTGCATGACCATGGTAATCTGATTCCCAAACGAATCACTCTTGTAAGCTGGTTCTTTTTAGTGAATCAAAAACCATGACCAGTGATCATGACCAGTGCAATGTGATTCATGAACAAATGAGTCGTATGAGCTGATGTGTTATATTTTTATTTATTTTTTATTGAATCAAATGATGAATGAATCAGACAATGGTAATTCAATTCCCAAACGAATCACTGATTAGTATGGTTATTTTAATTAATATGAGTTCAAAAAGACAAGATACCGGTTTGAATCCTTCTCTGAACTTATTCCATCAGAGCGGATACTGAATCAACATTTGACTCGATAACTGAGATGCAAATGAGTCGTATGAGCTGATGTGTTATATTTTTATTTATTTTTTATTGAATCAAATGATGAATGAATCAGACAATGGTAATTCAATTCCCAAATGAATCACTGATTAGTATGGTTATTTTAATTAATATGAGTTCAAAAAGACAAGATACCGGTTTGAATCCTTCTCTGAACTTATTCCATCAGAGCGGATACTGAATCAACATTTGACTCGATAACTGAAATAATATAGGTTATTATTGCTTTTAGTCGTGTCTATATAGATGAAGAAAGTTTAATGTCAACAAGTTGTGAAATACAAATTCATTTTGTTTTTACTTTAATAGTAGGCCATTGTGGATGACTATGGAGAAACTAGGGTTTGATCCTGTGAGATCATCTGCCTTGAAGTGGAAGCATGCTTTCCCGGCCTGTTATTGAGCCACAGTGCCACCTACTGTGAAGTTCTAACTTGTAATCGAGTACTGTTGTGATCTCTGTCCAAACCCATCTCCTCCATCAGATGTCTCAGATGAGCTCTGTCTATTCATTATGCTGCTATGCTTGCCAAATTTGGTGAGATTTACAGATTTTCCTGAAGGTTTTAAGAGAGGAAACTTAATTTGTTTGGACCTTATAACAGCATCAGTCTCAAAAGCTAAACAAATCTATCATAGCAGGAACCCGACTGGGTGGCGTCTTGCTGTCCGGTCCACTGGCCTGTTTTGACATCTGGTGCACTCTTTCTCTCTCTTCTAGACATCGATGAGTGTGTTATGCGAACCCATAACTGTGGGATGGGCTTCCAGTGCCAGAACACTGATGGCTCGTTCACGTGTAACCCGAAGCAACGCTGCCTCACAGGCTTCATTCAGGACTCACACGGCAACTGCATCGGTAAGACATAGTCACTCAGTGCCCCCTAGTGGACAGATGCATGAAGAATACCAAAATCTGAAAAATGCAAATGACAGCCCCATCAAGCAAAGACACGTTTATGATTAGTTTTTTTTTTACAAGAAAGTTGCTTTTTGTTTCATATGCCTTCACTTTTATGCTCTCTCTCACTTTATTTTAGACATCGATGAATGCAGCAGTGTGAAAGAACCATGTACGTCTGGCTTTAACTGCATAAATACTGTGGGCTCTTACACCTGTCAGCGCAAGATTATCATGTGCAGTCGGGGTTACCATTCCAGCCCTGATGGAGCACGATGTATTGGTGAGGACGCACATAAATATACACACCTACACCTTAACCCTTCAACTTTTTAAACTCTACCTTTTCAGACACCTTTTAATGGTTTTAGATTTTTTTAAATTTTATATATATATATATATATATAATAGATATACATTACTATTCAAAAGTTTGGGATAAGTAAGATTTATTTTTTAAGAAACTAATACTGTTATTTAGTAAGGATTACTAAAGATTATTTCAAATAAATGCTGTTATTTTGAACTTTCTATTCATTCAAGAATCCTGAATCCTTGTATCACGGTTTCCACAAAAATATAAGCAGCATAACTGTTTTCAACATTGATAATGACAAAAAATGTTTCTTGAGGACCAAATCAGCATAGTAGAATGATTTGTGAAGAATCATGTGACACTGAAGACTGGGGTAATGGCTGCTGAAAATTCAGCTTTGCCATCACAGGAATAAATGACATTTTAAAATATATTAAAGAAAAAACAGGAATTTTAAATTGTAATCATATTTTACAATATTACTGTTTTTACTTTATTTTTGATTAAATAAATGCTAAGCATGATACTTCTTTCAAAAACATTCAAAAATCATACTGACCCCAAACTGGTAGTGTACAATATTAGATAAAATATTATTTATAGATACATATTAATTATACATATTATGAATAGAACTTAATATTTCATAATTTTATTTTATTTATCCTTTTACTTGTTGATTGGTTCCCACCAACTTTAATTTTTATTTCTTTTTGAAGCGGGGCTTGACAAAAGCCAGTTCCACTTGTTTAAACAACATACCTAGGAAGTACTGTGACAGTACCATGGTAAATGATGGTATGAGATGATAATACCATGATACTGAATGATAACCTTATTCATGTACCAAGGAACCTCAATAAATACCAAGCTACTACTACTATGATGCATGTACAAAAAAAATCATGCTGTTTGTACCATGGTACAATACAATTTTGAAAAACCACTCTAGTAGCATGGTACTTTTTGTTACCATTTCTGTTAGCATATGCTAACTGTACTTGTAAAGTCTGTGAGAACTAGTAAGACTGTTGAATATGTACAGATGTAGATGAATGTCAGACGGGCACCCACCGCTGTGGAGAGGGCCAAATCTGTCACAACCTGCCCGGGAGCTACCGCTGTGACTGCCAAACCGGCTACCAGTACGACGCCGTTCGCCAGCTCTGTGTGGGTGCGTATCAACACATGCATTGACACACACAACAAATACACAGCCAAAACACAAGTTCACACAGTAGGCTTGCTGAACAGAACGCCACTTCAAAAATGATCTTACAGAATACTATGCAATACAGGAGGAAGTTTTTTTAGCATTAGCATTAGCATCTGTAACACAGGAAAACTGACTTCTGACCTTAAACATATTCAAATGTTTTAGAAGTATCTTAAACCACAGTTGCAAAATAAAGCACTTGAAGGGTTTAAAAACAGTTTGGATACCGTGACTGAATTACCCAAAAGACATCGTCTTCTCTGTGATTAGCCAGACTAACAGTGTGCATATAGATGAAGCTGACAGCAGCTCATGCTCCATAGAGCGTGCAGATTATCCTAATGTCTTATCTCTTCTACTCCTATAGCAGAGTGAAATAAGACAGCAAGGCAGGGAGAGAGAGATGCTCCCCAGACTACAGTATGTTTGTAAACTAATGCAGTTCTCTGCATCCTTTCTGCTGGCAGATGTAAATGAGTGTTGGCGGTACCCGGGCCGCCTGTGCGCCCAGACCTGTGATAACACGCCGGGCTCCTACCAGTGCTCCTGTACCACTGGCTTCTCCCTGGCCTTTGATGGCAAGAACTGTGAAGGTACATCCATTTGCACTTGCAGAATTGAACACGGATGAGTCTGCCTGCGAAGAATGTGTTGTGTTCTGACAGTATGAATGTTCTTTCTTTCCAATTAAAGTGAGACACGAATAGAGTGAAAAACAAAAACAGACGAGTGAACTGTCAGCTGAAGAGTTTTCTAGAGGACTGAAGCACACTCTTTTTTTTTTACTAGTTCCATCATGGCCAGATCCATTCATTTATTCAGTTTGTTTCAAGGACTTGGCGGGTGACATAGCCTGAGGAACTTTTCATGAGGTGACTTTTAGTGTGGTTTCAGAGGGACAACAGTATTAAAATAAAAATATACTCCATGTGCCATTTTGCAGAGTTAGTAGTTTAATACAATATTTTTTTTCATGAACATGACAGTTGAATATAAAAAACAGCTGTTCATGTTCTCCATTATGATCTGAGAATGATCCATTAGTCATCTATAAATAGTGCAGAATTATAAATATTTCCTCTTTTTTATTATTTTTTCATTTTATTTACATCTGCCTAACCATTTTCCCAGGTTTTAATTAGATTTTCAATCCCAAATTTTCAGAGTGGTATCAGACTTTTGGACCCCATTTTATATTTGCGCTGTTATGACACCCTGCCAGTGTGCACAAGACTGTAATGATTCATGCAAATTTGTACAAACAAACCGTTTTTAATCCAGAAACTTGATGTTTTCTGTGTTCTCTCATAGATATTAATGAATGTGACAACAATCCCTGCAGTCAGGAGTGTGCAAACATTTATGGCTCCTACCAGTGTTATTGCCGAATGGGCTACTACCTGAAAGAGGACGGGCACACATGTGAAGGTGAAGTGTTATCAATGTCCTTAAGCCAGGAAATAGATTAAAATGAGTTTTCATCAATCCATTCGTACCCATTAAGGATTAAAGTACAAGGACACATTCCCATTATACTGTATGTTGATTAAAGAGATGATGGGGATCCTCTGATGGTGATATGAGATCGATAATGTCTTGAATATTTTAATAAGGATGGATTTTTTTCAGCACAGTGTAGCAATTAGTGTGTTGTTGGCACATTTTCTTAAACACAAATCTTTCTGGTTAATGGCCAAACCCATCTCACAGTGGTTTGTTGTGATGTTCTTTATAAATGGCTAGTTTTCTCAGTGATAAAGATGAAATGCTCTTATTTGTTCTCTAGATATCGACGAGTGCTCACAGAGCATTGGAAACCTCTGTGCATTCCAGTGTGTGAATGTCCCAGGTAGCTACACATGTGCCTGTCCTCCCCATGGTTACTCTATGTCACCTAATGGACGCACCTGTCAAGGTAACACTAAAGTGATATATTACTTTATCTTATTACATATAAGTCTTTGCTTCATCTTCTGTATAAATAAAAGCACATAGCATAACACTGAATGTTTAGGATTTATGTTCTGATTATCCTATTAAAAGGATAGTCTTCCCAAAATGAAAATTCTGTCATCATTTACTCATCCTCAAATCGTTACAAACCTGTATGTAGGGGTGGGCGATATGACCAAAATCTTATATCATGATATGAGTAATTTTATTTCACGGTAACGATATATATATCACGCTATAGTTATTTTTGCTTTAAATAAGCTCTTTATGATAACAACATTTTTGATACCATAGAAATTTCATAATTATTGTTACCAGTGTCAATCACAAAAAACACTGCATATCCTTCACTGTATAAATTAAATATATATTTCTTCTTATTAAAGTTATAAAAGTGATTTAGTCAAGAGCAGTGAGAGATTTTCTCTCTTTTGTTGTTTGATTAACATGAACGACAGACAGCAGGAATATTAGACTGCTGTCACTTTAAGAGCTGCCCAGATCCAATATACTGTTACACGTGTGTTTTCTTTCTCAGCTGTTTTCTTTTACTTAAGACCTAAATTACTGTGTTTACGAGGATACTTCAAAGACGGGCATTTTGACCCATACAAGTGTGTGTATTTAACCGTTCAAGGCCTATAAAGCGGCAAAATAACTCAGTTCAATACTCCAACGCTCTATGAGCACCGTCTTCACTTGTACGCACCTCTCTGACACCGTGTTGCCAGATTGGGTGGGTTCCTGCCTTTTGAATTTGATTGGGTGGGTAAAAATTGGTTTGGGCGGGTGGACAAAATTTGGGGTCAGTTTGGCGGTTTTCAAACATCTAAATTGTATAGGCTAATTGGTTAACAAACAATACACAAGTGTGCATATAGGCTACTGCATCAAATCTGTCATCATGACGTTTCTAAACACACACCCACTGCAGAGTCGGCTGATGCTGATGTTGACGTTGCCTGCCACACTTTTAGCCAGTCAAAAGGGATCAGCAGACAGACGTGACGATTCATGAGTTGAGGGGTTTTTAGCATGATAAAGAATCAGATTTTGAATGTATAGCTGTATATTCAAGTGATCACAATGCCAGAGTGACCCAAATATAAGTTACACGGTAAAGAGTGGGAGAGTGACTCGATGTGAATTACACCTGTGGAGGGAGATGACATGAAGGCTCTAATATCATTGTAACTCTGAAGTCAGAGCACAGTTGAATAATTGAATAAAAATCGAAACTGAATATGGGACTGTGCCAAGTTCTGTATTATGTTCTACAATATATACTTAACGAAAGACTTCATCTAGTTCTGTCTGAAGTTAAAATATGACACGAAGGTAAGCGCATTACTGTTTTTAATTTTTTATGGTCGGATTATCTTACAGTATACATATCAATGAATGACACCGTTTTAACTGTCATTGTGTGTGCATGAACGAGTGTGAAATACCTGCTAATTACTTTGCTTATTCCGATCACTTATATTGAGCACTTTTTGCATTTAAATTGGCTTATTCTGACTGTTGACATTGAAAATGATGCACATGTTTTTTTTTTTCGAGGGTATCGGTCAATTTCTTGATTGCCGTTTTGACATAATGTCTGTCTGCATATTTTAGTGATATTTGGTAATTCTCTTTAGTGTATTTGCCCTGATTTTATCCGTTTTCCTGGGAAATGTATCTATTTTTATATTATTTTGTTTTAAGGAGTTAAAAATGGTCCTTATCAATGCCTTGATTGACATGGCAATAACATTCTGTCACATTATTTTGAGAGTTATCGTTTTGGGCGTTTTTTTGTTGAAGTGGGTGGGTTTTGGTGAGGTTTGGAGGGTTTTGGGCTGGAAATTGTCCATCCAATCTGGCAACACTGCTCTGACAGAGCTCAGAAACAGTCTCTCAGAGTTTCGCGTGCATATATGATTGTGTTTCATCGGCTTAAAATCACTTGTTTTAAAACCGCAATGCTTAAAAATGTGTGCAAATGATAGGTTTTGGTGACCACGTAGCACAGCAACATCACATGAGCGTGTAACCGTGATAGAGACGATAGTCCAAAACCTCTACCGGTTAATCGTGTCTACCGGTATATCGCCCACCCCTACCTGTATGCATTTCTTTCTTCTGCTGACCAGCATTCTGCAAAACATGACATGAGGGTGACTAAATGATGAGAGAACTTTCATTTTTGGGTGGACTATTGCTTTAAGGGTTGTTGTCGTGGTTTATGTTTTGTTATGTTGTATTATATTATTGTTTTTTTATGTAATGATGTTGTTTTATGTTGTGTTATCTTATTGTTTTATGTTATGTTGTCGTTTTATATATTTAACAGTGGCTTATACAATACTAAATATTAATAATAAAATATAATTAACCATATAATCATGCATAGTTTTGATAATATAATTGTAATGTTATGCTGGGTACAAAAGAGTGTAGTTGAGGCAAGCATCTATATGCAAGCAATTCAGAACATAAAACAAAAATAGCAAACAAATTCAAAACACTAGCAATAGTAGAAACTATATATATATAAAGAACTATATAATGTAATATAATATAATATAATATAATATAATAATTTCCCCCATTGATGTCCCTGGTCTCCATTCACAAAAAGCAGATTGTACATTCTGCTAAATATCTCCTTTTTGTTTTGCACAAGAAAGAAATGCATATTGATTTGGAATGACACAAGGATGAAGATAATATAATTTTTGGGTGAACAGTTCCTTTAAACTGTGGTTCATATTCTAGCCAACACCTTTCTAAAGCCAAATGCTACAAACTCAATTCCGAGCCTTAATTTCTCTAATTGGCACATTGTGTTGTGAAGAGCTAACCTCAGGTTCAACACAGTGCTGCTTAGTGTCCTCCATCAGTCACTGAAAGATCACGAAATTGACAAAACTCCCTCAGGCTCTCAACATAGGAAAGTCGATGAGAGGTGAAGAAGTAGTGAGGACTAAAAAGAATACTTAGGAAAGGAATAATGACATGAAAGATTTAAGCAGTCTCAGAAGTCTCAGTTTTTGATCGAATGGATTTATGACATCAATTTAGCTGTTGTCTTCCCTTTCGTTCTCAGATATTGACGAATGTGCCATTGGATCGCACAATTGCTCTGCTTCCCAGACTTGTTTCAACATCCAAGGAGGCTTCCGTTGCTTGTCATTTACATGTCCAGACAACTACAGGAGAGTGTCAGACATGTAAGTATGGCCTGCGGATTTTTTCCCAACCACATTTATCATGCAGAACACATGTGGGCTCCAACAGTGAACCTGCCAGCGTGGATGGACCCTGTCCAACTCACCACCGTAATCAAAAGTTTCATAACTCTTAAAGGGATAGTTCACCCAAAAATAAACATTTTGTAATTCAAGGCCCGATCACACCAGGAACAATAACAAACTTAAAGGGATAGTTCACCCAAAAATGAAAATTACCCCATGATTTACTCACCCTCAAGCCATCCTAGGTGTATATGACTTTCTTCTTTCAGACAAATACAAACGGAGTTCTATTAAAAAATGTCCTGGCTGTTCCAAGCTTTATAATGGCAGTGAATGGTGGTCGAGATTTTGAAGCGAAATAAAGTGCATCCATCCATCCATCAAAAAAACTTTATAACATTTATAACCTTTTTGGAGCTTTTAAGCTTTGATTACATTGACTTCCAATGGAAAGTAGAGACCTCTCAGGTTTCATTAAAAATATCTTTCTTTGTGTTTCGCAGATTTGCCAAAGACTTATGGGTTTGGAAAAACATAAGTGTGAATAATTGATATTAACAGATTTTTTTTTGGTGAACTGCCCCTTTAATACAAGAAATAAATGATCTGTCCGATTTTATCAAAAAATAAAGTATTATTACATAATGGTGAAACTGGAAATCATCCAGACGCACATGCACACCTGCTGTACTGGCTCTGTACATCTGCATTGCTTAGAGCATAAATACATTCACTATAGCATCCTTGTGCCATCTGTATTGACGCTGGCTCCTTACAGAGCATGGTTTCTGCTAAGCAAAGGGAATGGAGGCAGATTGCTTTGATTAGGCAGTAGTTCAAACACACACTTCTGGCCAGTGTCAGCATGGACTCTGATTGGTGGGAACTCATACTGCTCACCATCAGCCCTCCTGAGATTCGCAGATCTATCAGAGATTTAACTGCAGCTAGGAGTCAGCAGATCCAAAAACACCTGCGTTGACTACGTTGTGGTCATTTTAGGAGACAGTATCACTGTATTACTCTAATGTTACCTATGTACAGTATGTCATGCTGTACAACATTTAGTTAAACAGCGGAACAAGACAATCAAGTAAGGGTGTTTTAGGTTGGTGGTCTTTATTGATCCGAAATCAAAAGAGCCCACCCCTAAGTGTCTATATGGCTCCTTCAATGCAAGCTGCCTGTTTTATCACTGAACAGCACACCTCAACCATCGATCCACACAATTTGAGGTATCATTCAGCACAAACATTATGGGATCACTTACAAGCTGAAGTTTTATTTATTAAATTAGGATTTTTTTTCAGTGCTCAAATGGATACTTTACTCAAAAATGAAAATGCCATCATATTTACTTACCCTCATGTCATTCTAATGACTCTATTTTTTCTGTTTTTAGTTTTATGTTGTTGTGTTATGTTGTTGTTTTATATTGTGTTTTTATGTTCTGTTTATGTATTTTCGTTTTGATTGATTGATTTGTTATTCCAGTGACTTTTTTTCTGTTGAACACAAAAGAAGATAGTTTGGAGAATGTTTCGTTTTGTTTAATTATTGCGAATAAAACTAAAATAAATAAATAAATAATAATAAAGTAAATAAATAAATAAACCAAAACAACATTGGATCCCATTGATTTTCATTGTATAGACAGAACAGTGAAGCATTTTTCAATAAAGTAAAAAAAATTTGATAAATGCTACAAAACAAAACAAAACTAAACAAAAGCAAAAAAAAATAAAAAACAAACAAACTGAAACAACACCTGAACCCCATTGATTTTCATTGTATGGAAAAGGCAACAGTGAGACTTTTTTTTTTTTTTTTGGGGTTTTTTTTTTTTTTTTTTTTTTTTTTAATATCACCTTGTATGTTCCACAGTAGAAAGTCAAACGGGTTTGGAATGACATGACATTTTTTGGTTGAACTATCACTTAAAGGGTGTGTTCACACTTCGCTCCGAGAGCGTTTGAAAGGGTTAAACGAACTAGGTGTGAAAACACCCTTAATGTCCTAAGAGCCATTTTAGATGTTTGACTTTAAAACATGAATTTGGCCAGGGTCTTTACAGAACAAACTCTTACACATTCTGTTTGCCAAAACTCTGACCTCTCCCCTGCTTTTAGACGCTGCGAGCGAATAAGTTGCCCCAACTTCCAGCAGTGCCAGACCATGCCATCACGCATCACATACTACCAGCTGAGCTTCCAGACCAACATCATCATCCCAGCTCAGATCTTCCGCATCGGACCCTCGCCCGCCTACTCGGGTGACAACATCATCATCAGCATCCCGCGAGGAAATGAGGAAGGCTACTTCAGCACACGGAAGCTTAACAGCTTCACGGGCGCAGTGTACCTGCACCGGCAGGTGCGGGAGCCGCGGGACTTCCTCATCGACGTGGAAATGAAGCTGCTGCGTCAAGGAACTTTCACAACTTTCCTGGCCCGCATCTATGTGTTCATCACAGCAAACTCCATGTGATATTACACTCGTCTAATGACGCCTTTGATTCCGCATGGTGCTAAACTCTTCAAGCTTTTGCCTTGAAGTTGTTTGTCATCTGGCAGATCTTTAGGCTTCTGTTTGCCTAATGGATTTTGCTCAGAGAGACTTTGATGGGACTCTCCCACTGGGATCCAACCTCTTTTTTTTTTGTAGCGTTAGAACAAACAGGATGGAGTACAGAGACTGACAGAAACATTTGGCTTTAAAAAGTCCTGGTTTTTCCTCTTCAAATTTTGAAAGTACTCTACACCAGCTGCTATTTATACTGTACCTTGATTGCCTGAAACTGCTTTTTATAGCACTTCATTACTTTTCTAACAACACTATGTTTCTCCTTGGGGGTTGGCAGAGTAGAGCTGAGGTAGAGTTACACATTTGTAATGGCTGTCACAGTTGCTCCATAGGCCGTTCAAGTACTGTGCCATTTAAACATCAAGTAATTTCACAGCTCATTCGAAATAACTGATAACTTGAAAATGTATCCGTGATAATTCACCTCCTGAGTACCTCAGTTCAGAGCACACCAGCCTACGAAAGAGAACATGTTTGTAATCATTGCGTTAAACACTTGCAATTAAAAAGGTGTATGATTGTTATTATTATTTCTAATGTTTGTTTCAAATGCGCTTCCTTTGTAGTTCTTGGTGCTAATATACCGTTTTGGAAACATTTGACATGCATACATGAAGAGTGTGTGAGCTCCAAAGCAGCACTGAGAATGTTTTCATTGTTATACGTCTTTTCGTATGTCTTTACTTTGTAATACTGGACCTGTTTTGATGTATTACTGTCTTGAAAATCCGTCTCAGGGTTAAAGCATAAAATCATCTCGATATATTCTCTAACGCACAGCATATCTGAAATCATAACAAAATTCTACTCATTACCGAGAAACATATTAGGTATCAACATAAAAGCGTTTCATACTCAGATTCATGGAACAACCAAATGCATCAGTGTAATAATGCAGTACATATTATCTGCCTTAGTGGATTCAGTTCTTCAATAAAGCAACATCAATCCTTTTATTAGTTAGTATATTAGTGATTACTTCAGATGTTTGTCACTTCATTTGTTTGTTCTGTTTGATTATTTTATTAAAAGTAAAAGATCACCTCCTAGTGGGGAAAAGAGGAACTATAGCTTGTGGCCTGAGGCTCACTTTGATGATGATGATATAATTGCACTAGTAATGAAGCATTTTATTGTACTATCAAATGCATTTAAAGTCAACTTGAAATCAAAGTTAATCCATGTTCCTCCTGGTCTTTTTGTGAACAATTTCTAAAAAGATTAAAAAGAAAAAAGGTTTCTTTGTGGGCTTTTGAGAATGTTAATCAATTGCTTTTGCCACATAATAAAAAGCAGGCAAAAGCACGCACATCGATCTCAACTGGGTGGTCGACTAAGAAACAAGTGGAACAATTTTTTTAATGTAAAGTCGGCAACACCAAAGCTCCAAAATTATAAAAAAATATATAAATAAAAAAAAAAACATTCAAAAAACCAAAATTTTTGATACTTTTGGAGCTTTGGTGTTGCCGACTTTACATTTAAAAAATGTTGCCACATAATAAAAAATTGATAAAAAGGTAAATTCTGTATATCTCACAATTCTGACTTTTCTTCTTGCAATTCTGAGTAAAAAAGTAAACTGCGACTTTTTATCTCACAATTCTGACTTTTTAATTCTCTCAATTGCGAGTTTATATCTCACAATTCTGACATTTCTTCTCAGAATTGTGCTATATAAAATCAGAATTGCAAGATATAAACACAGAATTGAAAAAGATAGACTTGCAATCGTGAGAAAAAAGTCAACTGTGAGAAAATCACAGTTACCTTTTTATTTTTTATTTTTTGAACAAAACAAAAACAAAATTGTTAGATGTAAAATTAGAATTCTAAGAAAAAAAAGGCATAAACAGAATTGTGGGAAAGTCACAATTCTGAATTTATATCTTGTAATTTTGAGAAAAAAGTCAGAATTGTGAGATAAGTCACAGTTACTTTTTTAATGTTTTTATTCCATGGCAGAAACAAAAAAAAAGCCACTTTGCACAATCTAAACAAATACCAATGAATAGAAACTGCCGTTCCCCATATTTTCTCATTAAATGTTCTGTTTCACTCAGAACTACATCATATTACAAAAGTAAAATGAGTTGCAAACAGCATTTCACTGTCAGGAAATTGCCTAAAGACCAAAAACAACTCTGTACTATGTGTTACCATTTATATTGGAAAGGTGGGCTGTTTTCAGCTTTTGCAACAGCCTGCAGAGTCGAGGTGCTTTGCTCTTTACCCCTCTCATTGTGCTTTCCATC
Organism: Sinocyclocheilus rhinocerous; assembly: GCF_001515625.1. Taxonomy (NCBI): domain Eukaryota; kingdom Metazoa; phylum Chordata; class Actinopteri; order Cypriniformes; family Cyprinidae; genus Sinocyclocheilus; species Sinocyclocheilus rhinocerous. The sequence goes on along the minus strand of NW_015638024.1, from coordinate 1,241,430 downwards.
GCAAATTCTCATCAGACCTTAGCGCTATCATTTTCTGTCACACCCTGGAGGCCGCTCAACCCTGCCTTTCATTGTGTAGGTATCGGAAAAGGGTGTGCATTGTTCAAAGCCGGCAGCATGGTCGTGTATGTAGTACATCCCTACAGATAACCTCTGGCTGCTATCGGCTAAGTGGGATGAATGATACGATTCGTCAGCTCAACAGCACACCGTAAATCACATTGAAACCAGCCTGGTTTAAAAAATCAAACAAACAAATAAAAAAAAACCACTATTTCCAGGAAGTAAGCGTATCGCAATTGCTATTGAGAGCATATTTACACCTTATATTCAATGACATGTCTTATTAAACAGAATGGCTTTAATAAAAGTGACTACATATCAAAACAATAACAATAAGATTCATATATCACTCTGATAGTAATAGCCTATGGCCATATATCACTTATGGAGCAGTTGCAATAAGTTCCATTTGATAGTGTCGCACTCGCACGGGTGGCCCCGGTCCTCCCTGTCGACAGTCGAGGCTCAAACACTTCCGGCCATTGAGATGCCATCCTACACACACTTAGGAGTGTGCTGCTTCTTACAGATTATCGTCTTCCCTTTTCATGCTTATCAGTGAGACTAAAAATACATTATAGTGTTTTTGGGAAGCAAGTGTTCAGCCCAAGGAGGGGAAGCCACTGAGAGACACATTGGCTATTCCTATGATAAAGATGCTCAAAGGAAGTTATGAACCTTGTGATAATTTTCACACAAAGTCTTGATGAATCTAGCAATTTGATAATACCTAGAATATCAAAATCAACTGCGGGCGGCAGATCCTTTTCCTATTTAGCGCCCAAACTCTGGAATAACCTACCTTACATTGTTCAGGAGGCAGACACACTCTGCCAGTTTAAATCTGGATTAAAGACCCATCTCTTTAACCTGGTTTACACATAATGCACTAACACATTTCTAATATTCAAATCTGTTAAAGGATTTTTAGGCTGCATTAATTAGGACAACCGAAACCGGGAACACTTCCCATAACACCCGATGTACTTGCTACATCGTTAGAAGAATGGCATCTACGCTAATATCAGAGGCTGAATTCGGAATAGCATATACTGCCATTATTTACTATTTCTGCCATATATTTATATAACAGTAGAATACTAGAATGCTATTCTGAATTCAGCCAGCTTTTTGAACGAATCTGATTAAATTGTCTCGTAAGACTCATAAAGTTGTTTGTCTTTACCTAGTGGTAACTATAACGATGCAAAAAGAGTCATAAATCCCCACTGCACAGCTAAGGCAAACTGACACTCTGTCCTTTATCTTTTTTATATTACATTTTGATACTGATATAAATCCAATAAAAGAAGATTGACAGTCTGTCGGGAATGCATAAACACAGACAAATTTTGCAAACAGTGAAAAGTCCCATAGTTCTGCACAATATTATAAAAGTGAAACCTTTACTTGAATGCCTTGCGTCTATGAAATTGTAGAACTGTCAGCCCCAAGATTTGGTATAATCAATTTCGATGGCCACTGAAAACGAACGTCAAACCTTCCTCCCCCAAAAAAGAAAACTGTTATGTAAAATGCATAACTGAGATCTGCAAGTACTGTCGTGCTTGTGCCAAAAATGCAAGTTAATTACTGAAGTGGATCATTTACTGTGCTATTCCAATGCCCTTCAGCAGCATCTGCTTTGATTTTTTGATACCAATCAACCGAAATTTACATCTTTAATCTGCGTGCCTTCAGCTTCACAATTTATTTGTCTTTACCTAGTGGTAACTATAACGATGCAAAAAGAGTCATAAATCCCCACCGCACAGCTAAGGCAAACTGACACTCTGTCCTTTATCTTTTTTATATTACATTTTGATACTGATATAAATCCAATAAAAGAAGATTGACAGTCTGTCGGGAATGCATAAACACAGACAAATTTTGCAAACAGTGAAAAGTCCCATAGTGCTGCACAATATTATAAAAGTGAAACCTTTACTTGAATGCCTTGCTTCTATGAAATCGTAGAACTGTCAGCCCCAAGATTTGGTATAATCAATTTCGATGGCCACTGAAAACGAACGTCAAACCTTCCTCCCCCAAAAAAGAAAACTGTTATGTAAAATGCATAACTGAGATCTGCAAGTACTGTCGTGCTTGTGCCAAAAATGCAAGTTAATTACTGAAGTGGATCATTTACTGTTCTATCCCAATGCCCTTCAGCAGCATCTGCTTTGATTTTTTGATACCAATCAACCGAAATTTACATCTTTAATCTGTGTGCCTTCAGCTTCACAATTTAGTTCTTTTCACCCTTGAAGCTTACTCTTCTCAATCCTTGCCTCCAATCAATGAAACTAGTAAACCATCTGAGCTCAGTCAATATGAACTTAAAGAGGTAGTAATTAAATGAAATTGAATTGCACAAAGGTGGTTTCTGTGTGAGAGCATGTAAGCTGGTAGGCCTACTCACACCCAGCCACTCTTTAATCCAAAACGGGTATCTGAAGATAAAAGGCAAGATCATTACCTGTGCGTGGTGAGCTGGGTCAAATCGAAGGCTTTCAACAGTGCCTGGTCACTCCAGATTCATACTAAGCATTGTACTTCAAACGCCTTGGAGTTAGACATCGGTTCCCCTCAGAAGACCTTCCAATGCTCCTCAGGTCAGCATTAAAGCATGATTCTTTATTGCTTTGGCTGTTGGCACTGACATTGGCAGGACGTTTGGCCGACAAACGTCAGAATATAGGCGTCACTATCCATTTATGTCCACTTTCATCAATCAGTCTGCGTGGTAGTGATGACAAAAACATGCAGAATGTTGGAATCCGCAACAAACAAATACACAAACCCAACAAATATATATTTTTTGTGAAACTTTGTGATTTGTAAATGCCATATTAGCGAGAAAGAGATTTCTTATTTAGTTCCTAAATTAAACATGTTTGAATGAATTGGTTAAGTGAATGAATCAATGACTCATTCAGGCATACATCACTTAGGCTATTTAAATGTATCAGTGGCTAAATTCGGAGTAACAAAGTGACAGTAGGCTATTCTTCTTATTTCTGCAATTTCCTTATAGTCCTAAGTAATAAATAGAAAGAATGAAAATGAAATTGCTTATTGTTCATGGCTAAAAGAATTGTTGTATGAATATTCAATGAGTCATTCATTAATACACTTGTTTCTTTCCTGAATGAATGAGGATTGTGAATGAATCGTAAATGATAAATTATTCACTCAGTAAATGATTCACTGATTCACTCATCTCACTTGTCGCCACCTACTGGTGTAAAAACTGTCCTTTCCCTGTTTTATATTACACTTTATTACTACCGTAATCAAAATATAAATGAATTAAAAAATGTAAATAAAAAAAAAGTTAATGCACATTCTGCTCAGAAAAGCTTCCGGGGGAAACATGTGGCCAGAAAATACACCAAAAACATACATATAAACTGTTTAAACTCTTTATATATATATATCTGAATCCATCCGTGTCCTATAGGCAGCCATAATTAAATTATTTAAACAAATGTTTTCTTTGTTTTGAAGGAAAGTTTTAAAATGGCAAGATGTCTTACACTGATCTTGGATGTTGACTTCTCTAAATCCACTAAGACAAAATTATAATAATGCTCGGATCATAAAGAGAGAGGGATTTGCTTTAAAGGGCAGTATGTTTATTTAATTACTATCCTGTGGCCGTTAAAGGAATGTTCACTTGCACAACACACTTGCGTAACCTGTTTTAGTATCAGCCCATCAAATACTATATGCTCACATTTTCCATTCCAGCATGAGCAAAAATACAGTGCCTGTGTAAAAACAGCAGAAAGCACAGAGTTCAAATCTTTGACCTACTGTAGGGTGTCAATATCTTCTAGGATCAAAAATTTTAATAAAAACAAAGATATGTCAGCTTTTTATATAAAGGGTAGTCATTTAGGTTATTTTGTTTGTCTAGAGAGCTTTGATATATGGTTTTTATCTATGTTTAGCATAGCAACACCAGTAAACCCTATGCGTGAGAATAATCCATTTGTTTGTTGTTGTTTTAATTAAACAGGGATAATCTGTTTTATCTTCCTCACAAAGCATTTATTTGTTACACAATATTTCTTTCAAGCATACCTTTGTGTTTTGCAATAATCCATAATAATTCATCTGAAATACAGCTAGAGTAAAGTCAAATTGTATCAGATACAAACAGTGAGTCACAGCTCCTATTTGATTTTTATCTCTTTGTAATGGATATAATTACACCAATTTCAGTGGAGGTAGTGAAATATTATTCTTGGAGAGGGCCATAGCAGAGCAACAAAAAAAATCCCCTAATTTACACAAGCCGGTTTTTTTTTTGTGGTTTTTTTTAAGAGATACAAGATGGTATTCTGACTAGAAAAGCCTATTACACAATGGAAACCGTTTATCTGCTATCAAAACCATTTGCAGTGTGCCATATTAAATAAAAAAGAGACTCACTCAAGACACTACATGTTGCACTAATTGCACTGTGTAATTATAGCTGGATAAAACAAAAACTCTGTCCATCTTCATTTTAGGCTGCAAAGCAACAAAATGTGATTCTTTTAAAGGGGGATAATTCTTTTCTATATCCACTGTGTATATATTTGTGACCCTGGACCACAAAACCAGTCATAAGTCGCACAGGTATATTTGTAGCCAACAATATATTGTATGGCTCAAAATTATCGATTTTTCTTTTATGCCAAAAATCATTAGAATATTACGTAAAAGATCATATTCCATAAAGATATTTTGTAAATTTCCTACCGTAAATATATCAAAAATGTATTATCATTAGTAATATGCGTCGCTAAGGACTTCATTTGGACAACTTTAAAGGTGATTTTAATCATCTTTAAAGATTATTTACTTATCTAATTGTCTTTCCCATCATGATCTAACAGAAACAAAGCTATCCTTCCCAGCTCCCAAATGTGAGACAAAGCTAAATATTACATTTTTGGTCATTAAGATTTGTTTAACATTACTTGTGTTGGCCAAAAGTGTACAATATTGCACAAATTGTTGTGGTGAGGCGTGAATGACAGTAAATGTTGTGTGGTCTGTAGGAGAGTGAGTGACAATTTAAGAAGTATTTACGCTCATGAGGAAACATATTAATAAATGGAGCTCCTTCATTTGAGCCGCTGTATGTGTGTGTGGATTTGTCAGGTGCAGTTCTGGAATCAAATAACAGGCGTTTCATTTATCCACTGCGGAAGTTCAACTGATCTGAGATTGTAAATTGGAGCAGGATTGAGGCATGGGCATGTGAAATAAATTGTTATTATCATAATGCCTATATGGGTTAATTTTCCTTATCTGTTCTATCCAGCTGGCATGTAGGTGTCATGAGTAACACACGTTTAAGCATCATAGATATTTCGCAACCCATTCCTTCACCCATCAAAATAAAGCAAGAAAGATGTTTACAGACATCAAGACAAGTGACACACAGTACAGAACATTTCACATCAGGAATAAAAACTGACAAGAATGATATCATAAATCGTTTCAAAAAAATATTTTTAAGGCAGGTCCAGCTTATGCACATTCAAAAGTAAACAAACAGACAATGCCTCTATAACAAATGTGATTGACACTTTTAACTGTAAATTCAATTCAAGCATGCTTAAGTTAAAATGCTAAACTGCTAAACTGCTCTTTTGATAATTTTGGCTAAATGTTTTACTGGAGGTCTGAATCCGAGTTATTCCACAAAAGACTTGGAATTAATCCACCTAGCTGCATCCCTGCTTTAGCTAATAAATCCAGCGGCATCTTGGTGGTCCACAGCAGTTCCTCACCTGACCGTGATCCCACAGGTCAATGCATCAGTTCACAGAATACGGTTCAGAAATGAGGCTTCAGTGCAGCCTAATATAGCTTAACATTCTGCTGGTGTACTGAAGGCTTGTCATTTAATCAGTCATTGGGTGGGCTTTGAATCATCATCGCTGAATCTGTGAGAACAAAAATTTATTATATCTTTTTTTGTATTTTATCATATCATCTTTTAATATCTTCTGATAGGTTACTTTGATTTCCATGCACATGTACACTCTTATCTGTTCTCTCTTTTTATTTATTTTCAATTAATAATTTTTATAACTTTTTAAAACCAAAATAAGGGAAAAATGATAACATCACAATTGTCTTTTTGAATGCATATTTTTTTTTTTTTTTTTTAATGATGTAAACTGCAATAAGTTAATATGTATGAAATAACTGAATAATAAAAATGACTGACCTCTGAATAAGTTTTACCACCAGGCCAGTCTGTTAAATGTAATGTTTTGCTATAATATTTTTTGCATAAGTAGGCACCACGAAAGAGGGAAAACCTATCAATAACAGTGAAGTGAAGTGAAGCGAAGTGATGTGTGGCCAAGTAAGGTGTCCCATACTCAGAACTTGTCCTCTGCATTTATCCCATCCAAATGCACACACACAGCAGTAAGTACACACACACCGTGAACACACACCTGGAACATTACTACTTTCATTTTACATTTTTTCAGCTTTATGGAATGCATCTCAAAAAGTTTTCCGACAGCAAATCATCTTAACAATTTTCCTTTCATATCTGATGTTTTTCTATGCACAAATACTCTTGTGAATAATGATTATCTTTTTCCATGTTTGATGGATCATCATTATACCCACATTCCATTCCCGTTCTCTCAACTATTCCATCTTTAATTAAGTGAGAAAAATAGTTTCTCACTCAAATCTTAAAGCTGAAAGCATCCTCGAGTAAATGCATCACCACTTATAGCACATGGAAATATAATTTATTTAGTCTGAATTGTTGGGGTGAAATAATAGTAAATTGCAGTGAAATGTGAAAAAAAAATCTCCAAATTACTCTAATATGTCCTATTTTAAAAAGTCACTGAACTTTTAAGACATAAAACATTGTATTTCCTCATCAGTGTCACAATACAACCGAATAATAACGATAGAGAGCGCTTCACTGGCTTCAAATATCTCTTTTTAATGCAAGGCCTAATGTATTTTTTACCACTTTAGGAAATGAGTATCATTTAACTTCTTTAACATTAGGGGCTTTATTAGACATATAAAAATATCCTTTGTTGGGTTCAATAATTGCAATTTACTTATGTGCAATTCATAATACAGAGCATTGTGCTATTGGCTCAACTCAAAAAATGCTCATGTATTTGGAACCGATTTCTTTATCTGAGGTAGACAATATGGAAAAAACAAACAAAAGCCCTTCGGCTTTTACTTTTTAATATGTTTGGCTTGATTGCATTCTCTGTGTACATGCAGTTTTATTAATGAGCTTGTGCTAAGCAGAATGCCCAAGAGTAACTAAGGAGGGCAATCATATTGCAGAAGTGATGCAAACAGCTTCAGCATGGCTTCCTTTGATCCCTATTCAGTGAAATAATTGTAAGTATGAAGCATGAACCATAAAGGTGCATTTTTTTTTCTTTTTTTTCTTTTTTTGGGACGTTGTCCAAGCTAAATAAATTCAAGGGCTTATTTATATCATCACAGGCTCATCCATTTAAATCTGTCACACAAATATCAATGCAAACAATGTGTCAGCTCTCTTCATTCAGTAATAGATGGTTTGTGCTTTCAACTAGTGGCATGAAACAAAAAGAATGATACTGCAGTTTACAATATTTTATATTCGTAATGTCAAGAAGAGAAGAGAAGTGTCTTATCATCTTTGTCTAGAAAACTTTATTTGCACTCAGAGAGCTCTGAAATTGATTTGCTTTGTCTTTGAGCATCCTTCACAGTCAAATCTGGTCATAACAATCCCTAGTGTTTTATAAAACATGTGACCCCTGATCCCTACACTTGCAATTGCTCATTAAAGGGGGCATAACACACACAGTTTCACCCAATCTCATGTTAATCTTGAGTATCTATAGAGTAGTACTGCATCCTTCATATCTCCAAAAAGTCTTTAGTTTTATCATATTTATAAAAGAAAGAAACATCTTTAAGATTCTCTCAGGAAAAAGCTGAGCTCCTGGAGGCGCGCCTTGGGCGGAGCTAAAGAGTGATGAGCACTTGGGCGCCGAATGCCAACAAAGCAGACATTTGATGCCGTTTCCCTTACCGTCTGCAGTTCTGAATCATGACTGGGATCTTTTATCGATGTGCAAATCCAGCTCGAACTGGGTCTTGTTTATAAAACGTTCGTCAACAAACACACTTGTGAAACTCTGTTGCTGCCCCCCGGAAAAACAAACTGTATCCACTGTTTACATAACGCTGGGTTCTTTAGGAAGCTGAACAAAGTTATCTTTCCCTTACAACCAACAACACACTTCTTTGGATTGGAGACATTCCAAAGCCGTTGATGGGCGCGATATTGCTCTTGCTCTGGTCAATGCGTGCGCGGGCGCGTTTTTCCGGGAGAAATGTACGGTTTCCGAGAATACGACAAATCCGAAAAAACAAATTAACAAGTCAAAAAACACAACGACAAATCAGGCAAACCGGAAGAGGTAGGTATAGTTTGAGACAGCGCCATTGGTTTGGGATTACTCACCTCTGACGGTAGAAAGTTTGGAGATGGTATTTAAGTAGCTCAGTTTAAACGTGGCACAGATGGATAAGTGTGTGTGTAGTTGGCTTTTTGACGTGATCGACCCGGGTTCGATCCCGCCTTTTGCCGAACTTTTTTTTCCTCCCTTTTCAAATCTCGTATTAGCAATGGATTCTATTTACACTAAGTGAAAATAGCAGTATTTTTAGGAATATGCTATTTACACTAAGTGCAAATACCTATTTACACTATGTTAAAATAGCAGGATTTCTACTATCAAGTATACTTACTACTTGTTGCAACTAGTGGTAATTATCTGCACTTATGCAATAATAACGTATTGAGTGTAAATTATAATTTTAATTATTAAATGGATGCCACCTTATTGGTACAATAAAACCCTCCCTACACCTACCCTAACCCTACCCGATACTTTATTTTCAACTTTTTGATTATTTCCTTAATTTTTATTGAAAATAAATGCCTTTACGATGTGATACGAGATTTGAAAAGGGAAAAAAAAAAAGTTCGGCAAAAGGCGGGATCGAACCCGGGTCGATCGCGTCAAAAAGCCAAGGGCACGCACTTATCCATCTGCACCACTGAAGCTGATGATTTACAGCCACTTTTAACTAAATGTAAATAGACACCCCGTATATTTTATTCCAGAGTAAGGGTAATTCATACAATACATTTAAACTGAGCTACTTTAATACCATCTCCGAACTTTCTACCACGACTGCTGTTCTTCGGCTGGTTCTTCCCTGTATACGTTGATTGACAGATGTCTCGTCCAGTCAGCGGTGAGTAATCCCAAACCAATGGCGCTGTCTCAAACTATACCTACCTCTTCCGGTTTGTCTGATTTGTCGTTGTGTTTTCTGACTTGTAAATTTGTTTTCGGATTTGTCGTGTTTCCTGACTTGTTATTTTGTTTTCGAATTTGTCATTGTGTTTTCTGACTTAT
>NW_015638024.1:1216402-1225768 GCF_001515625.1 Sinocyclocheilus rhinocerous | reverse complement strand
AAAGCCAACGACACGCACTTATCCATCTGCATCACTGGAGCTGATGATTTATTGCCACTTTTAACTAAATGTAAATAGACACCCCGTATTTTTTATTCCAGAGTAAGGGCAATTCATACAATACTTTTAAACTGAGCTACTTTAATACCATCTCCGAACTTTCTACCACGACGGCTGTTCTTCAGCTGGTTCTTCTGTATACGTTGATTGACAGATGTCTCGTCCAGTTGTCTCAAACTATACCTACCTTTTCCGGTTTGTCTGATTTGTCGTTGTGTTTTCTGACTTGTTATTTTGTTTTCGAATTTGTCATTGTGTTTTCTGGCTTGTTATAATGTTTTCTGAATTGTTGTTGTGCTTTCTGAATTGTTATTTTGTTTTTTAGACTTGCATTTGCGTTTGTAATTTGTTCTTTCGTTTTCAGAATTGTGATTTGTTTTGCACTTCTCAGACACCGTAGAAATGCCCATATAAGGAGTTCCACCCTCGTTTACATCATTAAGAGCCACGATTGAAAAAAACTCTCAGAAACTTGTACGAACCCGGAAGTAAGATTTTTGGCACAGAAATACTCTGTCATAAGTCCAAATTGTTTTTTGAAACTTTGTCCATGCTTAGCATGAGAATCCAACTCTTTAACAGTGTAAACAACTCTGAATGCATGAAACAGCATTGTACCCCCCCCCCCCTTAAATATTTTATTATCATATCTGTAAGCAGCGCATCCATGCATCAGCATATCTGTATGTGAAACAGGCATTGGTTTATGGACAAACACAACTTGTAGACAAACAGTGGCATGCTTGTTTGTGTTTTCCATACTATAATGAAAATGTTTTCAATCATAAAGTATCAGATTGATTGATGGATGGGTGTATATTCATATGTCATATACTGACCCACCCCCACCACATCTGTGCAATAATATGTGTGTTTGTTAGACTGATGACTAGAAACCACGCTGTAACTGTCTATGATTGGAACGTTCCCGGGACTTCATGCTGTCCAGTAATCACTCATTCCTTTGGTTTTTAAAATAAAATCAATTCAAATAAAATAAATGTGGATAATTAAAAAAAAATACTGTAGGCCTATAGGAAATTAAAATGATCCATTAAAAAATCTGAATAATAATAAGTGGTCTACAGTAAAAACAGTACATTCCTGGATAATGCCCAAAATTTGGAAGTGTATCCTGCCCAAATTTGGAAGCTTTCTTTATTAACTGTAAGCCTTTTTATTTGTTTTATTCGTTTGTGAGTGCAGCACTAGAACAGCTGGCTGATCAGATCACACACACAGAGCAGCGTTACCTGGACTCTTTCATTATCATTCTCGCTGATTTTAATAAAGCTAATCTCACCAGCGAACTGCCTAAATACAGACAGCACATCACATGCCACACCAGAGACAGCAATATACTGGACCATTGCTACACAGTTTTAAAGGATGCATACCTGTCCCCTGAGTGGCTCTGGGACTGTCTGATCACTGTTTGGTTCATCTTCTACCAGCGTACAAGTAGAAACTTAAATCTGCTAAGCCTGTAGTAAGACCCGTAAAGAGATGGACTAATGAAGCAGAGTGGGATTTATAAGCCTGCTTCGACTGCACTGATTTAAGTGTTTTTGAGGCTGCAGCCACTGATCTGGATGAGCTCACTGACACTGTGACATCCTACATCAGTTTCTGTGAGGACATGTGTGTTCCAACCAGGACTTATTTAACAATGACAAACCTTGATTCAGTGCAAAACTCAAACAGCTTCACCAGGCCAAAGAGGATGCCTACAGGAGTTGGGACAAAGCCTTGTACGAACAGGCCAAATACACACTGAATAGAGAGATAAGAGTAGCTAAAAGAAGTTACTCTGAAAAGCTGAAAAAACTGTTTTCAAGCAACGACCCTACATTAGTGTGGAAGGGCCTGAAAGCCATCAACAGCTACAAGACCCCAGCACTATTGAGAATCAACTTTTAGTTGACGGTTTGAATGAGTTTTACTGCAGGTTTGAAGAGCTTGGTCTCATCACCCACACCCGCTCTGACCGTCTCACAACACAGCCATCAACACCCTCCCCCTCCCTCCCCCCTACTGCTTCTCCGCCTGCACTTAAAGGAACACTCCACTATTTTTGAAAATAGGCTCATTTTCCAACTCCCCTAGAGTTAAACAGTTGAGTTTTACCGTTTTCGAATCCATTCAGCCGATCTCCGGGTCTGGCGGTAGCACTTTTAGCTGTAGCTTAGCATAGATCATTGAATCTGATTAGACCGTTAGAATCTCGCTCAAAAATGTCCAAAGAGTTTCTACATTTTTCCTATTACCTAGCTGGGGACTATTTTCTGGAGCTGTGTGAAGTCCCCTCCTGCTTCAAATGCTCCACCATCATCCCAGTATTCAAGAAACCAAACACCACAGGGCTAAATGACTACATACCTGTTGTTTTAACGTCTGTGGTCATGAAGTCATTTGAGAGACTGGTGTTGGCCTGCTTGAAGGACATTACTGGACCCTTGCTGGACCCAGATGCAGTCAACATCCTCCACAACATCCTCCACTACTGCACTACATCCTCCAACATCTGGACAAACCAGGGACTTTTGCAAGGATCCTGTTTGTGGACTTCAGCTCCGCTTTCAACACCATCATCCCGGATACCCTCCTGATTAAACTGACACAGCTCTCTGTACCCAACTCCATCTGTCAGTGGATCGCCAGCTTCCTGACAGACAGACAGCAGCTAGTGAGGCTGGGAAAGCTCATATCCAACACCCGCACTATCAGCACTGGAGCTCCTCAGGGGTGTGTGCTCTCCCCACTGCTCTTTTCCCTCTACACAAATGACTGCACCTCTAAAGACTCCTCTGTCAAGCAAGCTCCTGAAGTTTGCAGATGACACCACAGTCATCGGTCTCATCCAGGATGGTGACGAGTCTGCTTACAGACAAGAGGTTGAGCAGCTGGCTGGCTGATGCAGTCAAAACAACCTGGAGCTGAACACGCTCAAAACTGAGTCATTCAGTTTCCTGGGCACCACCATCTCACAAGACCTGAAGTGGGACAATCACATTGACTCCATTGTGAAAAAGGTACTTCCTTCGTCAACTGAAAAAGTTCAACCTTCCACAGGCGCAGATGACACAGTTTTACTCAGCTGTTATTGAATCGGTTCTGTGCACTTCTATAACTGTCTGGTTTGGGTCAGCCAGCAAATCAGATATAAGAAGACTGCAACGGACTGTTAGGACAGCTGAAAGGATAATTGGTGTGTGCACCTGCCCAATCTTCAGGACTTGTACAACTCCAGAGTGAAGAAACGGGCAGATAACATCATCACAGACCCCTCTCACCCTGGCCACAACCTGTTTGCACTTCTCCCCTCGGGCAGATGTTACAGATCTCTGTGCACTATAACATCTAGGCATAAAAACAGTTTTCCCCCATGCCATCTCCAGCTTAAACAGCTAACACAGAAATTACCACATGCCATTTGTAATTAATTTCATAACTAATTATTGCCTCTCTCTCTCTCATGTATTATGTAAATGCATATACATATTTTTATTTATACAGCTGTATATACAGTAAATAATGCACAAATCTGTACATAAATCTTCTGTTCCAGATGTATACCACATTATTATTATTATTATTATTATTATTATTTTCCTTAGTCTTATTTAAATGTTCTTTCTGCTCTCAATGTCATGTATGTATGTATGTACCAAGAGCTCCTAAAAAAAACTAATTCCTTGTGTGTTTGCACACACTTGGCGAATAAAGCTCATTCTGATTCTGATTTTTATAGGCCTTTATTTGACAGAGCTCTGTCCTCTTGGCCACTAGAGGGAGCTCCACCAATACCAAGAGCACCAAGAAGCAAAAACATCCCTGTGTGTGTGTGCTTCGAGAACACTGTATCACCTCAAATAAAAGCAGGTGAGTCCACTGGTCAACATAATACCGATTCCCTGCAATCTCATGTAGTCAGTGGTTTAAGTAGACGAACCTCACAGTTGTGTTCTATCAAACAAACTAACTTATCGTCCTGAAGTGACACTTTCAAGTAGTTTCTTCACGGTTTACGATTGTTTAGCCTAAAGTTTTTATTACAACTGCTGTATCTTACTCAAAGGTCATCTTATATAGAGCAAATGTGAATGTTTACCATCACCGTTTTTGAACACTAAACAAGGCCTTTTTGCGCATGCGTTTATCAAAAAGTGCTGCAATATTTCGCGCCTGTGTGTTTGTTTAAATACGGACAGTTTTGACACTGGTCTTTTACACACTTCTCACCCCCTCACTAGTTTATTTTTGTCAACTAATAATGTCCAACAGTGGATACATGTATCACAGGGAAATTGTGTAATTTTTTTGTTAATTTCTTGCTTAAAAGTCCAATTTCCACCACATCTCAAATCAGGCTATGTGTTGTGTTTACTATTATTCTCTTATTATTTTTTTATATTTTATTTTCGAATTATTTTATAAGTATTTACTGTTATTATTACTGAATATCTTTTTAAACTAAATAAATATAATTAAATAACATTTTCACACTTTTTACATAATTTGGCAAAATTACAGCATAATTAAAACACAATAACAAAAACAAATTTTTTATAAAAAATTGTTGTACTATTAGAGGCAAAATTGTTGATCTTTGTGGAAAATTAGTATCATCACACAGTAAATACAGAAATGATATGCTTTTATTTCACTCTTTGCTGATATGATCAGATAACACCAAAAAGAAAATAAAGACAATATTTGTTCACTTTAATAAAAAAACAACCGTGACATAAAAGTGTCAAAAGCAGAAGAAACACTGACTCCTCCTTTTCTTGTAAATGCATGAGTAAAGTTGTGTGTGACGCTCGGACCCATCCTTTCAGATCTCTGTGGGAAAGGTCGGAAGTTGGAGGACGTCCCTTGAGAGCTGTGGTTTTGTTATTTTCTGTAAATTGGGTTGTTCCCAGGAAGTGGTGTTCCAAAGCAGGCCATGGAAAATACACCACCTGTTAGGAGTGGTACCGCTGATAGCACATAGGACGATGTCCAGGCACTGACCTGCCAATGGCCTATTTTTGGATGTCAGGGGCACTACTGAGGTCAAGATTTTTTTGTGTATATATATATGATTATTAACTGTAAATTATTTAGCTTTTTTAGAACTGCAAATTCAAGATCACCACCGTGATGGTAATTTTCTGTCTTCCTGTTCTGGGGGATTTTGTTTATTGTACATAAGTATATTACGCATAACTGAATCACACTACCTGAATGACTGGAGTTGCATTGTTTCAGCTGCGCTGCTGTCTCACCTCAGAAAACACAGGGAATGTGGCTACATGAGACTGTGCTTCTTGCATTTGGTCTTTGCAACTGCCCTTATGTCTTGTGCAATCTCTGGCATTGTGGAGCTGTGCACCCTCCTTATTGGCCTGATCTGTTCGCTTTGAGGCCTTTGATAAGGGAAAGGGTGATTCTCATCTCGCCCAGTCAATGGCCTGCACTGCCTGAGTACAAACACTTTCATTCATGCTCTCTTATCTCCACTTAAAGGCCTGAGATGTTGTGAGACACAGGGACTGTGTTCTTTGTTGGATGTGTGGGACGGTTTGGTTTTGCGTCTTTGAGTTATCATTGTACTCAGTTGTATAGAACTGATGTAATGTGTTGATGTCGTTTGTCAGCGCACACTATATTATGAGGCAAATGTCAGGAGTGAAAATGTCACTACATAAGAAAGGCAAGACATGGCCTGCATTAGAACAGGCTTTTTAGTTTGTTCATTGAGAAATTTCATTGTTGAAATGTGCTGAATTGTATTAATTAGCAATGAGCTCTTGATTAACCCTTGTTGTCTTTGCTGTTCCCCAGATGCTGGAGAAAAATTGCTCTTCCGTGATGTTTAGAGAAGCGGCAATCTGTGGATTATGATGCGAGCCGACAGAATTCTGGCTTACGCAGTCTGTCAGTCTGCAAGCTCATTCATCCACCGCAGTCATGCAAGATCACATCACACCTTATAGAGTTGCTTTTGTCAGGTGAGCAATACCAAAACAAGCAATTCTCTCTTGGGCATTTTTTGAGAAGATGACAAAACTTCACTGATGCATTACAGTAGCGAGACACACATTCATGTTTTGACGTGTACATGAGGTGTGGAGATCAGATCAGAATAAGAAAAATCATTTGCAAACTCTTGAGAAAGCAAGTGGGATTTTTTTTTAAAAATCATCAAATTTTGTCTTTTTTTTACCTGCTCGAAATGTTTTAAAGATGAAATCTAGGTTTGCTAACAAACTGTGCTCTGTGTTTTGACATGCAATGTCAAAAGCATTCCTAACGTGCATAGTTGCATCAAAGCATAACATACATTACATTCTATAGGGCTTTATCTTATGTACTGTATATTCTGTGTGTGTGTGTGTGTGTATATGTGTGTGCATGTTTAATTTATGTATATAGCAATTAACTGGAACTCATCCAGAAAGTAAAGCATAATTTTATTTTAAATTAAAGTCATTAAAGTTGTTTTAAATTAAAGTCACAGAAAAACATGTTTTATCATGATACTAAGCATTTAAAATTAAAATAAAAACTTAAAACAGACCCTCATGTTGATCCAAACATGTATCTATGTCTTTCTTTCTCCTGCAGAACATAAAAGAAAATATTATAAAATAATAGTAAAATAGACCAAACGTAATTGGACACCATTGACAGAAACACATTGAGTCAGTTTTCAAAAAGTCTTCTTTTTTATTTTTGTTCCAAAAGAACATGTTTGGAACGGCATGAGGGTACATGATGACTTTTTTTTAGGGATAAAAACTAACCCTATAATTAACCCTTGATTTTGTATTCAGGCCAATGATTGTAAAGTTGTAACATTTTGAATTTTCCTTAATGATGATGACTGATGAAAGTGGTTTGGTGCGATGTCTTTATTCATCTTTGTGTGAAAACCCCTAAGACGTTTTTATTTTTTTAAATACCCTGATTAGTGTGCCTTCATTTGCAGGTGATACATTAACAAGAGTTCAGCAAACCGCTACGGGAATTTCCATCAGCAAAACCTCACAGATACACTCATCTGTGTTTCACATTTTTAACTCTGTCTGATCCGGTGTCTTGTTTATTGTTCCGCGAAGGTTTTTGCAAAATGCTTGCCCAAGGCATGTTATATGCTCTGAAGACAAACTTCACTTTTTGTGTTAAAAGACTCCGCACACCTTCCATTAGGCAGTGCATAATGTTTACTGAACCTATTGTAATAATTGTGAAATCATAACACACAATTATTTGTGAGGAGGATGTGGAACAACATGTTAAATACTTATGAAAATGAGTATGACTATGAAACATTTAAAAGTCTTCAAGTTGAAGTTCATGGCCTTGTCAGTTTCAAAACATCATAGTCCATTTCCCTGCTTGCATAAGCTAATTCACCAAGAAAGTTTGTGACTACTGAGCAGACACATGTTCTTTGTAAAGTGAACCTGCCAGACGTACATAAAATTGATTGTTGAGATACATGTCTAGTGAGCTTTGTAAAAATCGACGCGTTTCAGAAGGCGGGGCATAGAGGAGAAACAATAATGTACAGTATGTGGAAAATAATGTGTTGTTTTTACTTTAAACCACATAAACACATTTCATTACACCAAATACACCAAATAATGTTCTTTTTAGCAGCATATGACCCCTTTAATGGTTGTTACACAATTCCTGTTTTCTCTGAGATTGTTGCTTGGCTAATTTCATTTATCTCTTGCTATGCATGGCTTACTCCGCTCAGCTCTGTATCTCTTTAAAGACTCTGGGGTTATTAAGTCATTCAGTCAAATCCTTACATGATTTTATTCAACATCGCATTCAAATGCATTTACACCCTGCACACAAACCATTGAGGTTGATCATTCAGCTTCTGTGAGCTCAAGTAACAGCCGATTGCAAGCAAATTGTTTAATGAAACCTCAAATATGTGAATGTATCGCAGTGTTGTGCGCTCATTGTTCATGGATCGGAATGTATTTTGAAGACTTTCTCTCAGGCTAATGGTTCAGATTGGGTTTCTCTCTCTCTTCAATACAGGTCTGGCCCAGAAACCACTAATGGTAGCAGTTTAAACCTTAGACTACTCAGTTGCTGCCCACCTCGAAATGACTAAGTTGGCTGTGCCTGAAAGACGGCATTGTGTGTGTAAAAACTACCACGGTGACAGACAGCAGGACAGGCCTTCATTACTAGACTTGCTTGAGGTAGTCTCGACTTAGAGATTGTGCATTAGTGTTAATTTTAATGAAGTTAATTTTACCATTATTATCATTGCACTAAAATGTCAAATTATAGCCTTTTTAATTTATTTGTGCACTATTAAAGCAATAAGCAAAAATAAATATTTTTTAAATTGTAATTTAATGCCGGTGATGGCAAAGTTGATCTGTCATCGGCCAGTACATCTTCAGTGTCACGTGATTCTTCAGAAATCATTCAAATATACTGATTTGGTGCTCATGAAACATTATTATTTTGTTATTATTATCATCAATATTGAAAATGGTGCTTTTTAAGGATTCTTGGATGAATAGAACGTTCAAAAGAACAGCATATATTTAAACATAATTCTTTTGTAACATTATAAATGTCTTTACTTTCACTTTTATTCAGTTTAATGCATTCCTTACTGAATAAAAGTATTAATTTCCTAGAAAGGTTATTGTTATTTTAAAAAAGTTATTGACCTCAATTTATTATTTTGTCATTATTATTAACTTTAAAAAGTAGTGTGTTTATCTGCATTTTACAGTGGCTTTGAAACATCTTATCAAGTCAGATATTCACATATATATATTCACTACCGGTCAAACGTTTGGGATCAGAACTATTTTTAGGGTGCTTTCACACTAGCACTTTTGGTGCGCACCCGGGTTCGATTGACGTCAGAGTTCGGTACGTTTGGATGATGTGAACGCTGTCTTCCGAACTTGGGTGCGCACCCGCGAACCGTACCCGAGTCCGCTTAGGGTGCTTTCACACTTGGTTCGATTGCTTGGTCCGAACCCGTGTTCGATTGCTCCCCCCTCCCCCTGCCCCAGCTGGACTGTGTTCACATTATATTATTTGGGTCCGAACCGCGGTTCGTTTGCGTCATCAAGCCAGCAGCTGTTTACCCCGTTGCTTAGTAACGATGGCGCAGGAGAAGACGGCAAAATGCGTAGCATTGCTCTCTTCAATTTTATATTTATGCTTTTGAACCGTTGGTTTTGTTTCCAAAGCTTCAGTACATAATGGCACTTACGTCTGCCTTACGAATGTACTGCAAATGCTCTAAAGAACGCTGAAGGCGAA
>NW_015638024.1:1215790-1216248 GCF_001515625.1 Sinocyclocheilus rhinocerous | reverse complement strand
AGCTGCTGGCTTGATGACGCAAACGAACCGCGGTTCGGACCCAAATAATATAATGTGTACACAGTCCCGTGGGGGCAGGGGGAGTGGGGAGCAATCGAACTCAGGTTCGGACCAAGCAATCGAACCAAGTGTGAAAGCAATGTTTTTTACAGGAGTTTCTTATGCTCATCAAGGCTGCATTTATTTGATCAAAAGTACATGAAAAAATTTAATATTGTGAAATATTATTAGGATGTAAAATAACATTAAAATCTCATTTATTCCTGTGATGCGACACCGAATTTTCAGCATCATTACTCCAGTCTTCAGTGTCACATGATCCTTCAGAAATCATTCTAATATGCTGATTTATTATCAGTGCTGGAAACTGTTGCGCTGCTTAATATTTTTTTGGAACCTGTGATACTTTTTTTCAGGATTCTTTGATGAATAAAAAGTTAAAAAGAAGAGCATTTATT
>NW_015638024.1:1209535-1214452 GCF_001515625.1 Sinocyclocheilus rhinocerous | reverse complement strand
TATGTATGTGTGTGTGTGTGTGTGTGTGTGTGTGTGTGTGTGTGTGTGTGTGTGTGCGTGCGTGTGTGTATGTGTATGTATATAAACTATGGCAGTACTTTATGACAATATCTTTTTAACCTGTTATTTCACATACACATAGTCTGAGATTTTCTTTCAGTATTCTTCTAAGAAATACTGGATATTTTGATTGGGGTCCGTCTTGCCTCCCAGGATGTAACTCCTCATTCTGTTTACTATACGTGAAGCACTGTACCATCCACGTACTGCACAGCTGGTGTGTTCGAAATCAACATGCGGATCATTGAGCCAGCAGTTTGCATGGTTATTTGTGCTTTTGAACCCCAGCCAAATGTGGGAGATGAATTTCAGCTAGGGATCATCAATCCTCTGATTTCTCCTCTCCAAAAACAGTGCTTTGTGCAGAGGAAAGTGGTTTCTCTCAGTGCACGCTTCACACTTTGACAAGGAATTCCACCAGTGTTTCATTGTAGTTGCATAGTTATTCCACATTTCTAGGAATCTGGGTAACACTTTATTTCGATAGTCCACTTTAGATATTCTATTAACAGTAAGTAACTTTGCAACTACATGTCTACTAGCAGTTAGTAGAGTATTAGTAGACTGTCTGCTTAATATCTTCTAACACTTTCTTTGTCAACTTATTCTACTAACCCTAAACCTACCCTAACAGTCTACTCTGAGAGTTAGTAGACATGTAGTTGAAAATTAATGATAATTAGTTGACATGTAGTTGACATGTAGTTACAAAGTTACTTATAGTTAATAGAATGTCTAAAGTGGACTATCGAAATAAAGTGTAACCGGAATCTGTCTTATTTACTAGTGATTATTTTTACATCTACAATGTAAAAAAAAAAAAAAACGACCGCTTTGTGCAATTTGGCAAGTTGTCAGATTATAAGTGGCCCCTTAAAGTATCTTTACACTTAAAATGTATGAATGTCATTGAATTAGATAACAGCATATCAAACCACACTGCAATTTATTTTATTTTAATAAAAGATAGCACACATATTCTTTATTTGTGCAAAACATTCACAAAAAACAAGTTTGTTAGGTTTTAAAAGATAAAGTAATAGATATACTGTAGATATACTATTCAAACAAACCTTTTTGGTTGTCAGACTTTAGGCATTTCACACTTAGTTAATGTGATGAACTGCACTTGTGATTACTCTACTAGGGCATCTCTGTGACCTTGACTTAATATTTCCAATAAAATGACCTGGGAACCAGTTTGTTAAAAGTTCATAAAAATAAAAAATGTTAGTTCTGAGAAAAGCTCATTTATTTGCTGATGCCACTTGGTTTTTTCTAATCTAATGCAATAACATTTATATAGTTTAAGCACCTAAATACTTTTTGCAGCCACTGACAAAAAAACTAGCAGTCCAAGTCTAAGTCAAGGTTATTGCGTTAGGGGTCATGCAGAGTGGAATGATGGGGTGCCATCTGACCAGCCAACAAAGCCTGCCAATGCTTCCGTTCCATCAGATGTCTTTCGACACGGCCCTAAGACACTCTGCCTCTGCTCCCCTTGAAAAGAAGCTTGAGGATTTTCCCCTCTTTTAACCTGAGTGGCAGGCATCTGCACTCTTCTGTTTACTAAATAAGCCACGGGAGCTCAAGAATCCATTTCATGAAATAGTCATCATCACATCAGGGGAAGATACTGTTTGTCTAGAGTGAGATGACTCATCTTTCTCGAAGGGAAACTGAGAGCTAGTCAGTGCAGGTATAATTAGAGAGGTTTGAATGATGAAGGGATTTTAGGTAGAACTAATAAAGCTTCAGTTTTGTGATGTGACCTTTGATAATGAAATTACAAGTGCTAAATCAAAACATTCCTGGGAGCTGAACCTTACAGATCATAAAACTCTCAGTGAATGAAAGGTCGACATGGACCTCCCTCAGCTTGCTGGACAGGTAACAAATCTACCTTCAGCATGATTTAAAAACCCAAAAAGTTAGAATGCAATCTTAAGTGTACCCCATAAATATTATCATTGTTCTTCTGGAATGTGGTTGGAAAATATAGTTCTGTATATTCACAGCGTCAGTTTTATTCCCCAACAAATGACTACATACTTGACTTTGCCATTATTAGTTACAACCAGATTCAAGTTGCAAGTAGAATATCACAGCAGTTGACCAACTGCTTTGCGCACACTTGCACTATTTACTCTCGAGTTCTTGGACAGGTGGAAAAGTGAGTTCTTATTTACTTTGGCTCTGAGCTTATCAGCAGAGATGGGAACTGTGTTATGAAAGACATATTTGTGGGTGGCCTTTTGCATGTTTGTGGTTTATGTGCTTGCAGACAACTTAAGCCTTTATGTTCAGCAAACTGTGTCCGTGTACAAAGAATAAATGTATTTCAAAAGTTTTTCAGCAATAACCTTTTGTGATTGTCATCATTGTAAATATTCTGCACCAGGGTTGGGAAGTCTGATTCTTTTTATTGTGAGTTGGTTCATTCAGATGGTTCTTTCAGAATGTTTCCGTTTCTTCTCACAGTTTTACTCTTAAACAAAAAAGATTTGCATGTGCAATTCAGATTTTAAAAAGTTAGTTTGTTAGCACATGGAACATCACTGTTCTTTACACTACCTTTCAAAAGTTGGGGTCATTAATATGTAATATGTAATAGTTTAGCAAGGATGCATAAAAGTGACAGTAAAAACGTATACACTGTCACAGAAAATTTCTATTTCAAATAAATGCTGTTCTTTTGAACTTACTATTCATCAATGAATCCTCGCAGTTTCGACAAAAATATTAAGCAACACAGCTTAGCTTCATGATTCTTTAGACTACTGTAGAAGAGTACAGTATATTTAGCTTTTTTTTTTTGTAGAAAAAAACACGTTGAAGCTTTCATGAAATCCATCTCCTTGCAGACTGACTTTGCCAAAAATTGTTCCCATCTCAAGGTCAATGCTCTATGATTGTTTAAGTAAAACAGACTGCTTTGTAATTGATACAAAAATATCCTTCACTTTAAAGAGCCTCTATAAAAGGGAAATCGGAGAAGGGAAGAGAGCTACCTGTGGTGAATGCTCTTTAACCCAGACTTTCAGCACCTGACTGGCTACAACAAAGGGTAATGGTGGTGATGACGGATGCTGCTGCTGTCTCTCTGTGTGGCGCACAGTCTGCGCCTGTTTTAGTGTCATGGTTCTCAGAGGCTCAGACTGGCTGCTACATTACCCCCAACTCTCAATCAAAGCCCACTGTCAGACCCCGAGCAAACAGAGGAGTGTGTTTCATGTGTTTGTAGTGGTCTGAAAAATGAGTCGGTCATTCCAGTGGATACATAGAGTTATGATTACAGGTGTCAGACTAATGTTTTTTCTGTGACACTTCAAAGTGCAAATCATATTGGAATTTAAGTTTCATCTACGGATTAATCGTACAGTAAAATGATAATTATCATACTGTGAGAATGCTTTAAATTGAATCGATGGGCACATATCAATATTTCAATACTAAAGAATGTCATTAAATAATAAGTTCTACACGTCCTTCCACCCCTTACATAATTGTTTACTAAATATGAATTTAACTGAAATAATATTATTTGATATTATTTCATTTAAATATATTTGAATTAATTAGAAATATAAAATATAAAGTATATATACTGTACAGTATATACTATTATATATTTTGCATGTTTATGTTATTCATTTTTGTTTCATTTATTAATAATAATAATTATTTTATATATTTTAGATTTATACTTTATATAGTTTTTATAGTGTGTATATAATGATCTATTACACTGCATTATTTAAAATCAGCACTATCACCACATTCAACCACCTAACTTTCTATATATTAATATATGCATCAGCCATACAAAGCCATGTCAGTCAGACACTAAAATGAATGCATGTGCACATGCATGAATAGTCAGACCTGGCTGCTCTTTGGAATATCATTAGTGATGTAATGGTATGATTCATTACAGTGTAGAGATTTGATTAACAACTGCTAAAATTGGACCAAATTAGTTGTATTCTTATTATTCCTTTTACAGAATCAGCTGAACTTCATCTGTTCACTGGTTCTCAAAAATGTTATCTTGTCCTGTCATACTCTGATAAGAAAGTCATTAGGACTGGAACAACGGCTCTGTCTGAGGCTGAAATATTGCTCAAATCAACATTCAGGACAGCCATTTCACCTACCGAGTCATTGTTTGTTTGACTGATTTATAATTAGAAATAGAGAAATCCATTGATGAATGCTTGATTATAAAATCTTTTAGCATGTAGCGAATTTTGTTGTTGTTGCATTACAACAATGAACATTAGGGATGAAAATGTGCTTAATGACAAATAAGCACATTTTCATAGTGCTATTTTTATATAACAGCAAAAGAGAGAATGTTTTCTTACAAGTCTATCTGAACATTTGTTTTACACAATATTTGTCATGAAAATAATGCATAAAAATCATAATTATGCTAAAATAGGCTTCATTTTCTTTAGTGTGTATATATATATATATATATATATATATATATATATTATATACACTACTCTTTCACGTTTTTGAAATGTCTCTTATGCTCACCAAGGCTGCATTTATTTGATGAAAAATACAGTCAAAACTGTAATATTGTGAAATATTATTGCAAACTAAAATAGCTTTTTTCAATATTCAATATACACAACAGTATGAAGTAAAAGAGTGACAAAAAGCCACTGTTGAATTAAAGGGGTCATATGATGTTGCTAAAAAGAAAACCACATGTGACGACCCCGGACTGGACTCCGCTTTATCCACGGTGAAAGCCGATCTGGCGATCCACAGCGCGAAGTTGATGTATTTCCTCAGCGACCAGCACGGATCAGCTCCAGGCACGACGAAGCGGATATTTTCCTC
>NW_015638024.1:1173418-1208539 GCF_001515625.1 Sinocyclocheilus rhinocerous | reverse complement strand
GCCGGCTGTTCTGACTCACAGACTGTAAGTATGTTTTTTATATTTAAAGAATTTGCCACTGATGATTCAAATGCAGCTTTGAGCAGTGTAGAGTAGCATTTGTAGTTTGTCATTTCTCCGATCACAAATGCAGACATGGTATAAGGGTTTTAATGTTTTTGTTTCGTCGTCCGGCAGGGACAAGGCATCACAATATGGCCTTTATGCACCAAGAGCTTGTAACACTTCAAAGAGAAAGGAAAAATTGAAATCGCATCATATGATATTTGTGATTAAAATTTTAAACTGCAAAACAATGTAACATACTGAGCCAATTCCAAGCATTTGTTATTGTAAAAGGCATTTTTCTCCTTTAAAATGGAATCTTCCTCAGGTTACAGCCTGTGCTGCAACACGTCCCGTCGTATAAGCACAACTTGCAGCCAATTACAGGAGGAAGCCATGTCTTCTGCTGGGTAATTTACGCCTTGTGCCCCAACCAGGAAAAATGCAGAATATTGCTCTGTTAAATCAACACTGCAGAGTACTGCGGCCCACATGATGAATGTTAAAGCAATTTATTGAGCATTAAGACCAGTTTTTATGCCTACAGCATGCCATTGATACATCCATTGATAGTATTGATGAGACTGCGGTAGGTAAACAAAGAGTTTTCTGTGCAGAGAGTAACTGTAAAAAATCAGACTTGTCTGTGTGGCTGCGGGGTGGGACACAAAGCGCAGTGGTGGTAGCCATCATCGACTGAGCAACACTCTAAGCAGCTGGTGACAGATCTGTCGGGATGCATGACCACTTTACACCATGCACTGTGTGTGTATGCATCTGTGGGTCACACGCACACACACAGTGTTTTTACTGGAGACTCCTGCACAATGCTCCTGAGGAATTCCACCAGTGTCCAGTGGTAAAAAGCAGCTTCTAAATGTTCACTCTAAATAACATACCCTACTTGATGTTTTAATATTAGATGTGAGCTGCGGCACATTCTCTCCACCCATGTTTGTGTTTCATACCTCATTATTAAGCACAACATGTTACTTGATCATGGAGGTGGGCCAGTTTTCCTTTGGATCACTATGTCAAATGGTCTTCAGGAGTGAGATATCAAATAGGAATGCCCATATTTAGAGTTAAGGGTTAGGAATTGCTCTGAGGTGAAATAATTTGTTTTCACATTAGCTCATCTCCAGCCTTCATTCCTATCCTCTGACCAATAAAGTGTACACAGGTGCATTCTTTCATCTTGTGCAGAGGCAGAGAATGTAAAGGTGTTCAGATATCAAAAACTATTAGCCTTTTCATGCTTCACATCAGGTTGGCTCCTAGGTAATGACACTTTGTGTGATCATCATTTGAAGATGTCTGACTGGAGACTAATTTGATGTGGCTGATGTGTGTTCACAATGATTGCAAATATCCTTTGATGCATCTTGCTTTGGCAGAGTGAATAAAATAAATTACTTCTCTAGCCTGAAGTAAGGGATATGGAGCCAGTTTGTGGTACATACTGACCTGTTTACCCAATTGCTTAGGCCATATTCCCTAGCTGGTATTTCACATGCCTTCTTAAATAGGAACGACTGCTGTGGTTGTATTGTTAAAGAAATAGTCCACCCAACAATGAAAATTCTGTCATCATTTACTCACACTTGTGTTGTTTAAGACCTGTATGACTTTCTTTCTTGTGTGGAAGATAAAAGAAGTTATTTTTGTTGAAAGTTGGTAATCAAACCGTTTTGGTTCCCATTGACGTCCCTTATGGACAAGTTATAGACAAGCAGTACTGTGAACAGAAGTGGGAAGCGAAACTGTTTGGTTACCAACATTATCCAAAACAATTTATTTTGTGTTCCACAGAAAGTGTGTCATAATAGACAATAGGCAATACTTCTGTTCATTTATTCATTTAATTATGCATTTTTGCTTTTTTAAAAATATTTTAAGTTATTTTTAATAGAGGTGCTTTAATTAGTGAGCTGTGTTTAATCTAGCACAGTTTGCACTGTTAAATCCACATCGAAGAGAAAATTCATAACGATCATTTTAAAATTACTGCATTTTGTTCCAAGAATGTGTGCAAATTATTGAAAGTATGTAGTTATAGTATTAAAAATGTGCAGTTTTGCACATCCCTACTTAATAGGCTGTACATATTTTCCTTGTTCACAGGGGGTTTTCCATTGATTAATCCGCATCAAAGCTGAGTGAGAGAGGCAGAAGTCACGGTTCATCACCCCAAGGCAAATCCAAAGCCTGAGTCAGAGCATGTTTGAGAACTGGCAGCCATCAAGTGAAATAGTTTCATAGAGATGAACCTGATTGGTTGAAGTGTTTGACATACTACCAAAACTGCATGTACATAATTCTGGTCTAAAGATTGAGGGGAGTTTTTTTTTTCTTTTTAAATTACAGTCTACTGGCATGAAACCCATTAATCCATTCCAGATCGTGATTTCCCCATCCAATACAACCGCCGCTGCAAAGATAAGTCTCTACAAATAGCACAAGAACAGAAGCATCTCCCACCTTGGTTAAAAGCTTCATGTAAAAACATATTAGCAATGGAAGTATGACTGCCTGAGGATGGAGAGGTAGAATTCACTGTTTGCTTTGTGAAGACAGGGAGAAAAAGAGAAGGAGAGGGAGAGTTAAATGGAAAGTTCAGTAGCAGGTGAGACTCACCTGAGAAAGCTAGTGACCTGTAGGCCTGTCTCACTCTGACTGCAGTCGGGGCTGGGGAAGGGAATCTGTTGACAGACACTCAGATATCCCAGGCACTATGGAAAAGATAAAGGCAACATTGTTGTACGGAAGGGGCTGGTCTTAATCTGGGTGAGCTGAAGATCAGTATCATAGCTGGTGGGAGTGTACTTGGTGTTGGCTGTACAGTGCTGGAGAAAGGAAAATCCCTTTGGTGTGTGAGAGATGGAAACATTTGGCTGTTTTTTCCCCAGGAACGTTTTTGTAATCATGTACGATGATGAGGACACTGCTGTTTTACACATATCTATGTTCACACATCTGATTTGGTTTCCATATTTGAACTTTAAGAATGACTGTCTATGTCGATTTGCAGGTGATGAAATCTGATCCTTTTGTTCAGACAGTGTAGTCGATATCAGGCGTATCATCGGTTGCTCTAGTAATGATGTAAGTGACAGTATAATGCCAGGAGAGAATGGAAATCTAGAAATTTTGCCTCTGCTCATGTCTATGATGACATCTTGGTGTGGAGATAAACTCACGATGGGGCATATAAGAATATAAGCGACATGAAAAAATTTACTAAAATTTACTTAAATTTACTGCTAACTCGATCACTCATAGTATATTCGTCGTTTCCAAAATGATGATCAAAAAATTCTTGAAATCCAATCCGACTATTTATACTGAGACGTACTCCCCAAAACATGTGAATTTAATAATGTTTTAGGCCACATATTGATGTGGTTTTGCCTTGTGTTTCTAAACATGGGATTTCAGGTGTTTTTTATGCTTTTCAGACTACAATCGAGAAGGATTTCAGTTGGATTTGCCAAAAAACTGCCTGTCTGAACAAGGCACTAGAGACTGAGAATGACGAGCACTTGATTAATCAGTTAGTTCATTTTAAGACATAATGCTGACTAAGCCAACATGCCTGTCTAAAAATGACTTAAAATTATTGTTTATACTACTTTTCCACAACATATAATTATATACCTGTAGATGCTCATTGACTTTGCACTAAGAGTAATTACTAAATCCAGGATGTAAACTGGTAGGCAACCATCTGATAAGATAGTATGAATGAACGTGGTCTAGCAGTGCATCCCTAGGGCCAGGGCATATAGACACTATCCATCCGTCAGGTGATAGTGATCTCGGTTCAAAGAGACGCAGACTGCCCTGTCATTAGGTAAGAGGTTATGATCTATAATTAAAGAAATTAAATCAATTAGAATCTCTCTGAAAAGATGGAAAGTTGATGGTGTAATGGCAAGTCGATGTGAGATTAGTCACAAGAACCCGTGAGATGAAGACATGGTAATTGGAAGATATGCACACAAACACAAAGATGGGCAGAGCCAATGTGGACAGCGTGCTGAAAATGAATGACATAAACCAGGTGTTGAACTTCCTGAATATAGATATTAAGCAGGCCTGTCAAACACTGTCATTCCTCCCTCTCATTACACTCAAATACTTGCCGCCCTCACACATTCAAAAACATTCAATATCTGAGTCTTGTTAGACAACATTAAGCGTCAATTGCAATGCATTTAAGTCCATAATGTGATGTATTTCTGATATTCAATGCGAAATAGTGTACTATTGGAAGGAACTTTTTATGATTTATCAGGATTTGATTAGCTTGAAATATTTTTAAGTGTCTTAAATAAGTGTTTTTATTTCATAATAATTGCTAAAATAAGCACACTATTTCTAAGCAACCACCTAACCACAGCCAGGCAGTGGACCACAACATCCTAGCCTCATGGTGGTGACTTTTGCATGGAAAGTATCATTCATGTTTCCTCAGAAAATGTCAATATCTATTTCATCCATCTGCTGTTTTTTTGCACGTCTGTTTATCTTTTTTATCTTTTTTTGTTTTTTTTTTATTTACATAAAAGAGTCTGTGAGGACATTTTGTAATGATCCTTGGGATAACATTGTGAATCCATTAGGTCAGGGATTATAGCCCATCCAGATTTTTCGCCAACTAGAAAGCTAGCTTTTTTTTTAGTTACATTAGATTTAACTGAAATATTAACATAATTATATATTATGCCTATTAGGTCATTAGTTTATGTTCATCCAAATAATATAAATGTAATGAAATATATAAACGGCTAAAGATGCATCTCTTCCATCTACACGTGACCCTCTAACACTTGTACTCTCTATTGTATTTCTATTCTATCTACTTGTTTTCTTTTTATTTATTAAAAAACATGACCCTCTAACACTTGCACTCTCTATTCCCTTTCTATTCTAACTACTTGTTTTCTTTTTATTTATTAAAAAAACCTTGACCTTCTAACACTAGCACTCTATTATATTTCTATTCTATCTACTTGTTTTCTTTTTATTTATTAAAAACCTTGACCTTCTAACACTAGCACTCTCTATTCTATTTCTATTGTATCTACTTGTTTTCTTTTTATTTATTAAAAAACCTTGACCTTCTAACACTCGCATTCTCTATTCTATTTCTATTCTATCTACTTGTTTTCTTTTTATTTATTAAAAATCCTTGACCTTTTAACACTAGCACTCTCTATTCTACCTACTTGTTTTTCTTTTATTTATTATAAAAAAACTTGACCCTCTAACCCTAGCACTCTCTATTTTATTTCTATTCTATCTACTTGTTTTCTTTTTATTTATAAAAAAATGACCCACTAACACTAGCGATCTCTATTCTTTTTTTTCTATTTTTTCTACTTGTTTTCTTTTTATTTATTAAAAAATTACCCTCTAACACTAGCGATCTCTATTCTTTTTCTATTCTATCTACCTGTTTTCTTTTTATTTATTATAAAAAAAAGAGAAAAAAAATCTTGCTACATGTACTGCGTTAGACTTGCCCGGACTTCTCAAAGCACTTGCATATTGCTCTTTTGTTGGTTTGATTGCTTCTATCATCCTCATTTGTAAGTGTCTTTGGATAAAAGCATCTGCTAAATGATTAAATGTAAATGTAAATAATGTTTTATACGGCTCCATAGACCTCTGGTTGAAACATTAGGTGATGACGTATATGCTCTTGTGCCCATTTTGCATAATTTCACCTGCTTCTTTCATGATTCTCTCATCCTCCGTGATCAGAGGCTTCAGAAAGTGACAGTTCTTTCATCACTCCCGGCAGGAAATGAGTGCCGTCCTGCGCCTAACAGCTGTGTGATGAGCTACTGATCCAGCAGGTTTTAGACTACTCAGTAATTTTCCTGTTGTCTGGCCCCTTCACGCTTGTGAAGAGATAATTAGCCTCAAATTGAGATTACCTGCAGTTTCCACAAGCTTAAAGTTTCTCCCTTCGGCTCAATATTTGTGGTCGAGGTACCTGTTTGCTGGACTCGCTTGTCTCTTCAAATTCCCTTGAATTCCCCCAAATTCCAATCTCACTCTGATCTGAAGCTACCAAATACGTATGAGAACTAGAGCATGATGTGGCCTGGGCAGATATGGAAATCAAAGGAATCCTGGTGGGGTTTTTCTTCACCAGAAACCATTCTATCCTACATAAGTAGAAAGACTGTTAGCCAAAGGTACTGTCAGAAATTATCTTTGATCACATTCACAACCTTTGATATTGGAGGACCGTGCGCAATACGGGTATGTATTTTCTAATATTCATGGGTGGTACTTCACTGTTTACAGTACTCTTAAATCTGATAAATGGTCTGAAATGTGTGACTTATGTCAGTGCAAAGGCTTGACTTATCTGTGATAAGGGTGGAAAATAAAATTACGTGACTATTTATATGCAGCCAACAAAATCCTGGTGGAAAATGTAGAGGCTAAATATTTTTCTTCAAGGTGTGTTAAGCTAACATCAAAACAACACCTAACCTCCCATTTTCCCCCATGCCTTTTTTCAAAGGGCGCATCTAGAGATAATTGTTCATTCCATGACTTCACACGTCTTTTTTAGCAGTACGTAAATATGTTTTGATTGAGACATTTGATATTTAAAGAGATCACATGTCTACAGAGAAATTTAGTTTGGTGATTAATCAGCTCTGCCTTAATAATGACATAAAAAATACAAACGTTTAATATATGGTATAATGACATAATAAAACTCCTTATTCCAGCAGGTTTGCAATAGCCTTGGGTACCTCGTAAAATATACAGCCAGACCGAAAGTTTGAATCATCCAGTCACATGGATAATTCACACTTGATGCAGAAACTGTGCTTTGTCACCGCTATTATTCCCGCTATACCTAGACACCCAGATCTTAAATGTCTTGCTGCAGTAGTAGATAGAGTGTAGCATTCAGGTATCCAGTTTTCAGGCTTTTACCTCTGCTGTTGATGGACAAACCCTACCTGCTGGGTAGTTCAAGCTAGTGCCATTAGTCTTTCAGCATTTAGGAGTATGGCTTCAGTGCAGCCTACCTGAATGCTACTCCTGTAGTGCTTCGTGTTGACTGCCATGCTTAATTAAGATATCCTTGTCTGTTAGCAAACTTTCCATTGTCTGAGGAACCTTTCTGTCACTCTTTACAACACTATCGACATCCATGCACCTCCTCGATGTTATCTTCGACCATAGATCTGGGTGACTAATTACTGCACAGGTTGTAAAGAAGAGATTTTACTGATGTCTAGTTTCAGGCCTGTAATTCACACTTCTTGGGCTTCAAGATTTCCACATCTAGTTATTCAACTAGTTCAAAATGCTGCTGCCAGATTCCTTCATAATAGCCGCAAAAGTGCTCACATCACTCCAATTTTGCGGACCCTTCATTGGCTGCCTATTAAATTCAGAATTGATTTTAAAATTATTTTATTTGTATATAAATCTTTAAATGATCTAGCCCCTATTTATTTATCTGAATTACTATACCCATATACTCCATCCAGACGCTTAAGATCCAGTGATCAGAATCTTCTTCTAGTCCCACAATCCAGACTCAAACGTAGAGGGGATCGTGCTTTTTCAGTGGTTGGGCCGCGGCTGTGGAATAGCCTCCCTTTAGAGATTAGACTTGCCCCTTCTCTGTCCACTTTTAAATCTCTCCTAAAAACATATCTGTTTTGTTTGGCTTACAAATAATTTTCTATTATGGTCTTTGCTTAGTCTTTTATGGGTTTATACTTCGTTTCTCTTGTGTTATTAATATATTTACTTATTTTATTATTAAGGCGAGACCCTGTTTAATTGTGTAGTTGTGCAGATCTTTATATTCTTTTTACTATTTTGAATTTCTGTACAGCACTTTGGTCAGCCGTGTGGCTGTTTTATACGTGCTATATAAATAAACTGAAACTTGAAACTTGTTATAACACAAAATGTCAAAACTAACTGAAAAGCAAGCTTAAATCACATACATGCCCACAAGGCAGAAATATTTCCACTGTCAGCGCAAACATATGTCAACCATCAGACCAATATAACTGTAGTCTGCTCACAAATGTCTACTCTATACCTGATAAAGAATTGCCCTCAGGTGCGAGGGCTTTTCCAGAAGCATTTTGAAGTCTTAAAAGCCAAAGAATTATCCTAGAGATTTTCAGATGTTAAAGTATTTTTTATTAATTGGAATTAACAAAATTGATAGAAAAAGAGAAAATTTTGACTAGGAAAATGCAGTAAAACAGAAAATATTGTTTATAGCAGGGAATAAAACATAAAAAATGAGGGGAATTATTATTATTATTTTTTTTGTTGCTAAAAATCTATTACAATCTCTTTTAATGAACTGATTAAAATATTTGATGTAAAAGTGACACAATACATTTCTATGCATCATAGAGAGTTAAAATGCAAGAGGGCATCCCTAGTCCTTTATTTGGGAATGGCAAAATAAAACATTTAAAAGAAATGTAAAAAATATTCAGAAACTTGGATATGGTCATTTATGCTGCTCTTGAACTGTATCCTTAACTTGCATAATATAATGTTTATGTAGTGCTGAATAACCTTTCATGCACTCCAAAGGGATATAATTGCTCCTCTGAGGACTATAGTTATATATGTATGTATGTGTGTGTGTGTGTGTGTGCGTGTGTGTGTGTGTGTGTGTGTGTGAGTGTGCGTGGGTGCGTGTGTGTGTGCGTGCGTGCGTGCGTGCGTGCGTGTGTGTGTGTGCCTGTGTGTACGCCTGTGTGTACAGAGCAGCCAGGTGACAGTGGAGTGATGACAGGTGTATACACAGCTGTGACAGGTGAGCATTGGACACTGTACCAGGCGGAAAGCTTTGATTTGGATTCAGTAAACAACAACCACAGACCACCAAGTTTAACACTTCAAAGACTTCAAAGTTTTGTTGTTGTGTTGTCAACTCAACCTGTGACAGGCTGCTTTACTAGATATACACTACTATTCAAAAGTTTACGGTCAGTAAGATTTTTTTTAAAGAAACTTTGTACTCTTCAAAAAATCCTGAAATAAAGCATGACGGTTTCCACAAAAATATTAAGCATTACCTGTTTACTAACTGTTTACAAACTAGTTTACTAATACGTTTATAAATTAACTGTTTTCAACGTTAATAAAAATAAGCACCAAATCAGCATATTAGAATGCTTTCTGAAGGATCATGTGACACTGAAGACTGGAGTAATGATGCTGAAAATTCAGCTTTGCCATCATAGGAATAAATTAATTCATCATAATAAATTACACATTTTTATTAATATAAATTAAAATAAAAAACAGTTATTTTAAATTGTAATAATAGTTCACAATATTACTGTTTTTACTGTTTTACTCTTCCCGACCCCAAACATTAGACTGGTAGTGTATTTGTAAAATAAAATTTAAAATATTTGATTCCCAGGTTTCTGGAAATGCAAAAATAATTTGTACAAATTTCTTAAACTTCCAGTTAATACAAAGAACTGATTCATATCAGCTGATTAATAAACGCTAAATTTGGATGTGCTCAAATTAACCAAATATTTCATGGGGAAAACTAAAACTATGACTGAGAATGGACATGACACTGAAAATATTGATTTTATTTTTGCTTTTCCTAAGCAGATTAACTCGACGTGACCAATGGCAAATTCAAACAAGCCATCAAATTGATTCTGTCAGTCTGGAGGAAGTGACTGGGAAGCGGTACAATAGTAACCAGAGAAAGCATAATAAGTTTGGAAGTATCTCTGGGTGTCTGCCAAAACCTGTAATTGTATCAGCAGAGTCATGAGATCATTAGTTAATGCACTCTTCTGAGTTATAGATGTGAATGTCCAGTAGTTGAATCAGTCGTTCATGATCCACGTGTGCTCCCTGTGGAAAGGAAACACATTGTAGTTTTAGAGACTCTAGTTCATTCTGAAAGGGATGCAGTGTAACATATTACATGCACTTTTACGTGATTCTTTTTAACAGATTGTCCTGTGATTTATGGCTTTCTAAATGCTGGTGCTTGGTTCCAAATTGAATAACAGAAATCTATCACACAGGTTCTGTTTTCATTATTAATATTTTTTGTCGAGCACCCTGTTTGAGAGTTTTTCCAGTGATGTGCGTGCTGTTATGTTTTGATTTAGTAAATGCTAGTGCTTCTCATATAATCTTTTAAAAAGTAACATTAGTTGTATGCTAAATGCAAAAAAATACATACATAAAATGTATTTTTTTAAAAAAGAAAGCAAAAAAAACTTGTTTTAGTATGTATTTTAAAACTTCATCCTTGCTTTATTAGTAATGTTCATAGTGGGAATATACATTTCCATCAGTGATATTTAATTACAAGCTATCATCACTTTGCTTGGCTCAGGAATAGTGCAAACACCGACTTTACATGACCCTTTATTTTGTTTTGTCAGATGCGTGCCAAATAATAATTAAGGGCGCATACCCTCTGAAGGACACTATATCTGTCAGCACTACTGACGGAGGCATGCCATGTACATTAATTATCATGTTTACTCCTCCAAAGATCTTTCTATATGGTGCGTATTAAACTTTAGCTGGTATCTTTTGATGTCCCAACATGTCTTTCAGTTCCTGTCTTGATTGCCTGCCTGACAGCATGCTTCCACCTGTTTAAAACAGCAGCAGTTATAAAATCATCTGTTTCTAACAAATCAAAAGTTAATTCATAATTTATTTAGAACTGTTCAGATAGTTTGAAATTGACACATCAAAAAGTTAATTGATCATTTATTTATGACTGCTCAGACTGTACGAAATTAACAGACTCTCACGGTTGCGCATAGAGTTTCAGGAAAAGCGTAATGGTGTCCGGGGAGGTTGAGGTTTTTAGAGACACAGCCTGCAGATGGCACTCTTGTCCCTGGACCTTGGATCTTGGGGACATGGGAAAGCAGATCAGTAGGACATGAAGACATTTAGATGTGACAGCCTAATTTTCCAACAGACGCAGAGTGCTGGGTGCACTAAAATTGATCTGTTACACTTGAAATGTTCCTCCGCTCTCCACATCACAGATAATGCTTGACTGACTTCCCCACAATCAAATCATTGGCAGAACTAGGAAATCATTCTCAAAGTAAGTACAGTGGTTTAAGTTTCAACTAATATTGATTCAAATAATTATTTTCTCCCTTTTCTACTTGTATCTGGCTTGCTTTCTTTTATCCAAGTCAGATTAGAACACAGGAAGATTTGTGTAGAGGTAACAGTGTTCACCAAGTACAATTCACCACAAGAGCTTAAATTCAAGAGCATACAGCAGATTAGGAAAGCACACCTTTTTTGCACCATGAATGGTGGAACATGCTGTCTGCCCAATTACTTTCAAGTGCCTGGTTTTAAGAAAACCAAGATCCAATTATTTTCCCAAGACAAGCCTGGAGATAGTGTCCTTACAATTAGTTTATTCATAAAGTGCAAATGATATTTAGAACATTTAAACCAGAATGTAAACTGTGAAGAGGAACAAGGGTAAGTGAGTAGGATTGGATAAATAGGATCGACTTCATTACAGATTCTGCACTGACGACGAGCCTTTAGACAACAAGTCACCATCATTGGCCTCCTGCCACTGGGAACGATGGGAGTCTGACAAATGCAGCCAGCCTTTGCTGTTTGGCTGCAAACATGTTCCTTTTCTCTCTCTCTCTCTCTCTCTCTGACTCACTCTCTCTTTTTTTCTCTCTCTCTCCCACACCCACATAGACAAACGGACACACACTCTCACTCTCACACGCCTCCTCTCACCCGTCTCAGTGTCAGGATTCAGGGGGAACTCTGTCGCTTTGACCTAATCCGCTTTTCCGCCCAGCTGTGAGGGAAAGTCACCTTTTGATTTGATCACATTTGAATGCAGAGAGGGCCGGAAAGAGGTGACTGTGTGGCACTCCTGGAGATGCTTGACGCAGGCCTGAATGGGAGCTGTTGTAGTTAGGGACAAAAATGTGACAGGCAGCTTTATCACGCTTAGCAAGACTGACCATCTGAAAATTATTGCCTCCTTTACATGCACTTAAAGGGGCCTAACCTAACAGAAATGCACACGGATAGACATTCAACAGATACTGCTCTGCTGTTCAGCATCTTGACAGTGTTAGGACTTGGTTGGACTACTTTAATGTTGCTTTTGGGAAGATGATGAACTCAAAGTGGCCAGTGACAAATGTAAGCGAGGCTTCAAATTGATTATGTCAGTGTTTTGGAGTGGATGGCTCGTCCCATTGGACAACAGGCCAATTATTTTGCAATTATTATATAATTCTGGAAGTTTGTTCATAAACATTAATTTCTACTGAAACATGTGTCTACATGTGTTTCAGTAGATTTAATTTCATATCCATAAACATAGTCACAAATTGTGCCATAGACAGACATACAAACAATAAAGGGTATCTGTACAATAGTTACCAAGGAAAGCATTTCTTAATTTGGAAATATGTTGATGTGTCTGCCAAAAGGCGTAATTGTATCAGCAGAGTGATGAGATCATGAGTTCATTTACACTTTGTTGAGTTGCAGATGTGAATGTTCAGTAGTTGAATTGGTCAGACAAATAACACCATGTCCCTTTTGGAACACACATTGTGGTCTTGGAGACAGAATCTTATCTGCTATGAAAGGAGTGCAGTGTACCATATTACATGAACTTACTTTATTTCTTTCTGAATTCTGGAACTTTCTATTTGCTAGTATTAAAGCTGACAATTACATCTACTTTTTGGTGTGTTTGTACAGCTCTGTCGTGAATACTGAGGTGTCCAGATTCAATTAGCAAACAATTATGAAAACAGTTGACAAAATTAACTATTTTTTCTTGAAAAGTTTTTCAAAAGAATTTAATCTAAAAACACACAATTCCCCAACAACAGTTGGTAGGTGTGATATCCCTTACTGCGTTTTCATTTAAAATATCTTTGTTGTAGAATTTTGTACCAGAGACAGCTATCCCATGTCAAGTTATTTGACACTTATCATAAAAATGGAGAGTCATATGGAGACAGAAATTTAGAAAATATATTTGTACAGTGCAGGTTTGTAAGGTTTTAATTGAAATATAGGTCATACATTTGCTAAATCAGTTGGTGGTTAAGCTCTGTAAAGACAGTAAATGAGGCTTTTTAACTTTTATACTGACTCGTCAAGATGTTTGTGATAAGAAGAAACGTATACCATAACCGAATGTCACAGCAAACCACGCAGCCAAACAATTCATCAGACAATAATCAAAACAAAACTCAGTGCTTGGAGGCTTGAGGAATAAAAATTATGTTCAAAACCACATCATATTTTAGGGCAATCCTAAAGCTACTACCACCCTTTCCATCTCCGGCTGATTGGGATGATAAATGGCTTTAATAAGTCTGTAGCTTCAGGATACACTACAAGGAAATGAAAGTGAAACATTTTTTTGTGTGTCTATGTTTTGGAGATTTACAAATAATGTTTCTTATCATGTGTAGACTAGTCCAAAGTCTTAGTGACAGACATACAGAGGAAAGCATTTCTTCTCATAAATGTTTGTGTCACTGAAGTCATGTTCATAAAACAACACAAGGTGCCGTGGAATTTATAAATCCCATTTGTGTCCTCTCTAATATTTATACTATTAATTGCTTCAATCTGAATGTCTTCAGGACATATTCTGCACTTTTGTAGCATTTTTTGTTGTTGTTTTTTTTCTTAAGTCCACTTACAGTACATGACCATTTTCTTCTCTCTTTCTGACCTAAACAAGTCGTTCTATTACTGTACTTTTAAGACTTCTATATGTAAATACACTTAGTTATGATTGTCTAACCTTTTAGCAAGGGAATTATTATTATCATGTTGAATTTTTTAAACAGTTCCTCATGAAAAAATAAATAAATAAATGGGGGGGAAAAAAAACTTTAGGGGAAGTTGCTAAAGATGCATCCTTATGTAACCGTAACATAGAATACACAATTAGATTACTTAAACTGACTAGCCATCTCTTGCTTTCTAAGCATTTAATAAAAAAAAATTTATGGACATCTCACCGAAAATATGATTTGAAATATGTTCATTTAGATTTGTTCGTGAATGTAATATAAACACCGTTTTTTTATGATTCGATTTTTTCTTTTTAAATACAACATTAAATTACTGAACAGTTACACACTTTTGAACAATTACATTTTATGTATTTTCTTAAGTAAAACTACACATTCTGAACAAATATAGTTTTTCAGCAGTGTATTGGTAGTTAGTTATTATACTGCCTAACTGATCAACAATTACAGGTAGAAGCTAATAATAATGTGTATCATAAATGAACAGTTATTATTGAACAATTGCAACTAGCAACTTAATTCACATATGATGTGAATGAAGTTGGTTTCCTCTTTTTGTGTAATTTAGAGGGAAACTATGAGCCTTTTTATTGAGTCACTGTTCAAAAGTTGCCAAATAAATTTTAATAAATAGTAAAAAAATTTTGCTAGGTGCTTAAAAAAAAAGTCACTAGGGTAATCTGAAAAGTTGCTAAATCTAGCAACAAAACTGCTAAATTGGCAACACTGTACAAACAGGGTCACTGTGAATAGCTAACAGTTTTATAGCCAGTAAACTGGAGATCAATGTTCCTGAGGAGCTGCGAATTATTGTGGGTTTTGATCGCACAAGTATCGGCTGACATTGCCATGGCACATTTTATTTCAAAGAGCTTGCTGTGACAATGGCTTCTGGTAATAATAGTATATGTTTCCCCTCCTGGAGAGGCCGTGAATGCTATCTCCCCACACCATCTCATTCCATCTAAGTCTTATTATTGAACAATTGCAACTAGCAACTTAATTCACATATGATGTGAATGAAGTTGGTTTCCTCTTTTTGTGTAATTTAGAGGGAAACTATGAGCCTTTTTATTGAGTCACTGTTCAAAAGTTGCCAAATAAATTTTAATAAATAGTAAAAATTTTTGCTAGGTGCTTAAAAAAAAGTCACTAGGGTAATCTGAAAAGTTGCTAAATCTAGCAACAAAACTGCTAAATTGGCAACACTGTACAAACAGGGTCACTGTGAATAGCTAACAGTTTTATAGCCAGTAAACTGGAGATCAATGTTCCTGAGGAGCTGCGAATTATTGTGGGTTTTGATCGCACAAGTATCGGCTGACATTGCCATGGCACATTTTATTTCAAAGAGCTTGCTGTGACAATGGCTTCTGGTAATAATAGTATATGTTTCCCCTCCTGGAGAGGCTGTGAATGCTATCTCCCCACACCATCTCATTCCATCTAAGTCTCACACAAACCGCTGACATATCACACAAATGCCTCCTTTATTAGCTGCCAGTGATTGTTTGCTGAATGGGAGAGTGGCCCCCAGGACCCCAGCAGACATTCCAGCACAGTGTTACACTTACATGACATAAGATGAAGGTATATTTCTGTTGAACAGGTCTGTACTGGCTGCTCCTGATTTCTCTTGCCAGAATGTGGTCTGAACAGAGATGTTCGCTACGATCGTGAGGGGAAAACTGTTGGATATCATTCAACTCACTCTTGACCTAAAATATATTCCATTCTTTGTTATCAGCATCATGAAGTGTATTAAACATTACATTATGCCAGGGTTTCCCAAACTGGCATAATTAAAAGCTGGAAGATTTTCCAAATGCGAGTCAGAAATGATACATTTTCCTTATAAGTCAGAAAAACAAGTGCAATCTTTAGAATTTTGTCTTTGAACTTCTGTTTTTGCGGTAGCTCTATAGTGTCGCTGTTGAATTAGTAATTAACTGGTGAAGTGGATTTACTTATTGTGGAGTTAATGAAAGTTATGTGCATTGTAATGTTCGACACAGATGTCATAACGAATGTCAGTAGCCCGGGAAGATTTTAAAATGAGCAGTACATTCATAGATTTGTACGACATTACCTTTGCGCTGTGGAAATACAAACGGAAGACAAACAACAATGAGCGCAGCGCTAAAAATGGGCGGGGCTGCATAAGGTCTATAAAAGTGGTAGAATTTTAGAAATGAAAATTTAAGAGAGAAAAAAGACAAATTAGGGCAAATCAAATTATGAATAATTTACTGCCACTGTGTGACTGTGTAATCTATAAAAAAGTAACTGTAATATGATTATGAGCATTTTTAAAATGTAATATAATCTAATTACAAGTACTTACATTTTGGAACCTGATTACGTAATCCAGATTACATGTAATCAGTTACTATCCAGCACTGTTTATCAGATTCTACTCTTCTTTATAATAAGATTAGCAGAATAGTCAGTGGAACAGGATAAACTAATGTATTTTAAACTTAAGATGCTTTTATTCCATGCATCCACATTTGGTTCCACTTGATGCTTTTCATTAGAAATGCTGAGTAGAATGTCATCTTCCCCCCACCGTTTAATTCCACATTAGTCAGCCAGTGCAGGAAGAGTTATTTAATTAACATTTCTCTCCTTGTGTCTCCATCTGACATCAGTACAGGCTGCCCAGCTGTGTTTTTCTGAAGAGAGAAGGACATGTACACAGTCTCCTCTGACCCAGCGCTGAACTGTGGAGTCAGCCAGTGGAGTTTCATGAAGCCCCGTACTCAACTAACCTGATAATGCAGAACTGACAAGGAAAATGGTAATATCACAGGCCAATCACATGGAACACATTTTTGCGTTCATAAACAGCGGAATGGAGCAGAATACAAGAAACTCAGGCGGCATTTTTAAACATTTCAAATTTGCACTTATGGTGCAAGAGGCTGAAAAACAGTAAGAGGTGATGCTTAAATTAAAAGTAGGTCAGTGCAATGCAGAAACAATCCTGTAACTGGTAACAGTTAAATGCAACATCAGCATTTATATATTCATTTAATTTTAAAATTACAGTATATTTAACTTATTTCTAAGTAATTTATTCTATAAATGTAAGCCAGATTTACTAACAGCTTACGTCAGCGCAAAAAAATTTTGGTGTTAAAAACTGCTATCAGGATTTACTAAAGACGCGCATTGAAAAATTAGCGCTGAAAAGGCATGGACACAGTCATTTTTGTGGCTGTAGGAGTTTCCCTTCCAGGCACAACATTTATGGGAGGAAATGTATTTAAATTAATATCAGCCCTGCTTTTATGGGATTGCGCTCTCACGCTAATTTGCCCTGTTTAGTAAATCTGGCCCATAGTCTAATATTTGAAGACCACCTCCAAGTGGAGATCTGACTGTTCCAGCAAATGGTAAATTCGAAGTTTTCAGTCTAAATATCAACTTTCCATTCTTGAAGAAGCTTCAAGCTGTCCAAACAATGATAGTGGGGGACAGCAACAAGCAACATGAGGCAATCCTGGGAAAGGGGAATACGCCACTTGGAATAGGGGTAAAGGGAAACCGTTTTATTTTCCTTTGACTCAGAAATATGAACTTGCTTCCCACATTTGTTTGCTTAAATTTGCACCATTGCCAGGTGCACAGATCTACCAGGCCAGGGCCATCACGATGACTTCATGCAGTACACAACATATCTTTCTAAGAAGTCCTTTAAGAGATTTATTAGTTGTTGGGGGTGTTTTAATATCACAATTGTTTTTACATGCAGTTAAGCACACAAATATAAGAAACATATACTGCACAGCTAAAAAAGTTAAAATCAGCTACTTGATGTTGGGCTAAAATCTGCCTGTTCAATGTGTCAGAGTATCTCTAGTCTACACAATTAATTTGCTTGTGCAACCTGAGCAACTGTAATTGTATTATAGCACTTCAAAACTGGGTCCGATCCCTTACATTCTCTTTCTTGATGTGCCAAAATTGTCAGAACATCAGACACACTGACAAGTTGAAAGGTCATTGCCAAGTGTGTCACCTATGCCAAAAATTCAGCTTGCCAGTATTGTTGTTTCTTGAAAGAGCCGCTCGTTTACCTGATATCCACCAAACAATGTTGGAGACCTTGTGATATACATTACATACATATACGCTGTCCGTGTTCTTGTGTATGGCGCTGCGATAATATGAACACAAAATGTCGCCACTCCTAGAAATCTCTCTTGGCATGCAGTTGGGCCAAACTCTTTTCCCTGAAGAATCTGCATCTTGTTGCTTGTTCAAACTTGTTTTCTGGAAGGAGCTTGACAGATCTGTGAGTTCATTGAAACCGTACTCAACTGGTGTTGCCAGTTGAAATTATTAAGCCACATAGTCAGAGTCATTATGCTGTTCACCTCGCTTTGCAGCATCATAAAGGTGACCATGTATTGAACTGGTAGATGGAAGGCAGTGGTTTTTATGACTGATCCAGAATCCATATTTGACAATCAAAAAATGATCCAAGTGTCCTACATAAAATGGCAGCTACTTGGAAAAAATGCTGGGGGGGGTAAATTCTTCCACTAATGGAAAGAACATCCAAACATTTTGAAGAGTCACAGAAGTATTACGCAACATTGGAATTTGTCATGTGTACTTTTTCTTGTTTCTCAGTAGACATGCATGATGAGACACATTTCAAGCCAGTCTTAGTTGATGATGCATAAAGTTCTCAATAAGCCTCACTCCGAGGTTTTCTTTGTCTTAGTGCGCAAACACTGCAATCATAAGCATTTTAAGGGATTAAACGTAGAGATGTTCTTTTGGAAAACATCATTAGTGAATTGTCATCCATAAATTGTATAACTTAAGCAATACAGTAATGGAACGCACAGTATTGAGACCCTTTAGTCACCAAAGCCTATATAACCAGCATCATTACTGTACTATGAAATATGACTAGTCGGAGTTCAGACATATCAAACAGGTAAGCCCCAGAGCCAGGTAGGTCACATAACTCAAAGAGGAAAACATTGCTCATGTTTCCTGAGCGCTCTTAAATCTCTGGGGTGTGGTGGCGCTGGGAGGGGGCTGCACCAAAAAGAGGGCAGCAAAAGTCCCTTGAAGCCCTCTGGGCCTAGAAAGTCTTGGCTTGCTGTACTTATCATGCAGGATTTGGGTTAGTCTGGTGCCCTTGGCATTGAAATCAAACACTTGGCCTTGAACTAGGGCGAACTGTAGGTGATTCTTAAATTGCAATTGCTGCATGATTTCATTAAGAGGAATAATTAAGCTTTTTGCTTTGGGGCTTCTCTTCTCAAAGTATCATGCTATAAAATGATCATCTTTAGCTGTATGTTTTCTGGCATAATGCGTTTATAGGAAATGTACTAAACCTGAATACTGGTT
The DNA here is from genome assembly GCF_001515625.1 of Sinocyclocheilus rhinocerous. Lineage (NCBI taxonomy): Eukaryota > Metazoa > Chordata > Actinopteri > Cypriniformes > Cyprinidae > Sinocyclocheilus > Sinocyclocheilus rhinocerous. Next base: position 1,189,250 of record NW_015638024.1, on the reverse strand, counting down.
GGAAAAGCTGAATCTTGGAATAAGCCGAGGAATGCTACTCTGTAATGGGTACTTTTTGAAAGCAATGTGCAGCAAGCAAGCATCCATGAAAAACCTAAAGTACAGTAGTATAGGTATTGATGTGAATAATGAAGTGATTTCTCTTGCATTTGTCACTGAATTCCTTTTGCGGCTGACTTAATTGTTTTAAGTGATGCAGAGTTCATCTGTCATCAAACGGTTCAAAATACAGGCTTGCAATGGTTTGCGCTGTCACTACAGTCCTCATGTTTTTATTTCTTCTTTCAAGGAGATCATCAGAGATGATCGACTACATTCCTTTCACTAACTCTCCTCTTGTAGAGGTGATGAAAAAAAGTGAATTAATAATTCTAATGCCGTGATGGCATATTTGACCAGAAACACAAAGCTGACACCTTAAATCATTTTTCATGCTTCGCCTTGCAATATTGGTTGTATATTTTGCACATTCTTATTCTGACACTATCAATATTATTGTAGTACTTATTTAGACTTATTAAGGTTTATGACACAACTAGTATGACTTTGGAGATAATCTGCTTGAATCTTATCTCAAATCTAATTTCCAAACAAGGAAACATCACGACCGCCCATTTATCTATTAATTTCCAGCCTGGTCTCATGTTTATACGTAGGTATTAATACGTAACATTTACAAGCACAAAACGTACACTTTTGTACGTTTTTATTAATGCTAAAACGTACAATTTAGACGTATTTCAACGTTTAAAACGTACAAATCGCTACGTATTTTTAGCTAAAAAACGTAAAAATATTTACATATCTTTTATATCATTAAGATATTCATATCAATGCATTTTTATCATTTTATCAATAAGCGATTTAGATTTTTAGACCCCTTAACCTACCCCCAAACCTAAACCTAAAATGAAAGTGATTCACACAAACCCCAATAAAAGCAACCAGCATCCTCCTCTGTTTAGAACTTGAGGCACGGAAAGAGCAAATGTACACTTATCCCTGTGCTTTAGGCCAAGGACATGGCTGCTTTACCGCCATAATCCTGCTATTATTTCTGTTCCTTTCTCTGAAAATTACAGTTTTCACCGCATTAAGTTGGAACTGCTCCCGTGCTGATGTATTCACAGCCTTCTTATTCGTTTGGCCTCCAGTGCTCAGGTCGTCTTTGACTGGAGTCATTAACACATTCTTTACACATCTAAAGGGATAAAGCAAAGAAGTGCACTTCAGCCTTTTAATGTACAAACACCTACCTCCACCTGGGCTGTGCACTTTAAATATCCCTCCAATATTGTTGCTCTATATTCCACAAATTGGATTGAGTTACAAGCTGGCACAGGTCTGGGAAGTCATTATACATGGAGTGTAATTTTAGACACATGCCACACATGATGAGGAGAGGCCAGCAGGGAAGGAGATCTGTAATTAAGAGCAGTTTGATGGTATTTCCTATAGCAACATGAGCGATCCGCTTCATTGTCAGGCCTTGTGGGACCTCCTGTGTCGTTGGAGTGTGTCTTAAGTGAAAGTCCAAATCCCCTCTACCACCCAAACCTCCAAATAGACATAGACCAACACACACAATATAGAGATTATGTTGCATTGAGGACTAATAATGTCAATGCTGGAATATTGTTAACCACATTTACAGGCAATTACTTGACACATTTTCTCTTCAGTTTTAGTACACTTCTGATTCATTAAATGATGAATCAGAACTGTCTACTATTGGGGGTCTGAATACTTTCCGTACCCACTGTATATATACACACACTAGCCAGTCCTGTTGCATAATACTTTTTCTTTTCTTTTTTTCCATGATCACAGGCTCAACTTTAATCTTCTGTTATTATACCAAACATCTCATGTTGTGGATCCATAGAGGTGAGATATACAGATTGTAGCCATCAGTGTACTGTGATACTCCAGCACATATATGTAAAATAAAAGTCATAGTATGTTTGAGGAGCAATCTCGATTCTACACATGCATCTTTGTAGTTCTCTTCACAAAGGAAGTCAACAGTAAGACCACTAATCCTTTGTCAAAATACCATGAGTTGCCTTTGTCCCTCAGGCTCCGATACGAGACATAATTTGAGTAGACTTTTCTATATGTCCTTTTGTCAAGCTCTTCTTGAAATGAAAGGCTATTTGACACCTTAATACTGTTTTTTCCTAATTACTATGGAAATGTATTGTGCACCTGTTGAGCAAAAGATTGTTTCCTATACTCAATTTTGTGCTGTGCACAAAGAAAAGAATCAAAGGATCCTAATGCACAGTGTCAGATTTGTAATAACCACATGAACAGGATTAGACTCACTGTAGGCTTCGTTGTATGGTCAAGCATTATATGCCAGAAGGCCATTCGTAAGCTATTAATTATAGCTGATCAAGTAGTAAATAGAAATTAACTACTACTGAGAATTCAGATTCTGAGAATCATCAAACAATAACTTTACCCATCCACAACTCTTAAGCATTTTATATTGTCACATAATCACATTTGTAAGTTTGATGGACCACTTTAATGATACTTTAATGGAGCCTTTGCATTATTTGCTAAAGTTTCAGTCTTCATTCATTGTAATTGCATGGATAAGAAAGACTAGCAGAGTCTTCAAATTTAGATTTTTTGGATGAACTATATTGCATTGGTGATTTCATTCAGTTTACACAGGTGTTTATACTGTGCTATATACAGGGTTGCACCATTGGCACTCACACAATCATGAATGGATGCCACTGGCAAATTATAAGTGTGCCGGTGGAACATTTAGAGTGTTACTCTGTGCCCTGATTTATGCTTGATTTCTGAGGAGTGGAATTGGAGTCATCAGTTCTTTGAAAGTTCATCCTCAACAATACCTGCTGTGCTGCTTGTGCTCTAAACATTTTTAAGAGGAGTTATAGCTCTATGCATGACTTAAGTATTTTAATAGGGTAGGGGGAGTAATGGCCGTTTTCAGACTTGTTCCATCTTGTGAAAAGTGGGCAGGCATTTATTTATGCTCAATAAAGCAATGACACACAGCTACTTAGTAACTTACACTGAATGAACAGCTCATTTCATTCAAAATGAAGTCATCTCACTGCTTACCTGAAGCTTATCTCACCTCAGTGAAATCACCAATGTTTCTCACTGAACATAAAATAGTTTAACCCTTTAAAGCCTGAGTCATATAAATAATGGAAATAGAACAGTTTATTAAGCCTTTAGACAAAAAGCTTTGCATATGTGTTTTTTTGTTGAGTATCATATTTGATACATTGGGCTTTTATGGCTCATATAGTAACATAGGAAAGTATGTACTAATGTACATACACATAAAGTATGTGCTAATACTCAAGGAGGAAAAAACACCTCACTGTTATTTAGAGGCCCAAAAAAAGAAAGAAAGAAAAAAACAATTTGGTGCAGATGCTTATATTTATATGATCAAAAAGTAAGATGATATTCTAATAGTTTGAACTGTAAATCGGTGAGATTTTTTTATAACAGCATTGCAAACTGAAAAAAAAAACAAAAACATTTGTTTACAATGAAGAAAAATGGTTGTTTAGTGATTTTTAAAAGAACTTAAATGTTCCCTAATGTATAATTGTAAGATAATATTATTGTATAATAATAATAATAATAATAATAAAACGTGGCTAATGTATAATTGTACAGCAAGCGGCCAAAGAAGAATGTTCATGAAAAAAGAGCACGTGGCAATAATCCAGAGGAATCTTTTTATGGTAAGTGCACTTATTTGGTTTTTAATGATTGTTGTTCTTTCTTAAAGGTGTCCTTTTATTATTTCTCGAACAAAATGCTGCACATTTCTTTGTTTAATTGAAATATGTCAAATAACAAAACTAAATTGAAATTTTAAAGCATCCTAAATCAAATAAATAAATAATACAAATAAATGAAATCTCTTCATATAAACAAACTAAGGCTTTACTTAAAATTAGAGGCAACCACTGCATTTTAATCAAAATCCAAACAAAGATGCTACACGCATGCAGCATGAATAGTTTCTGATTTAAATTAGATTGTATAATTTCGAAATTTGAAGTAAAAGCAGAATGGTCTGACTTGAGCTTTGTAAAGCTATACCACATAAAACATCTGCACGAAACAAAGACAGCAGATGGACTGAATGAGACGCAAATTCACTCTCTGACAGCAGGTGGTGCTTCTGGAACAGCAGCGACAAAGTGTTTCCTTGGTTACCACTATAAACTAAGCAGCACTGCTATAAATACTACTTTAATATTCATCATACAAAGGCAAGATGAAAAGAAAATACCATCTAAACTTTTCTAAAGACAGTCAGTTCACCTCAGAGATACATTCGTATAAACTCCCACCCCCAACTGTATCGCAATTCGTTTAACATCTCAACCGATTTGAATCGTCACATATTTGTATCGATTTTCGGCCGGCTCGGAGTGCATCGTTACATCTCAAAAAAAAATTTTTTCCCACCTACAGACAACAGACATCCCATCACACAGACACAACATGGTTCTGTGGGGACTCTTGTTGTACCTCGGGGAACAAGAACGTGAATATCCAAGATTTGTTTGGTTTTCAAATGTTGTTCTTCTCATATTTTCATTGATCTCCATTCATTTATGAAATGTGTGGTTATATTAAATAAAGGTGCTGACATGGTTTCCATGTTGTTTTCATCAAGTGTTTATATCAGGTTGGCCCATAATACACCATGATTTGTTTGAAAGAGTGTATTTGAGCTTTGATTTTTATTTACACTCTTGCTCAACCAGTTTTCATTAAATTTATATAATTTTTTTCTTAGGACACTAATTTAGGAGTGAAAGAGGAGTGAAACTGGGCATCCTTGAAGTCATGGAGGATGACCTGTCACAGACAACAAAGAGATGACTAAACTTCAGTGTCATCCTGGAGGAAACTATGGGGGACCATTTGACTTTCCCATTGCTTTAATGGTACTCTTTGGACTTCTTTATTTGCTGAATATTGACTTTCCAAAAGGACTAAAGTACACGTTTGAGTGTTTTGCAGATAGGTGCACTTCTATTTTATAGACCATCACTTCAGATTTTGAAAGTTAGTGTTCCTCACATGCTACTGTTTAGTCATTGTCATTGCAGTTTTCAGTCATAATTTATTTATTAGTACCAATTTCCAATAGCATTTTTTTTTTCATTCAACTTCAGATATTCAGAAGTTTAATAAAATGTCAGATATATAAAAAAATGTTGAGTTGGCGCAACTTAAAAAGGTTTGTTTTAGAATTGTTGCACCTCTCAGAAAACTAACAATCTTAAGTTAACTCAACTAAACATTTTTTTTGTATGACTGATGACTTCTGTTCAATTAGTATAACTGTTTTGTTTTTGTTTGTTTGTTTGTTTGTTTTGTTGTTGTTGTTTTTTTAACAAAATTGAGTAGACAAGAAAAAATAGGGTAAATTAGTTCTAAGATTTTTTTTTTTTTTTTTTTGTGCTGGCTTACATTTTTTACAGTGTAGTTTTATGATCAGCGCTCTAGTTTTTATTGTGTGGAAAAACTTGTAATGCAGAGGAATACAATGAGATAAAATAAACATTCCTCAAAAGCCTAATCCATCGTATTTTTTATATTTTAACGTGATTTTTCTAAAACATGATGTATGGAAAATCAAGTAAACCTAAGTTGCTTCAGTCCAGTAAGTATCATCATGAAACATTGCTAACAATATAACATTTATTCTTATACTTTATACAAAAATCAGTAGAGATCACAGCAAAAAGACACATGTACCATTAGAATTCTAAATTATTTTTGGTGTAATACTTAAAGGCTATTTACTTGCTAAAAAGTATAAACTAGTACCAATCAGATGACAGAAGGTGTGTAATAGATTGTATACAACAGGTTTTCAGCAAACGTGATAATTTAGTGGCCTTATAATTTTACATATTAAATACAGGAAGCTTTATAGGGTTAAAGATTAGATGGCACAATGGTCATCATGACATTTGAAGTTTACGTAGTTACTAGGCCAGGAAATTTCGTGAGGACACTGCCAGTATTCTATGGCCCGTTCCCTGTAGCAAGGGTTGCACAGAATAGAATAGAATAGCTCTTTCAGCTTGACGTCGACTAGTCACTGGTCCTATAGAGGGGGCGCAACAGGATGAGAAATATTTTTTAAGATTTACGCTCCTTTTCCACACAGTTAAAATGACAAATAAATGCATACTCCGAAAGCGCTCTACAAGACGTGTGATTATACCGTCTGGATGGTCGAAACTGAACAGGAGAATGCATGTTTTAAACAGCTTATAGTACAGGTATCGCCGTTCTAATCTAATGCCCTGCAGCATTGTAACACACACATAGACTACAGACAGTAGCTCGTACATCATTCAGAATCATTCAGTAGCACGGAAATGTATTGTCAGCACTGTTCTGTGATTTCTCAATAAATTAGCTTAGAAACCAAAATGTTCTAGCATATAGTAACTAAAACCCACAGCTTCGCTATTAGTAGAGAGACGCTGCCAGGTAGAATTAATTCACATACGCAATCGCTCTCTCACTAATGCATTTATATAAATGCATTCTTTACTGTGTTACTTTATCTGTATCTGATTTAGAACGAGCAGAAATCTGTGAGAACTATAACGACCCAAAGACAAAAAAAACTGATAAAAATGAGCTGTAATAGGGGTAGTAGCCATATGCCATAACTGTGAACAATGTTTTCGAGTCACAGCTCAAGGTTCAGGCGTATTTGTTCATTAATGATGTCATCTGCGACTAGTCGACGTCGACTCGACTTTCATCACATAAATGTCAAGTCGTTCAACCCCTATCCAGCAGTAGCTTCACGTAGGCGAGCTGGAAGCTATAAATCAAAGGCTTCTGTTGAATTCCAGGTGTGCACAGGTGCGCCAAAAGTGGCCCGTAAAAGCGCATGTTAGCTGGGGAAGACTCCGTTCACAACCATCACCCTGCTAGACAGGCGTTGACGTTAAACGATGAATGGTTTGGCAGTGAAACAGCACGGTTTATAGAAAAACATTGCGGGAATCTTAATTAGCCTTTCAATGATAGTCTCTTGGCATTAACAGTTGCTGGCAGACAGTGTGATATTAAACCCAATAACAGTCAGAGTGAGGATGAAGTATATAGTCAATGTTCTTCCATCATGCTGAACACCTGGCTTACAGTTTCTTGCAATGCAACACTAACAGGTGGCTAACACACTCAACTGCAGCAAGAATGCATTGTGTAGAAGTTGATATTTTGATCCCTGCACATCTAAAATTAAGCAGGCATGATAACATAATGGGGGAGACACATTGGCACGTTGACAAGAAAACTCAACTCTGAGACGAAAGTTTTCACAGAGAGTTTCTGTTAACTAAATGGCTTCATTGTGAAGGGAAAGTGAAGGCATAATGAACGGAGGCAGCTAGATGTGGAATTTGTCTCCCCGTAATTGTTCTTCTAACACTTCTTGTCTCCTCCATCTACAAGTGTTAAGCTCTCCAACGTCATGCCATTCAGAATGTGGAAAAGAAGCAGGAGCCTGAGCCAAAGAGAGCAACATCCAAAAGGTTTTTCAAAACCACACAATATTGTGATTCAGCTCATGGTGGATGGGTGTTGATGTTACTTTAACCAAGGCTGTTTGGCCAGCTGCCTTTTCACGCTGCTGCCTATTGATGAGTTTTCATCCGATTCTCAAAGGAGCGTTTTGTGGTGATTATTCAAAGAGTGATGCTAAGATCTTTTCTAACTTCTGGATTGAAATTCCTCTTGACATCATCCTTCACAATGGCAAAGCCTCTCTTTTTGCCATCCCTTTCGCCTTTAGGTGGGGACAAAATGAATAGCATCCAAAAGTTAGCTGGATTTTGCATAGTTAACATTTCGCTAATGGGCAGGCCTGCTTCTCAGGGAGACTGGGCAGCATTTTTGGGGGCCACAGTGGCGTTGTTGTGGTGACGGCGTTGGGAAGTGAATGAAGCAGATGTCAGAGTAATCCATCACCCCTCCCCCCTTCTATCTGCCCATTGCTGAGACACCCTCCTTACTGCTACTCATCAATTAAAGCCCTACACCAGCCCTACCATTAACATGCAAGAACTTTCGTTAAGCTTCCTCCCTGCCCCCTGCGGTCATCCATGTAGTAAAAACGGTCAGAACCAGTAGTCAAGCATAACTTTACAGCAATATATGTTTTGCCACTTGTTACTGCTTTACTAATTTGAGGGACTGTCAAGCTAGTGATGACTCTGTTTGGTTGTAAGATGTAAGGCTGAGCGATGATATGGGAAATGTGATGATTCAAACTAACAGGTTATTTAGTTTAGGTCAGTTTTGATTTGACTAACTAGAGTTAACCCTATAAAATAAATAAAAAATATGCCTTGAAAACTGTTGTGTCCCTTTTGAAAAACAAGCCAGTACAAGCCAAGGAAATATTTATTAACACTGTTGAAAGCATAATCCATAACATTTTTTTTTATTATTTATGATGACACAATCATGAAGTACAATCAGTTTGGCAAAACATCTGTTGAAATCACAGATTTTTGTAAAATAGTAATTACATCAAGGCCATCCTGCTTTTAAGCTCTTGACAAAGAGCCACGCTCAAATTCAGATGTTCTTTGGTAAAAACCCTCAGTCGTGAATTTTTCTCAGTACCAGAGAGTTTTGTCCCAGGATTATTTAACTATAGTTTCCCTTATTGATCCCACATCCAGGACCTTTGTCATAAAAATGCTACGTTTGAAAGTGTAATATTTGAACACCAGTATGATCGTCTTTTAATATGCAGTCTTTTCATCATTACATACTTGGCAACTACATCACTATGAGTGCTACTTCATTGAGATGTAGTTTATATAAACTGCTCAAGCTGGTACCATGACACATCACACTGTTTCTAGCTTATCTCTCTAATTTCTGTCCATCTAAAGGACACTGGTAGTGGGTTTTTCCTTTACACAGAATAAATAAAATATAAAAATAATCTCTTACAAAATATATGTCAACACAGGGACAGTCTGTCTGGACAACCACATTTGCTCATAACACACAAAATACTACTACCCTTAAGAAAATGAACCCCGGTTTTACTACAAATAAAACCAAAAAACCATGGTTACCACAAATGAACCATGGTTTTGCTACACTAACCATAGTTTAACCATGGTATTTGTAGTAAAACTATATTTATACAAATGTAATCAATACACCAAAAAAACATGGTTACTACACCTTTACTACAATAAAACCATGGTTAATTTTCGAAAGGGTAATATTAACTACAGTTGCAGAACAGAACAAAACTAGCAGCATAACAGTGTTATATTACCTATAATATATAACATTAATAGAACTGGTTATCTGATCTCAACATTCCACATCAGTAACAGGTGGGGCATCTGTATTGAAGCTATTCCATTCGAAAAGTGAATTAATTGCTGATTCTCTTTCTCTGCCAACAAAGCAAATATTAGCCAAAAGCGAGGAAAGCTTGTCATTAGCACAAGGCTTTGTGTCAAATGAGGTCTCAAAGTTTATTTGGGTAGACTTTAGATCCCATTTAAACACACTTATTTTAATTGGACTATTCCAATTTAAAGAGAGTTCAGTCACAAATGTTCTTGTGGACCAATGTTATAAAAAGAGTTAATACTTGTTTATTCACTTTGGAAGGAATGAGCCTTCAAACATGATGCACAACTCCAGTGTGTACTTGTACATAGGAATATATGTGCAAGGGTTGACACTTAACAAGATGGGAAAATGGAAGCAAAAAGCTTTACAATGATAAATTAAAGACAGTAGAGTCTCCTCTTTCAGAGACTAGTAATTACACCTTGAGTGCAGTGCACTTGTTTTTGTATTGTGCATTGTTGTTGGTTCATCCCTAAGCTAAAGCACATGATGTACAGTGTAAAAGTTGGTCCGTTTATTTCTATGTAAAACACACAATATTAAACAAGAGAAGAGCTAAATCTAAGCTAGTAAACACAATGAGAAATCAGTAGTTTCCTTATTAAATAAATTAACATTAGCCATTTTCTCTAAATAAAAAGTTAAATATCATTGTTGTGTCCAGTTGTGTACAGTTTGTTGCAAGATTTGTAATGTCACTCACTCAAGCTAAAAAGTTCCTCAGAAATACTTTCCGTGCTTTCTACAGAGCAGAACACCCTCAATAATCACACCCTACATCTTTCTTACGGTCTACAGATCAAGCCTTTGCAGGCTACTTCGCTCTGTTGCTCAGTACTGGAACAGAAAGGTGTCTACTGGTACCAACACAGAATCCCTCAGCAGAACTGTGGAGCAAAGCTGCATGCAATGCATGCAATTAATCCGTCTAGACTCCACCAGACCCACGATTTCCAGTGCAAATGGCTCTTTCCTCTACCTGGCATCCATAGCAGTGGTCATCCTGTTGCGACACTTGTAGACTCTCTACCACACAAGTCACAGGTGTGTATCAATTCCCCAGCAATAAATATTTCACTTGCATGTGTACACTTCTGTCCGTTCACTACAGGTGTTGCACTTGACGTAGCAACACCAAAGAAACTTGCAGTTGCACTGCCACACGCGTGAGTACTGGTGTGTGTTATATCCTCGGCCGCAGCACATGAGGTCGCAGCCATTGCCCTGCTGCGCAGTCTTGTTGCAGATCCTGCCCTGGGTTCCCATGCTACCCGTCACAGGATCTGCCTCGCAATAGTTGGGTGACTTCTCAATGTACACTAAATCCGTGTCCATGGGCTTCCGGTATGAGTAAGGCTTTTTAACCTTCAAAAAGGTAGGTCTCTTGTTTCGACTGGCTCGGACCGGTTCCACGTGTACAGCATGGTTATACTTCTCCTTGAGGATGTAACCCAACTGCCGGAATTTTGGGAGAGTAGTCCAGCAAGTCTTGGTAGTGCAGGATCCAGATACACCATGACATTTACACTCTAAACGCATGTTCTTTTCCAAGACCTAATGTGGGAGGAAAAATAAACAAGTCAATACCTTTGGAATTATTTAGGCACCTAGGTTCCTTTGAGGAATCTTAGCCTAAGGTAATTATGAAAGTAGACTGTTTGATGACTCATTGTTGATTTAGTTAGTCTGACTGGTGGCAAATTTGAAGTGTGCGATCATCCGTTACAAAAGATAGAATTACTGATGCTAAGCGGAGAATGTATGAGGAAGGAAAAAATCTTGTTTACAAAAAGGTATGTAGTAGTTTTGGTCATAAACCATGTTTTGCATATATTCACATCACCTAATATAAGGCATATTCCAGCAAACCAAGATCTAGATAGACTAACAATACAGTAGGGATTAGTGAAATCACCCTCAGTGGCATACAGTTGGGTATTTTAATGCACATTTCTGAGAATGGTTTAACAGGTTGAGACAAAGGTTTTTTTAACATTCCAATTTGAAGAATGCAAGGATTGTTAAACTTGCAGTGCTAAACTACCTCATTCCTCTCGCTGTGTAGAGAGCGGGCCTGCAAAACACAGCTTGTGTTCACAGGCTTTCTGACTACTTGTAGGAAACGGTTTCATTTGTGTACACAACACACGCCACAAATTGTTGCAAGGGGCAAACTATCAGACGTTGCCTGTAGGAGTCTCTTGTCTTGTATAAGCAATAGAGCGGAATCTGCACAGGATATGATATAAACACTGACTGAATGATGATCGCAGAGTTCCTACAACAATCAGCCTGTGTGTAGTGTACACAGATAAAGCTCAGGAGTCAGGTTTCAGGTGCCTGTGTGCTTCACCTTGTTATACCTATACACGTCAAACCCCACAGGTAAAAACAAAAAATTTTGAGCAGCAGTGTAACTGAGGGATGCTGTATACTTTCTTGTCCTGTAGTTATTTTTCATGCAAACTAATGCTAAACATTAATGCATTTCACATACTCTAGCTGTAGGCTTAGAAATGCACCAAAAAAAATGCATCGAAAAAGCATTGGTTAGCTCAGAATAGATGAATGAATGGGCAAACGTAAGCAGAACTCAGTGAAGCAGAGTGCCTGTTTAGATATGGAAGAGATCTGATTGGCATCAGTGGATTGCCTGTTCGAGGCGGTGTAGTCTTTGGTGTGGTTGGTTAATGTGTCTTTTCTCTCCTTCTCTTTTTCTTCCTTTAACTCTTTTTTCACTTTTGCTGTGGGTGGGAGAGGCTTTGCCTTGCGTTTTAATTATTTTTTTCCTCCTCCTCAGACTTTCAGGAGTCTTTTTTGGCAATTGTCTGCAATCTAGGGTGCATATCAGGCTTAGTGTGTTCATGCTGCTGATTCCTGATAAACAGCAAGTCTCAAGACAAGTTTACAAAGGAAAGATCCATGCTTCTTAAGAGAGGCCACACCCCTTGCATTTTCACTGAGGTGCTGTATTGCAATCCATTAACCAATCGCAATCATGGGTGTGGCATGTCAAGGGCATGACCTTAGTTGAGAACTGCTCAATGAAAAGTGCAAAATTGCATCTGTGAACTCACAATGAATTTGTGAACTGACAAGTCATAGGACTGAATGTACTTGCTGTAAATAGAGGCTTAGTGCATGTGAGGCACCAGATACCATAAGAGTTGTTTCATGATAAAAATGTTACAAAAGTTTACTGGTCAGGCTTAGGGTTTTAAAGCCCCAAAAGAAGCTCTGTCCAGAGTGCTGAAACATCACACTCTCCAGATTGGCACTGAATGACGAAAAGCAACTGAGGGTCAGTCAAACTGCCTGGGCATTCAGGGTATGCATTTTGATGTTATTTTTACAATTACACAACAAATCATTTTGACTTCTCTGACTATAAAATCCAAATGTATATTGATTGTCTTAACAACTGATCCCAAGTGCAATAGTGAATCACTGTTGCTTTTAAATGATTAAATTTGGAATCATGAAAATTAGTTTTGCTATAATCACAAATTGCTGGTCATGTGCATGCCAAAACCAAAATTGCATTACTACATCTTGTTATTGCTAATCTACTCCCCATTCCAAAGCAAAGCAAATTAAAGTAACAGCCCTGTAGGGCAGGGGTTCTCAACCTTGGCCCTTGAGGTCCACTTTCCTGCAAAAGTTTAGCCCCAACCTTGATCAAACTCACCTGCCTGTACCTTTCTAGTAATCCTGAAGACCTTGATTAGCTTTTTCAGGTGTGTTCCTAAGGGTTGTAACTAAACTAATCAGGAAAATGGACCTCGAGGGACAGATTTGAGAACCCCTGCTGTAGGACTTGCAAGAAAGGCCTATCACAGGGGTGTCCAATCCTGCTCCTGGAGGGCCACGTTCCAGCTGAGTTTAGCTCTAGCCCCAATCAAACACACCTGGACCAGATAACCAATGTTTTCAGGATCACTCGAAACTTCCAAGCAGGTGTGTTGGAGCTAAACCCTGCAGGAAAGTTGCCGTTCAGGAGCAGGATTGGACAACCTTGGCCTAGTGATCTTTTTATGCATGACATGGTATTATTATACAGCAATCTTCTTAATTAAACATGCAAACTGTGCCACATACCTTGCGTCCCACTTCATTGTTATGGAGGTTCATGAGTGTCCTGGCGTTCTGCCTGATCTCCCGTGCGTCTATGAACACCTTTGAGAAGCTCAGACCATAGCGAATATCAGCTGAGCATCCTCCCCACTTCCAGCCCTCCTCTTGGTTGTAGAAGCCCTGCTTCTCCTTGTCACAACCACAGCCGCTCAGCGTACCCTGAGTGCAGGCTGCCGTGATGGCATGGGCGACCCCGGCAGCAATAATGGCGTAGGTGAAGGCTGCTTCCTTACTTCCTGGATCCAAAAGAACATACTCCGTCAAGATTGCCGACAACAAGATCCAGTTATGGGCAGTTTTAAACCCCCTACATACCTGACATATCTTGACACTCATAGCAATAATCATATGTGTTAGTTGAGTCAAGTACAGTTCATTTATCATGCACACTTCATACTAATTAACAACATGGCCTCCGGTAGATGGTGTGGGGGCTTACTGAGAAAAACATGGTATAAAAATGATCTAAAACCCAACATTGGCAAAAAAAAACTCGGATCACATACCTGTGATTACTCAACACACAAATAATTGTCCTTCAGTTGTCACAGAGAGGAAACAGAAAGACAAATAACTGTTTGCACACAGATGAGCAAAGGAAGGAACGGTCCATCTCTTTAATAAGCACAAAGGACAAGGGTTTATTTCAGAGACAATAGAATGGTAGAGATAGGGGGTATGTGTTTAGACTCTAGCCTGGCCACTGTCCCAGCTTCCGTCAGAACGAGGGATCCACCCTGTGGAGATGAACTCCTCAGGCATGCAGTGCCTCCCTGGCCAGAGAACTGCTATAATTGATTGCCACTGTTAAACAGGGCACTTCCAGGTTAACTGTGTATTTCATTTTTAAGGACAAAGTTAGGTCTGAAAGTCCTGCGAAGAACTATTTCAGGGACTTTTTTGTAAGGTGACATCAAGCAACAAAGAACTTTTAAGTTCCAAGCTTACAATTTTCACACTTCTTTTTTTTTCTTCTTTTTCATTACTATTATTTTGATATTTTCTTTGTCACTTTTTTTATTATTTTAATGTTTTTTTCCCCCAGTGCCAATAAAGCACTGGAATTCAATTGAATGCAATGTAAGTCCCTTTGGATAAAAAGCGTTCACCAAATATAAAAACTAAAATTCCCTAAGCAAAAAAAAAAAAAAATTAAGATGCATTCACTCTTGCTCAGTTATGTTAACATTCCTGGAGATGTACATATCCTTTTCTCGATTAATGAGTCATCATGTATTGACTTTCCGAAGAATCATTTACACAGCTGAACCAAAGGAACACTTAAAAAAGTTAACCTCTTTAGGCCTCATAAAGAGTGATGTCATAGTTATTACAATTAATATCTTTGCTATCTTATATAATTTCATGGCAAGAAGTGAAAAACACACAAATATGTCAGACTGTTAACAGGCCAGCTCAGCAATGCAGGAATTTTCACCTTCAAGCGATCAAGAACGGCAACTCACTAACATTGGTATGTGTTGACCTGCTGATGATAAACATCTTGGAACTCTTCCCATGCAATTTAAGAAAGGCCAGTTTGGGGCATCAGTTATGTGGAGATTTTTATGAGTTGTTTGGGCTTGTCACTAGATGAAAAGGGATGTATCCTGAAGAAAGGAAAATGAAGACTGCATTGACGCAAAATCTTAAAATTCTCATCAATACTAGAGTAGAATGCTCCTTGTCTTTGTATATCACTCTATCTATGTTTACTTAAATCAAGATATTCTGAACACAAGATAAGACTTCCATAAAACAAACGTGTGTTATGACATGAGTGTCATTTATTTTCAAGAGAAATCTGAATCAGTGGCGTTGCATGATTCTGTGCGAGATGTCTCTTGCCAAAACTGTAAACGCAAGAGGTTAATTTATAAACCTCATACAATGTACTTGTCTGGACTTGAGGCATTAATGTTGTTGGAGGAAAACTATTTTTGAGCATACCGGAGGGTGGTTAAGTCAGAGAAGATTTAGGAGAGTTGCACTCAAGCAACATAAAGTAACACAAGCACAAAGATGATATGCCTTTCGCATATGTGTCCAACTGCTGATTTCCAGCAGGCTATATTTCAGTCGTAACTTCATTCACATGTACGATAAAAAGGTCAATGGGTCCATAGGTAGTGGAGATGGCAAAATGTGCAAAAGTGCACCTAAAAGTGGAATCCATTGCCGTGTGTGCCAAATGTGGAACTTGGTACCAGGCCCTGAAAATTACTGCACATTACTCAACAACTTCTTTTTTTTT
>NW_015638024.1:1163667-1173197 GCF_001515625.1 Sinocyclocheilus rhinocerous | reverse complement strand
TGGAGAAAAAAAGCCACTCCCCACAGGATTAACTACCTCTTTTCATCTAGTTTTTGCTACTATAAGCATGACTGGTCATACGCCCACTGAAACCAATCACGTTTGAATGGTTGTCCACTTTATTTAATCCTCCCTATACCGATAGACAAAAATATTCTGGATAAATAAAGCAGTTGGGCCGCTTCAGAAATGGAGACCATGGCCTGTCACTCTAGGTCATCGTAAGCTCTGCAGCGCTTAGATGAGAGGCCACACAACACAAGACCCATAGCAGCTGTCCAAGCAGACAGCATTAAATAATATAATCAGCACCCACAACAAATCCAGGATGCCATTCAAGTCAAAACGGCTAAGTGCGTGCAGTTCTAGAATGAGATGGAAAGAGACGAAGACCTAGGCTTTTTTTTTCGGGAGGCGCTTGTCTTTGATGCAGAGGGATAAAATACCACTTCACCTTCAGCGATAGATACAAGTCTCTACAGATCTAAGCTTCTCCCCTGGGCCTCAACCACACCATCGCAACACTGACTGGATCCTAAGAGTGCCCGGCAAAAGGAAAGAGGAGAAATTTCAGATAATATTATCTTGGATTTTTTCCCGGAAGAGTTTGGATATTTGAGCATCGAAATTCCCTGCAGCCACAGGAAAAACCATGCAATAATGCAACCTCCTATTTGCTAGCAGGGTCTGAAACTAAAGCAAAGTCCTTCACACCACCATTCATCAAAGTGTCGCAGGCTCAATAGCACTGAAGGACCCCTAAACAGGCCACAGTTTGCCTTAGGAAAATGGATAACATTACCCCAAGTGAAAAACTCGCTTAATTACTTATGCTTTGTCTCTCTAAGGTGACATATTGTTAAATTTCTTCTCAATACTGTACTTTCTTTTGGTCCTACTATTCAACCACTGTAACTTATACCCGTGGTAAAGTGAAAACCCTGACTGCCAAATCATTCAAATCTACAGATAAGACAGGACGACTAGAAAAAAAAATTCTTTTGAGAGGGTGGACTGTTGAGAGGGCTATAAATCCAGCCGCGTTGGCACTTGCTCCATGAATGCATGCAGCTGAAACCTACCTGACATTGTTGCTGTGGCGTGTGAGACACTAAACATTAGCCTGACATCCAATGACAAATCATTTCAAATGAGATGTCAAAGTGAGGGAAACGGGACACAGTGTAGTGTCATTCCAAGACAATGTTTGTACACTCTTTTTGGGAAGGAAATCTTTTATTTGCATGAAAGACGTATTAAAGCAAGAGTGTTCTAGCAGGTGTATAAGAGTGACCTCAGATTTCATTGTTAAATATTTCAAAGACGGTCAGTCAGTCTTTAAGCAAAAAATCTGAAATCTATAGGTCCACAAGTTTAGTCTAAAAACAGCTTCATTTGACTTTGACACTCCAGGACTTGAAAGAAAGTGATTTAGCCAATAACATTCTTTGTGCTTTTATTATTTGTTGGAACTCTGTCTATAATAGGAGGACGCTAGTTTCAAAATATCAACATTTCAATTCTGTATGCTGTAACAATATGAATGTAATAATTTGGTAACATACCCACTTTCAACTCTTTCCCAAAGACAGTTCTTTCCCCAAGGGCCGAGCAGTTCCACCTTCCATTTTTGAATTGAAACTGACACTCATTGATTCCCATTTGCGCTCCTTCTCCAATGACAATGATAGCGTCAGGCCGGCTTTGACAGATAGTCCTTTGACGAGGGGCCAAACCAGGAATTTTGTTACAGATAACACTGGCTCCCAACGCAACCACGGAGGAAAAGCCCCTGTAAAGTTGAAAAATAATGGAATGTTTATATAAGAAAATACTGAATACTTAAAATACAGTTTGAGTGGAATGGGCCATGACTAAACCATAATTCATAGTATACATGTAATTCATAGTATACAACAAAACTTAGCACTAGAGCACTTTGGGAGGCAAACTATTATATGGATATATGGATGTGTTATTATTGATGCATTATAACAAATAACTTATTTAATTATTGTTCTTAGGGACTTGTCACCAATAAACAACAGAAAAAGAAGAAAAAAGATAATCTCATGCTGTAAAGATGGACATATATGGGTCAATGACAACACAAGATGATAAAAAGGATTTTTTTTTTTTATCTCGTGCCAAGTTCTTAGAAATGTCATCTTTGTAGTGATGTTGGTTTTTCTACAAAAATCTAATTTAACCTTCAAGTAAAAAGCACTAAATTACTTTACACCTTGAAAACATGTCTACACAACTTCTTTTTTTTTAAATGATGTATTTGTGTAAAAAAAAATTTTTTACAAATATTGTGATGACATTTCATTAAAAGACAAAAAAGTGATGAGGGTCTAAATGGGTCTTTTCTGTTTTTTTTTTGGTTAGGCCAAACTGACTTGTTTTTCCAAATATGTAGACTACATAAATATATTTTTTCCATTTAAGCCCCTCGAAAAAAAATCCAGAAATTAGCTAGGAAATTGAAAACTTGTTCATAATACAAAATATAATTTTTGTATGATCTGCATTTTTTTTTTAAATAACTAAATATATCCGAACAAATAAAACGTAATTGACCCATAAATGTGAAGTAAAATTAACATTTCCGATATATGTGTATGTGTATATAGCCTGTATATAAAATCCACTAGTTTTGTGCAGAACTGTGCATTTCACTTATTACTAGGCTAGTAAATACTTTACAGGTTAAAACAGGTAAACACATTCCATTTTACCCTACTTACCCAATCTTCAAATATATAATCCCCAAACAGAGGAAAATGTGAAAAATCCAGCGGCGTGTTTTCCTGCTCATGTTCAGCCTGTACTTTGTTAATACAGTGTTATTGATAGTAGTCTCCTGATGGGCAGGCAGCCTAACCGGTGGACGCGAGGCTTTATCACAAGCAAAGCAAGTCCTTGGAGGGATGCAAAACTCCGTGACAACTTGAAGTGAACACCTGAGCTGATATCCTTCGGGACGTGTGGAGATTAATGTTATTCTGCATATGTACGACTTCTAAATCACTTTTACGCGTCTCGATGTACTAGAACAGACTACAACTACCCGCACTTACATTCACATCACACTTCCCAGCAGATCCTTTATCTGTTAAATCTATCAGGGTGTGTTCTGGAGGAAATTAAACGTTCCGATATTCCTTTTATACGTCTGTGCCCTCCTGAAACCGAGTAGCAGGTTGATAACGCGACTAATGACTTCAAAACACACCGCGAGCACACGCGTTCAACCAAACACAAATGCATAGAAGTAGCCTACGGTATGTAGGGAGGTAAAAAAAAAAAAATTCTGATTTGGGATACGACAACCGAGTAATAAGCGACAGACGTGTCACTACGATATGTGTCTGAGCTGTAATGCCATAATAAATCTAGGTAAGAAAGGTATATTCTCTGTGCGCTCCTTGGTGAAGATAATGTCGTAGTAACTCCAGCTTCTTAAACAGAGCTTTTATCTATTTTCCTGCACCCGTTTGCTCCTCCCATGAGAAAAGAAAACTTGTTCGACTTTAGATTCCCCCCTCACCCACCTCAAGTCCTTAATTGCGAGGTGAGAGATGTGTTCATATCTTCACCTTCCAAAAAATTGTCAAAGAACCTTGTGTACTCAGTGGCCAAGAGCAGTACAACACATATTAAAACAGAAAAATGAAACAAAAACGTATAAACTTTATATGTTCTATACGTTAATTAATAACAATAGATGCACGCAAAGTTAGATGAAATGTTCATAACAGAAAGGTCATTCCACGAAAAGGGTCCCTAACATTTGTGTAAGCAATGACTTTAACAGCTCATATTATCTTTCCACATCAACAAATCCTGCTGTTACCATCATAACTTATCTATAAAATAATGAACAAATCCATAAATGAGAAAAAAAACAATTCTAATACTTAATGAATTCGTTAGTCTTTTTATCAAATTGTCAGTTTTTATTTAAGAGAAATCAATCATGTAAAATCAAGTAGTATATCTGAATTGTGCAAACTTTTAAAATTCACGTCTAAATATGAAACATCAGACCCATTATTAGAGCAGTTAATCAGGTTTTTAAACATTTCACCTAAATTGTCAACTACTGGCACACTTAAAAAAAAAAAAAAAAGGAATGAAATTTAATGTAAGCTCAAGACAATGAGGCTGACAACTTAAATATTCCCAATTTAATTGCAACCGTCCATCCCAAAATCAACCACACTGCAGTTGCCTACACATCCTTCATGCATGCAAAGTTTGGCAAGTTTACAGGAATATAAAAGTATAGCGGAATAATAATTAACGAAAGAAACATAAATCCAGGCAATAAACCCAGCATATGCTTAATACAAAATAAAAGACATACTCTTATACTATACCAGGCCGATCATTCATACAGAGGACATGCTGCTCGATTATCCTGTCAAGTTCAGCCATGTGTTCCAACATAGACAATACAAGAGCGCCATCTCCAGGATGAATGCATGATACTGAGGTGGTGTTGGGATGTCTTTCACTCCTACCCTGAAAATATTTAATTTCTTTGCCTGTTCAAAAATAGGCATTAAACCAGGAACCCTTTAATACTAGTAATAATAAATATATTTTACATCAAAGAAAACCACAGATAAATTTACAAATAATTTATTGTATTTGTTTAAAAATTACATCTTGATTTACAAATCACATACATCACATTTTCTTAAATAATCAGGTGCTCATTAGGTGTGTATTTCTGCCCCTCAGGGAAGGCAATAGATTGTATAGTTATCTTCTACACAGGATAAAATCACTACCCTACAACTATACACTCTACTACCTCACACTGCGCAAGCATTGCCGTCTCGTTTAACAATCAAAAACATTTCAGCTTGCCGACACATACCGTGACAAAGCTATCATTGATATTAAACATCAGGAAACGCAGGATGATACTCCGCAGCTCCGTTTTCACTTTGAGAAAGACAGTAGGCTGTATAGTTATCTCCCAGTGTGGGTGTGACCCTAAAACTATACAACCTACTACCTCATCCCACGGTGCACATGTCGCCTTCTTTCAACCTGGAAATGAAGTAATGGATAGGGACAGAAGTAACCAAACTGATGTTTTCCGAAGTCCTTTTTGTCCGCCATATTAGGATTCTTGCCTCGGCATCTACCACATTTCCAAATGCAGTCAGTCTGTGGACAGGAAAAGGTTAGTGAATTAAGTTTAATCAATCTGCCGACAAAATAAATAGACTGTTCAAAACTCAAAATAGTTTCTGCTCTCATCGCACATCATTAGACGTTACTGTGAAAGAACGCATTATGGAAAATAAATAAAAAAAATAGACTCCAACCAGGCGGCTACGGGACTACAAAACGCTCCCTTAAACTGCATCAGACAGCACGGGCAATGCAGCAAAATGGAGGGGCTGGCCAAGTTACTGGCACTCTCTCTGCACCAGGAAGCCATGTTGACATTGTGTGTGACTTGGCTACGTACTAACATCTCAGTCAAGATTAAATGCCGCCACATTCGGACTTGGGCCCAGTTTGGCTCTGGGATAGATGATGTCAGTAACAGCAGGCAAGCAAGACTGAACCAGAGCACTCAAAGCCTTGTTTTCAGCCTTATCTTGTTGGTAGCTTGTAGGTGCGTATGATTCGAAATACAATTTCGTGTTTTAAAATTGAAAGTTCACCCAAAAATGAAAATTTACTGAAAATGTTTTCACCCTTAGGCCATTCAAGATGTAGATGCATTTGTTTCTTTATTGGAACAGATTTGGAGAAATTTAGCAGTGAATGGCTGCCGTCAGAACAGCTGAAAAAAACATCACAATAATCCATGGGTAATGCAAGTAATCCACAAACTGTGTGTTTGTAATAAACAAATCCATCAAAACATCTTTAACTTCAAACCATTGTTCTTGGCTAAAATAGGAGTCATCTATCCATAATATTGCTTTCTCCAGTAAAAAGGTTGTCTCGTCTGAATCAGGAGAGAAATATGCATAGTTAATTCACGGTTTATAAATGAAAACGGTCCAAAACCATTCTAAACAAATATGTTGGTGGATTGTGATGTGTGAGAACAGGGGATGGACCTTTTCACTGGAGGAAGTGTTATTATGCATTACGGACTCATATTTTGGCCAGAAGTGATGGTTTAAATTTAAAATGCCTTGGAATTCGTTTCTTACAAACACGCAGCTTTCCACTTCACAAGACGTTAACTGATGGAGTTGAGTGGATTACTTGTGGATTATTGTGATGTTTTTATCAGCTGTATGAACTCTCATTCTGACGGCACCCATTCACTGCAGAGGATCCACCACTGGTGAGCAAGAGATGTAATGCTGACTTTCTCCAAATCTGTTCTGAGAAAGAAACAAACTAAACTTCATCTTGGATGACTTGGGTAAACTATTCCTTTTATGTTTCTAATGTTAAGTCTGTTTCTGCAAAATGCATTCTGATCATTTTTCATGAAGCAATGCAGTTGAGTTTATAAAAAGCATCATTAACTATGATAAGCATGCATTGAAAATTAAAACTTTATACTAGGTAACTTTATACTGTTATACTAGGTATAAGCAGTACATACAACAACTGTAGTTGCAATATTAAAGTCATAAAATGAAGGGTTTCCTACAGGACGTTGTTTTGGCACTGATTGCCAATCTTTACATACTGGTTTGTTACCCAGTTGAGTGATTTGTTCACAAGCTGGACAGCATATTGCACTATATGACCATTCTTACATGCTGTCAGCAAAAATAACTCAATAAGTTTGCATATTTATTGTCAATATAACATTGTGCCATGAGCTGCAGTGCAGTACATCTCCTGAGTGCAGGAAACACTGACATAATGACAACTGAAATGATTATTGTAATGACAAAATAAATTAAATAGCAAAGACAGGAAACAGGATCTTGTTCAAAACACTGTTAAAGTAGAAAGACCGTGGCAAAACATCCATCCCAAGGATCTGGCAGTGAAAACATTAAATTTGCCCACTTGGCAACACAAGCATAACTTACATTCTGGCAGTTCTGCGAGTTTTCCAATCATGCTGCATATTCATCTATGAAAGGGCACGTTTCTGAGGACACCAGTGCATGTGATACTAGTTCCTCAAAGTGCCTCAAACAATCAGTTAATTGCACTTAATAAAAAAATGTGCTACTGAATTAGCTGAGAATACTATCCGTTTTTCAATCTGGGAACCATTACTTAACTTACTTCACATCTCTGAAAGCTCATTGTGTGATACAGAAAAACAGCAGACACTCAATTCAACGCTTGAATGCTCTCAAAGAGAGCATATGTAGTTGAATGCCATTTGCATTCGCAGCTGAAATGTCACTCCTGAGGTTCTGTTGCTCAAGCTTAAGTGTCAAACTGACTTAAGAAATCACACCTCACACTCGTCTGTAAATTACTGACAAATCCTGGTTGGATTAGTATTGAAGAAGTCCAGATATCTTAAAATATTCCTCGGATTTCTGTACTCTAGCTCACAGCTAACAGTGAGATTCCTCATCCACATGTATTGGGATTTCAAAACGTTGTTTTTTTCACAGAGAAAAATTAAATACAGTCAGTCATATCAATTGTTTCTCCCCTCAAACTCCTTATATGTTGCTCAAATTTCCCTCCCTTAATTCATAAAAAATGGCGGTCTCCAGCGGCTAGTCTGTTAATACATCTATCGCTCAAATATAATGTTCTTCAGAACAAGTAGAAACTGCACGGAATTTTTGACATACAGCATGTGATATATATATAACGTTATCGGCTCTATTCAGATGGCATGCTAGGATAACTTAAGTGTCCCTCACAGGCTAGCCAGCCAGTTTACACATCGCTCTTAAATAATGCAATAAGCAATGGAAACTTCTTGTAAAGTTGATCGGACGAGAGAAAAAATACAGTAATGCTCTACAAAATCGATGCGGTAGCCTTGGTGATAAGAAGGGACCGTTTTGAAACACAAACGCTCTATCATACCATCACTGTGTCCTCAATGGAAGCTGAAGGCTAGTCGGCTAATGGCTAATAGCGATGAACACCCGCGGTCAGCGTGTGCTGAGACTCCAGGACCCGGATGAACGCTTACGGACTGAAGAGGGGGGGACCTCCCTCTCAGCTCTGGCACTCCGGTTTAGGAGGGATTTATTTATACATTCATTCATTCATTTATGAATTTATTGCAATGTACATAATTATGTGAAGAAATTATTAGGCTATATAAATTATCATTACATTTTATTTAATCGACAAAACAATTAGTATTTTGTACAGAAGATGCATCTACCGGCAGTTGTATTTATTTTTGAGTTAGTACGTGTTCTAGGGATAGGAAAGACATTTTTCATAGAATGTATGGATATTTCTGGAATATTTCATATTAATTGACTGACTGACTGATTCATTCATTCGTTCATTTGATTCTGCATTTATTGCCTGACCACTGCAACTTCCGGTGCATCACAGTGTATGGAAATTGTGAGAAAATTTTGCACAAAATTAAATCTTGAGGAAGTCACAGCAGAACAGAGCAATATTGACAGCGATCCACAAGATCCAATAAAAGTATTTTCTGTAACTCATTCATTAATTGTTTAATATAGTATAGGTCTACTAAAATGTAATGTTTACTATAGTTAGAAATATGTGTAATGTACTAGGCTATATTATAATATACTTAGTTGTGATCGACAGACAGTTATTAGAAATAAGAGAACGTTTTCTACCACCACAGTTCGCAACATAGACTGAATTTTATTTATTTATTTATTTTGCTAAGGGAGGATACTATATCGGAAGTTTTTAACGGCAACATAGGCGGTTGATGACCATCATTGATTATTAACCCATTTAGTCGTTAACAATTTGTTAAAGTGAAGTTTCTGTATTTACCAACCACCAGATGGGGCTGTTGGTCTGGACATACTAGCTTCTTCTCATTACGAAAGTAAAAGTTTTTTTTTGTTTTTGTTTTTTTTTACTATTAATACCTATTAGCCTACTCATTATCTGGATTTAAAAAAAAAACTCTCACTGTTGATTCAACCAATCAGCAACACATTGAATTACACTAAACGGAGTCATGAACAAAGTTGGAGTAAAGTAGAAGAAGAGTGTGCTACAGTCTGCTATTTATCTATGTGCAGTGGGTACAGAAAAGAATCACCCCCCTTTAAAATAATCACATTTTGTTGCTTTGCAGCCTGGAATGAAGATGGACACCGTTTTTGTTTCCATCTGTATTTACTCAATGCAACTTATAACATCAAAGAGGAACATATAACACCAACATGTCAAAAACAGAGTTGAAAAAAGGATCACCCCCTTGTGTCAGTATTTTGTTGGACCACCTTTTGCTTTAATTACAGCCTTTAGTCTGTTGGGATTTGTCTCTACTAACTTTGCACATCTAGACTTTGCAATATTTGTCTGCTTCTTCGCAGAACTGCTCAAGTTCAGTTCAATTTGATGGTGACTGTTTGTGGACTGCAGTCTTCAAGTCA
>NW_015638024.1:1130952-1163589 GCF_001515625.1 Sinocyclocheilus rhinocerous | reverse complement strand
GTGTCAGTATTTTGTTGAACCACCTTTTGCTTTAATTACAGCCTTTAGTCTGTTGGGATTTGTCTCTACTAACTTTGCACATCTAGACTTTGCAATATTTGCCCACTCTTCTACGCAGAACTGCTCAAGTTTAGTTAAATTTGATGGTGAGCGTTTGTGGACTGCAGTCTTCCACAGATTTTCAATGGGGTTTAAGTCTGGGCTCTGACTAGGCCATGCAAGGACATTCTCCTTTTTCTCCTTCAACTACTGTGTGCTCAGTTTTGCTCTGTGCTTTGGGGTCATTGTCATGTTGGAAGATAAAAATTCCCATTGACAACTTTCTGGCAGAGGGCCGCAGATTTTCCTCAAGAATTTGACGGTATTTCTTTTCCTACTGGCTCTTGCATCCAGTTTGGAGTGATGCCCTGAACCAGGGAGGGTCTGTGTTGTACCAAATACCTTCCACTTCTTAATAACAGACTTCACTGTGTTTCTTGGCATTGATAAAGCCTTTGATTTTTTTTTTGTATCCATCTCCTTACTTGTGCCTGTTCACAACTTTATCCTTTTGACAGTGCCTTGCCACCCATAGTTGATTGTTTGCTTCAGTTGCACTACCAAGGACTGAAATGCTCCAGGAAAACTCTTTTCATGCTGAGCTAATCAAAATGAACACTGCAGCTGATCACAGTAGAAAGTCAAATGGCTTTGTGTGCCATTGAGAAGGTGATTAGCTACACCTGTGAGTTTACATATCGATTTCCAACTCGGTGATTCTATTTTTTTTTCTGACATGTTGGTGTTATATCTTTCACTTGGATGTTATAAGTTGCTCTGAGTACATACAGCTGGATAAAACAAAAACTGTGTCCGTCTTCATTTCAGGCTGCATAGCAACAAAATGTGATTTTTTTAAAGGGGGGTATATATCGTGTATATAACCATTCAACATCTATAGCTGTATTAACTATAAGAGGATCTCTGTATTTTGAACATATTTTAAATAGTATTTACCTCTGTTTTACACCTGGCACATGTCTTGATCTATGAATCACCAGTAAAAATGCTGAGAACAAATGCTGTTGGTTCACACTCTCCACTTATATTCACCCCAGATGCTACATACATCATCTAAAGACAAGGCATTCAAATATTTTTTATTTTCTGTAAAAGGATAAAGATAGGGTCAGCCTAAAACAAAATAAACAAGAGATAAACGTCTTCACAGAAACAGCAGCACTCTGAAAATCTCAAATGTACAAAACACATTCCTAAATTCAGATTCATCTTCATATTTGGCATACCTTTCAATTAGAATATAAAACACCATTTATCACACTCTGGTGGATTTACGCATGGAAAATTACTTTGTGACCTAGCGGGACATGAGGCAGGGAAAAGGGCGCCCTTTTACGCAACTTGAGTTTGTTTGATGCACTTCTGGCAATAATTACAGCTGCAGAGCAGCTCCAGAACAGGCCGAATGAAAAGATCCAGACACACAGGACAAGACAGAGTCTTATAAAGAGTGTCCTGCTTTTCAAACATGCTAAGCACTTCTAAAACTTAATGTGTTATCTTGCCTTATTCAAAAACTGGAGTTAGCTGCTGGGCAACACTTCAAAAACTACACAATCAGAATTATTATTTGCAGCATTAGCTGACCCGGATGACCTCAGTCTAATTGATGTTTTCTTTCATGAAATTATGATCCACACACATGCAAATAAATATGATTTATTTAGAAGTTTAATAAAGAAACTTGCTTAATGGAGGCAAAGTTGAATTAATATGTTAATAAGACAGTGTGCCAAAGGTAACATTTGGAATGTTAATTTTATAGACTTGAATGAAAATCTAATAAATAAAAAATAAGCAGTGCTTTGGAAAAACCCACAATAATCTGTCTTTAGGATTTGGACATGAAAACATCTTACAATTCTTCCACGGACATGAATGAATAAACATGTATTCTGCTGGCTACATGATATTTACTTAAAAAGACAATGATAACATTTTAGTTGACAAATGAGGTCAGTTTCAACACCACAGTGTTATCTAGTACTAAAGCACAACGACAAACACATTTGTACATATTTCTTCCACTTTTTATGTTAAAGAAGCAGCTTAGTAATAAATAATGCCAATAAAAGGTAAAGAGCATCCTGCAAAAGCCTGTCTACGAGGCAGTATTTTGCTTCATTTTAGCAGGAATTGTATCGATACATTCTCAATTTATTTTTCAAAATTGTGATCAAGGCCACACTGAGCTAATCCTAATGTAAACTGCATTACATTATGAATGAAAGCATTCAGTTGTCCTCTATTATACCTTAAATACAAACCTTTTTGAAACCTTAAATACAAATTGCAAAGGCAAGAATCAGCAAATCTGGCAATTTGCTTCATTCGATAAAAGCATTAATAATTGTATCATAAAATGAGATGTTGCACAGTGATATTAGTTGGTTCAATAAATATTGTGGTACATCTACAATTATCTCTCTATTCAAGCAGTATTATATGACAAAACACATATTTTCATGAGAATCCTCAGTTCGTTAGAGTCAAACAAAACCATAAAAAATAAACACGACATACTTAAGTTAGCTAATAAATATTGTGTATCAAAAATAAACTATTAAGAAAAACAAATTAGAAAAATAGCCTAACATAACCTTGTGGCACACACATGTATGGCAGTACTTATTGTTCAATGTAAAAAAATTTTTGAATGAGCAATCGTGGCCACTGTAAATCTGTAAGTTTGTGTCTCTGTGTTTGTTTGATTTTTTTCTTTAAAATCACAGTGCAGACGCCAGATTTCAGTTTCTCACCCTCTTGATTAGTGTACATGGGAGCAGTGGCAGGTCAGCTCAAGCTCCTCCATTGCTTTTGTTCTCAGATCATTGAGGACAGGGATCATGACGTCTTTTAGAGTCTTATAGCTTAACTGCCCGTTCTCTGAATCTGAGGAAATCTAGATTAGACAAAGATTAGAATCACATAATTAGGATAAATAATCTAAAAAGTATCAAACCTTACTTGGTGAAAAAAAAAAACATCTTCAATTTCCACCAGTAGTCTCTTGTGAAAATGTTTTGTGGCCATGACTTACCCAAGTAAATGTTTTGATTGTGCGTTCAAAAAAGGCATTCTCAACCTCTTCTGGTATTTGAAGCAAATGAGCAGCGCAGTCAAGAATACACAGAAGGGTTTGTTTTTGTCCCTAAACAACATAAAAACACACACAGATGTTTCAGTGTACACATAATCCATTTAGATGGTGAAAAAGGCACATTTGTAATAAAATATACTCTAAAGGAGTGGTTCTCAACCAGGGGGCGTCTGCAAACTTCCAGAGAAGCTCCGGTAAGTCTTAATAGTAATTGAATTTAATTATATTAATCTTAGTCATGATGAAATGGAAGTAGCAACAGATCCTTTGTTTTCAGTATTTTAAAATACATCCGGGTGAAACAGATTATCGAAAATGTAGGATGGGGACTTGGTTCTATCAAATGGTTGTTCATTGGAATTTGAGATGAAAGCGATGCACTCAAAATTGGCATATGAACCTGAGTCACCAGAAAAAAGTCTGACACTTTCATCACAAGGTCCAGTTATGGAATTTTGAACAATGAAAGAAAAAAAACATATGCACAAATTATATTGTTCACAAGATTTATAACATGCATTTAGAAAATAGGGAGAATTTTCATTTCTTTTTTCACTCTTCACATTCTTTCAAAACAGCTTTATAGAAAATCATGATGCTAATGTTTATAATATCTTAATATCTTCAAACCTTATAGTTGCATTTCGCAGATTAGAACTGGGCGATAATACAGTTTACATTTTGTGATTATACAAGCAATCAAGTAGTTGAGGTATGCTATATAGTGTATATATAGTGACTATAAATGAACTACGCGAGTATACTGTATGTGTACGGATAAAGTTGAGCATACCAACTTTATATAAAGAGCTGGACGGTAATATAGTTTTTACATTTCACGACAACAAAATCAGGCAGTTGAGATTTGCTATACAGTATATATTGCTTTCTCTGAGTGTACTGTATGGAAGAGAATAAGGTTGGATATAATGCAAATTATAAATTTTTAAAACTTTAAATGAAAATGAATCAACATGCAAAAAGAAGTACAGCATAGGTACAAATCAGCTTACATAGGAGGGCTTTCAAATATTATCTTGGAGGTCTTGGAGTCAAAAAAGTGGAGAACCACTGCTCTAAAAACACTTTTTCATGTGGCTTGATACCTTGTCGAGTGAATTCAGAGCATGTTGGGGATTGAATCTGTTTCCAGCCAAAGTCTCAACATCCTCTTTTGTGATGACTGGCTCCTTTAGTTGTTCTAGCCAAGACCACATGAGCATGGAGAGCACCACAGGATCTCTCTCGGTGCACAGCCTTTCCCATGCACCTTCACGGGAGTTCAGCTCTGTCTGAGGGGCAACAGCAATTGCAGAAACAACTGAAAGTTACCGAGTGAATATCTGAGGTTGTGTTATAGAAGAACAGGATATGGAATTGAAGTTCTGAGACTCAATTCTTCTGAAAATATTGCTAATATTGCTCCCTACCTGCCACGTTGAGACTGTGCTCCTGAGGTCTTCTCCATCAATGTCCATCGTAAGAGCTTTGGCCACAAACAGATGACGAGTCTCAGGTGAGAGTTCACTTTGAAGCGTTAAAATAGGAACATCTGTCAACTGTTGTATGTCACCATAGGTTGTGTTTTCATTAGGGCTGAGGTGACTTTTGCCAACTTGACGTGTTGAAAACATGCTGTCACTGGTCCTCCCTAGAAAGCCATAGGACATGCTGCGCTTTGTCTCCTTCAGTGGTGCCCGTTTTACGGAGACAGGAGAGCAGGATACTTGGCCTTCAACTTTTTTGGATTGGACCAGGGAGCTACAGGAACCAGTTGAAGAGCCATGTTTGGGACTGTTGTTGATTTCGGATGTCAGAAGGTCAGGGGTTTGTGTAGATAATCTGCTCTGCGACACATAAACTTCGGTAAAGTTTAACCCAGATTTGCTGCCAAGAGCATTCTGGGGACTTTGTAGTACCTGCACCCTGGGGTCCAGTTTGTTCAAGGCTGAGTCACTATAGCTAAGACATTTCCTCCAGATGAGCTGAGACTTGTAGGTATTGTCTACCGTCGGCCATCTCCAAAGCACATCGAACTCCTGGTCGCTACAGAGAGGCCGGTCATGAGGTGGATCACACTGGGTTTCTTTAAGAAGCAAGCTGGGTTGGTCGGGAGAGCGAGGTGAGGATATGGGAATCCCTTTCCCCCTCATCTCTTTCCCTAACTGCTGAAGGGCTTGCAGCGAGACTGTCTTCTCCACTTCCTCTGTGAGGTCTGGGATGTCCAACACCTCCTCTTCCACCGTTTGCCGGTCCTCTGCTATGTCCAGGAGGAACCTGCAGACCAGGTGTACGATTTTTGGCACGTTCTTCATGAGACGTGCTTCATAGCCATGCAGCAGGTGCCGCTGACGAGTCAGGTACTGAGACAATGTGACCATGTGAGCTTTGGGCTCGGCACACGAGAATACACTCCGCAGAGGCACAAGGAACTGGGCGAACTCTCGCACACACAACAGTTGGCCACGAGTCTGGATGGAATTTGGACGTTTAGCTCTAACGAACAAAATGGCCTGATCTGCACTCATCCGGGATGTGAATACTAAGAAGCATGCTATTAAGACACCTAAGAGAGGACGAATGTGCATTAAGGGTAGTTAATAATCAGATAAATGTATAAGGATTGAAACAAATCTATTGCAGTTATCTACTGAAATTCTTAATTTATCACAGCAAAACTTTCAAGAGAATCAAGATACTTACCTGTTCTGCCAAGTCCAGCATGGCAGTGGACAGCCATTTTTCCCTCTTGCATGGCAAATGACATCACCTTCACCATGTCAAGGATAGTAGTCAAGGATGCCACGCCGTAGTCCTTCCACCCGAAGTTGTAAAAATAAACTGGAAAAAGTCAAATGTATGTCTCTTAAGATGAAAAAAAAAGTCTCTAAAAAATGTTATTCAAGAAATTCAGTTCAGACAGCATACGTTTTTTGCTATCTATTTGCTTTTAGCATGTTTATGTTGCTTCATTTTTAGATTTATTATCTTACCCTAGTCCAAAACCCAGACTTTCAACCTTAAACTATTAATATTCATCATAAACATGACTTATTACATGTTCAAAACAATGATAATCAAAGTAAAATAAACCATTTCAATATTTGTGTGAAAATTATGTCATTTATATATTTGTGTACTTAATAATTGTTTAAAAAATGTCACATGTCCCAAAGCTGGTTTTTTTCTGAAGTTAGTGCACTTGTTTTCCAAGAAGACTATTAGAGTATCACGTGTAAACTTATATTTTTGCTGTGTGTCATTTCCAATTTACAAGCTGTAATTTTAATTTAAACATTTTATTTAGGTTACATTAAATGCTAGCTAGGAAAATAATCTTAGCAAAACAAAGGAGATATTTTATTTTTAAATGATGAAAAATGTCATTTCCACCACCGTCATTTCAATCCCAGACTGCTAAACACAGAGCATAATTTGTGATGTGGTGGAAATGACACTGTAGTGGAATTTTTCATTATAGATTACAAAAAACAGGGCCAAATAATCCCATAGTTGAAGAAACACCTCTACATGTTGTCTATTTTTATGTAAAACCATATTCTGTCCTTTCTGGATAACTGGGAACATAAATTATAAAACACACATAGGATCTCTCATCAGTGCTGACTCTTCTTTAATTTGAGAGACGCTTCATGCATGTTTCGACATGCAGCGCTCTTCGGAAATTGTGCCTTACATAGTTTCCCAGAAGGTGCTGTCTATAAGCACAGCACCACTCTCAGGAGATCTTGTTAAAGGCTGCCAATCCCCCGAAGCCTAAAACTCCTGCAAGCACAATCACTTCATGCATAGAAAGCAAATATTGCATAAAAGGTTCTTTAGCTTGACTAACACATTGACAATTTAATGTGATAATAGTCAGGATTTATCCCAGCCTGATTCCCCCGACCACTGAGAAAGAAAGAGGTGTATGATGTTTGTGTGCATGTGTGAGTTACTCACTCCCTGCCTCCATGAAAACCTCTGGGCGATAGGTGAAACCGCTCTCTGACTCCAGAGTGCTGCCGCAGCTGGCGTGTTCCCCTGGACGCTGCAGGTTAATTACTGTCTTTAAGCCACACCTAGAAGGAAGGAAGATTAAGCATTAGCAAAGCAGTCTGTGGTCCATCTTGGGAATCAGTTATTGGTAGCTTGCCGCTGAGTACAACATACTCATGAAACTGTTCGATGACGTTGAATTTTTCAATGGTTTCAGTTGAAGGTCTTGCCATGGCTAACAGGTTATCAGTTATCCTGTAAAAAGAGTATAAATTAGATATCAACAAAATATCTGACTCCATAACATTAATACAAATATTACAAAATAAGAACAAAAAGAAAAGCAAATGGTTAATATGCAAGCGAGCATTTTTTTTATTGTCATAGTATCAAAGGCAATATTACATTATTCATAGAAAATAAAATAAAGGAAATAATAAATAAATAATAAAATAAAATCGTCGCCCAGGATTGACAAGCAGTTTAGAGATTGGATGGAAAATAAAATAAATTAACTAAGGTTTATTTGTTTGTTTGTTTACCTTATCAGTATCAAAGGAAATTAAAAAAAAATAATAATAATAATAATAATAATAATAATTTTTCTTTGATAATATTTTTATAATATTATATTTTTTATAATATAATAGATTTATTTTATAAAATTTGTTTCTTTGTTTTTGTCATATCAGTATCAAAGGCTATTTTTATGAAAAAATATAATAAAAAAATAAAATGTAATGGATTCAATTAAATTAAATTAATAGTGTAAAATTTTTGTTGCCTTCGACTAACAATATATCTGAGTTTCGAATTGTTTAGGACTAGTACAAAATATTTTGGCATGTTCATTTCAAACAATGCACATTTAGTCTGTTTCGTTCGATCAGAGAGCAAGAAGACAGCTTACCAGGAGGAGTATAGTCCTTTGATGGCTTGTTCTTTGTCGCTCCAGCGAGAGGGGTTTTCGTATTTGCACGCTCGACCACCACACGCTATGGAGCACTGCATATGTCCTGGGATGACATGCCTCAAAGTCTCGCCCACTTTAGTGTACTTTGCAGTGGGTACTCTGACATTTACTAGAGAGATAGATGAAGAACAATTTGATTTCCAAATTTAGTCATCAGACTAATTAGCTCCAACTTAAACATGACATATTACATCCACAGTCTGTGATGTCAGTCTGTGCCTTGGACATGCTAAGCGCCACAATGACCCTTTGAGAAGAGGAAGTCAGAACTTGCATGGCTGAGCTACGCCGCCTCTTCAGCAAGGTCTCTGAAACTGAGTGCCTGCGCGTCTTTCGAAAACCCATGAAGATCTCATCGACCAGGGAAGAAGAAGCCCATCTCTGCATGTCTCCCGTCTAAAGTACCGATGACACTACATTTAGCACAGCCTGAACAAACTAAGCGCTGACCCCAGAGCAGTGAATCATCGCTACACAATCACTGCGCTGCACAAAAGAGGCATGAGAGACCAATCCAATCCAATCGGTTCATCAGTTGCACTTGAAGGGGGTCTCCATGGTGACCAAGTTCGAAGTCAGTGGGAGGCTGTGCAGAAGCTTGTGTGTGTGCTGTCTCAGGTGGAAGAGAAACAGGGTGATGTGTTTTATGGAAATGCTCCGGTCGCATAACCCTGCATGCATTTCAACAAAATGAGGCTTGAATTACACCTTTTCAACTAATGTACTCCATCTGCTGCGCTGAATACAAAGATTCTATGTAACTCGGAGCATAAAAACTGAATACTACATAAAAGAAAAGTAGTTTCTTATGGGCTTATGGCCATTAGTGTTCTTTCACACCTAACCCACTTGAAATCAGAGGAAATTAAAAGGAGATACATTATCTCTGTACTTACAGGTGCATCTCAATAAATTAGAATGTCGTGGAAAAGTTCATTTATTTCAGTAATTCAACTCAAATTGTGAAACTCGTGTATTAAATAAATTCAATGCACACAGACTGAAGTAGTTTAAGTCTTTGGTTCTTTTAATTGTTTTTGTTAAATGTGAGCCAAAATCATCACAATTAAAAGAACCAAAGACTTAAACTACTTCAGTCTGTGTGCATTGAATTTATTTAATACACGAGTTTCACAATTTGAGTTGAATTACTGAAATAAATGCACTTTTCCACGACATTCTAATTTATTGAGATGCACCTGTAGAGTGGCTAATCGAGATGGAATGAGTCATTTAAAATATATTGGGAAAAAATATGACAAAAGACTTTACAATGTCTGCACCAGTCTAGATAAGTTAATGTAGCCATTTAATTACCCTTCATGGAAAGATGGTAGTTTACAAAAAAATATTTTTGTATACTACCGTCAAAGAATGATAAAATCCAAAAAGCTTGTATCAACTTATTATACAAGGCAAAATATACATCAAAGTAGGTCTGCACGATTATGACAAAAAATCATAATTGTCGATCATTCCCTTGAAACTGTAATTGTGATTATACGATTATCACAATTTTCATTGGATGATGTTTTGAATAGCTTTATATCATTGTTTGAAGCAACTGCATGGCATATTTTTATATGAAAATAAACAAACACTCTTCCGGAAAAAAGTTTGTTTTCTATAGCATTAAGCCTCAAATGTCAACTATATATTGGTTTGGTTTCTTCTTCTTAAAAAAAAAAAGTAAAAATATGCATGGTATTATGTTATACTAAAACTAAAATGAAAACAATGGGGGGGAAAAAACCTTAACATAACTTGTAGAAAGAAAAAACACATCTTAAGCATGCAGAATAATGTAAGTGGACTCTTTTTTTGTAATTGTGCCTTTAAACGATTATGTAATTGTGGCATCCGCAATTGTAATCACAATTAGAAATTCGATTAATTGTGCAGCCAAAACGTTTTCGGGTTTAACCCTTCCACAGTGCCATTTTTATGTTTTTGAAAGAAGTCTCTCATGCTCACCAAGGCTGCATTCATTTAATAAAAAATACAGAAAGAAAAACAGTGATATTGTAAAATATTATAACAATTTAGAATAACTGTTCTCTATTTTAATATATTTTAAAATGTAATTTATTCCTATGATGCAAAGCTGAATTTTCAGCGGCCATTACTTCAGTATTCAGTGTCACATGATTCTTCAGAAATCTTTCTAATATGCTAATTTGGTGCTCAAGAAACATTTATTATTATTATTGATGTTGTGCTGCTTAATATTTTTCTGAAAACCATGATATTTCTTTGATGAACAAAGTTCAACAGCATATATTTGAAATAGAAATATTCTGTAACATTATAAATGTCTTTACAATCACTTTTGAATAATTTAATATGTCTGTGCTAAATAAAAGTATTAATTTCTTTAAAAAATATTTTTTTATAAAATTAGAAATTGATAAAAAATTAAATTGTCATTAATTTATAAACAAAAGGCTGTTAAATATTTATGTCTGTTCAGTCCTTGCATATCAGAATCTTAGATCAGAACCTTAATTATTTTCAATTACAGACTGTGCATTAAGCATTTAAAATATGCCCCAGCCACAGGTAGAGAAACAGCAGGGTATTACCTGGCTCCATGTCAGTGCTGGACTCTCTGCTGTTAGCTGAACTGCTGGTGGAGTAGGGCAGGTCACTCAACAAACTGACGCCTGCTGCCATGGCCGACACTGAAAGGTGGAAGCAAACATGGTGTCAAAGCTTCCGACACAAAACAATGGCAGGGTAAACAGTCAGGACACAACATAAATGTGGAAGTTGTAAGGCTGGTTGCTGGGGAGTTTTCCCTCCTGGGAGGAAAATGTACTAAGTGTGGTGTTGTGTCACACATTGGATCTAGCGTCGCTGCAAGTGGCATATATAATGAGAAAAGAGGTTACAACCTCTTCCCTCCAAAAGCTCTAGATAAGAACAGAGTGTAAAATAAAGAACTTTACATATTTAAAGGTGATCTTGACTCTTTAGGAAACCAACAATGCTGTTGTTTTCCATATATATATATATTTTAAAAAATCAAATCATCAAGATTTTTTACAGGAATTAACCTTATAAATGAATGAGAGGACTACAGATTTCCAGTCTTTTGTTGTTGTGTGAACTAAGTGAGGGTTTTTTTCTATTCTATACTAGTATGTACAGAGAAGCTATGGAAACTTCAATGTGTCAGTTTAACCCTACACTCCACTGCATATCAAGTGTCAGCGGTGACTACTCACATTACTATTGTGACTGTAATAGCCATTACTTTAATCACAGGTTGGAGCAGCAATGGCTGTAACGGTCATGCTCTAAAACAGAGCTATTACTTCTGGATTTTCACATTCCTGCTTATTAATATCTTGCATGATAAATTACTTTGGTCTGAGAATGGTATAATACTGTTATTGTGCAAAATTGGGAGTTTATTCCTAATCACACTTTCTAAATGTATAGTTTGAAAGCACTAAGAGGAGTTATATTCAATGACAGGGTATCTGCAGGATTTTTAAGCTCAAATTTAAGACTTTTAAAAGACCTGCACAGATCAAATTAATACCATATGAGTGGGGTAGGGCAATGTCTATGGTAACATATTAAACTGTAAAATGACTGTAAAAAGTATGATTTACCGTTCAGATACAGGTTTTCACAAAAACAAAACGTTTTATAAAATGATAAACTTCACATTTCAGCCTTTAAACCATTTTCAAGAAAATGGATGTGTCAAAAGTATCAATTATTATATTAATTAAATAACCTATAAATATATTTGTTATTAATTGTTTAGATTTTTATAATGCATTATCTGCTTGTCAATCCACCAGTTCACATTTACAACTCTGCGTGTTTACAGCGTAAAAACATGGGTTGATTTTCACATTTGTCTGAACAAAAACACCAGAAGGGCTGATTGAAAATGCAAATTCATTCTCTGCCAGCAGGTGGCGCTTTCAGAACTGCAGAAATATAGGGGTTTCCCCGGTAACCACAGTACACACAGCAGAGCAGCACCTGACTTTGAAAGTTTAATCATCGCATTAAGCCATATCGCAATTCTTGTCTTTCCATCCACAAATTCCAGACCTCTTGAAATCATAATTAAGACTTTCTTGTACCATTTAAGACTTTTTATGGCCTTAAATCTGATACAACTAAATTTAAGTCTTTTTAAAGACCAGCGGAAACCCTGAATGAACTCTGCAACGACCTACAGCCTGTTCTGACTTACTCCTATACCTTGTCTAACTTGCAATAAAAGTTCTCTTGTAGTTGATGATCCAAAATCTATATTCTATAAAATTCAATTAAAAAATTCTTCCTAGAGCTCTTAATGCTACTCTGAAAAAAAAAGAAAAAAATGTCTCGAGTCGAGATATTAATAAATTTTTTGAATTAGTTTTTTTGTTTTAATTTCCTTTTAACTTTAGATTAAGTAATTTTGTTGTTTTTGTCATGTTTTATACGTTTTTTTTTAAATAAGTATACATAGATTTCATTCATTTTAATTTTAGTACATCCAACAAAAATGGTACCGACCAATCTTTTTTTTTTTTTTTTTTACAATCATTTATATATAAAAATATATAGACTTCAAATGATCCTGTTTCGAACAAGGACTTATCAAGCCAACATTCAAATTTAGTCTTGATGAACATTTCCATCAAGTTAATTTATTGATCTTTAAAAATCGAAAGTGGATTAGAATAGTACTGCTTTAAGTAATGACTATTTGCGTTGGGTTTCTGTAGTGATCTTTGGCACATTCAGGATGATGTTAGCAGTCATTTGATACGCTATGATTAATTCACACTGTAAAATGAGAAGACGCATGACAACAGAGTGGCATTATGAGTCATTGTAACGTACACTTCTCCTTACACACTGATCCAACAGAGACAAAGTGAATCCCCACCTGAGCCACCCAAAACCTCAACCTGACACGAGTCAATCAGTGTGTGCTATTCATCTGATTAGGAATGGATTTTTCCTAATCCTGATCAACACTTCAATATAAAAGAGACACCTTATATCTCAGGTGCTTTCAAGTCAGTCTTGAGTCTTATATATTAAGATCATTTTAGTTCCTTAATTTATTCCTAGTTTAGTCCTGCAGTTCAAGTGTTTATAATCGTAATAATGTATTTTGATAAATTAACATTATGAACATGCTTGCAAACAATATTCCAGCTGTCGCCCTTACAAAAGCTGTTGGAGTCTGAGCTTGGGTGAATCCTTGAACGCTGCCCACTGGATTTAATCAAAGGGCGCTGATCACTTTCATCTAAACTTTGAACTGATTTTTCAAAGCGTTTTCAAAACCAACAGAGTTACGAAAAGGACTGTATACATACTTTATATCAGACTAGTGTTTTTGCTAAAATTGCACAATTATTATTATGCATTAATTATTAACCAAACTACTGACTGGTTTCTGTTACCACTAGTTACTATTTTGATGAA
Source organism: Sinocyclocheilus rhinocerous (assembly GCF_001515625.1). Lineage (NCBI taxonomy): Eukaryota > Metazoa > Chordata > Actinopteri > Cypriniformes > Cyprinidae > Sinocyclocheilus > Sinocyclocheilus rhinocerous. The sequence continues at coordinate 1,150,006 of NW_015638024.1, read as the reverse complement.
AAAATGGCAGTTGTTTATGTAATAAACCATGAAATTATCATTAGAGTTAAAGGCTGTAGTTTATTCAGCATGTCCCTTATTGTAATGTTAAGCCACAACCTCTCAGCATACTGTAAATGACAGCTTAAATGTCTTAGTGAATGTGTTTAGTTAGGCTTACATGGCCTTTCAGATACAGTGTTACCTCAGCCAATCATAGCACTCACTGAAGCGTTTAGAGAAATCTTGCTGTTGTTGCTGGCTCAGTGTATGACCCTTCACATGCCCTCTTCTTTAGAAACCACCAAGTACACGTGATGTTTCTGCAGCTACAGATCTATGCAGATATCTATCATGGGAAACATTCAGCTAAGAGTTTATTTACATCAACATAAGACATCCAGACTAAACTGCATCATGAAATCCAGCTCAAGGTCAAGAGGAGAAATTTGTTTTTGTAATGTACTGCTTCCCTGATTACGGAGTGAAGTACATTTTATATGCAACATTCAAAAATAAATACATACATAATATATTGTTGTCGTTGCGTTGTACAAAGTGTATGATAATACAGTGCAGCTTAAAATGTTTAATAAAATGTTTGAAAAAATTGATTTGAATCTGGGAACGCAAACTTGCCAAATAAAAACTATACCACTAGAGTAACACATATACAAGCAACCAATAAATTATAGATTTTAGTACATCCAACAAAAATGGTACAGACCAACAGCCTTCTCTCTTGCTCGGGTTTGTAATAACTTTTTTTTTTATTACAGTAACATATCTATATATAAAAAATCTTTAGGGTTCAAACTATCCTTCAGACTGTTTCAAACAAGGATCTGTCTATATTTGTCTATAAAAGATATATAATATAGACAAATTATAGATTTTTTTATGTTTACAAGTTAAGCTTGAACCACATTATAATAACAAGATAAACATGGGGGAAATTGTCAGTTAAACAATATACTATTCTGCACACTGGATGATAAAGTCATCCTATACATACAAGTATATCATTGTTATTATGAGGAATCAAACTCTATAACAGCATGCTTTCAAAAGACTAAACATAAGATTATAATACAAATTTCCAGTATCTCATCTGTGTTAACTGCTTTCATTCCAGAAATGAATGCATGTGTAACATGCATTAAAGCTCACCAGAAGGACAATGCAGCTTGTTTTACCTTTTGCTCTGTAGATCTAGCGTTCCTGTATAGAGATTATTCTCCTTATATACACCATTTCGAAACAAACCGAGACGCAAATACACAATAAAATAGTTTAAAGAGCAGAACACTAGATTAACTAATTGACTGTATGGTTAATCTTTTGCGGTGCACCTCTCAGATAGCTAACCTTTAATGCTACTGTGCTAAAAGCAAAGGCTAACATTAGGGCTCATGTGTCCGATTGTTACATACCTCGGTCCCTATATCCGGTTTTTGTTAGCTACAGACCATTGTTTCCATTAGGATCATGGTGAAATGCAAAAGCATGAATCAACAACAGACAGTTTCCCTGCTCAAGGGGATGTTATACTGTAACAGGTTGGAGGAAACAGATAAGGCTTGTTATTGGCCGATCCGTGGTCATGTGATCAAACGAGGGCTGTAAAGCGCGGCTGAAGACCGATGAGCTCATGGGAGGAAATGGGACTGAAGTTGAACACTCGAGGAACAGCACATTTGAGTGTTATCGACTCACCTTAAGCATGTCCTTCATCTTCTTGAAATAATGAACTGAAGTACTTACAAATAGATATCACTGCCATCGCAAATGATGAAATCATATTTCATAAGGTAGTCACGAATGCAAACGTCATTGCCATTAGCTTATGTATAATAATCAAGACGACTGTAATATATAATAAAATAATATATATATATATTTAAACATTTTCTAATTAGATATTTTTACTATAAATTATAAGAATATTCATTTATAAGAAGCACAAATTTGAAGTGAAAATTTTAATTTCAAAATGTTTTAGTATTTGCTATTATTTGCTTTAATGTCACCAGCACTCGAGCTGTGTGAACAATTTGTGTAAAACCTAATTAACGCATATTATCCCACATGATTTGAGAAGGATCCAATAGCATCCTGTGTTTCAATCGAAGCAAGAACATCTGACCTTTAGTAAAAGGTGTTCACATAGTCAATAGACCTTATTTAGGCTGTAAGTGATAGAAGTACAGTCAATTCAATGGGTTGTAATGTTGTTTATTTGTAAAGACTGCTTTAAATTCAATATGGCCTCTAATAATTAAGGTTTGTGCCACACATTTGCTAATGAATTGGTGAGTTTTAAACATTTCAAAATTCTAAAATGCTCTGTTCCTGTTCTGATGCCTGATCAATTTAGATGGAGGTTTATGATGCTCTAGAGTCTAGACTGACCAGGGGTGTCTTGTAAGAAGCTTGGTGGAGCACATGGTTAAGCACACAGTAGATTAACACACTAAGCTTTTGCTGAAGTGGTCCCACAATACTGCATGGCAAATGGCTATAACCCCACTGGTTAATTATGCAGTTTAAAACGACATTTTATCTGAACAGTGAATGCAATGCACACATGCAGCTAGTGGAAGACTGACCTAAACTGGCCTTAAATAAAAAACCTAAAAAAATAATTTTTTTTTAATAGATCGATAATTAGATCTGCTCATATATAGCCTATGCACTGATTCTTTGCAATCCAGTATTCACATGATGTCGCCTAGTGGTTGAAATACAGAAGCGCTCCCACAAGAGGCCACCTTGCCTACTATGTAGAATATTATCTTAGGTAAATACTGAGAAGGGGTTGAATGTGTATAACGATTTCTTTCTTTCTTTCTTTCTTTCTTTCTTTTTAAGAAAATGTCTTTACAGAAATGTCCCTGACATTATCTTTATCTCTGTAACGTGCAAATAGGTAAATTCAATATTTAAAATAATAATAATAATAATAATAATCACACAACAAAACGTTACAATAGTAATTATAATACTGAACATCCAGGTACGCACTTTATGAAAATAAAATAATATGATTTCGCATGATGAGACAAAGTTAAATCGAGTAGCCTATGTTAAAGAAGAAAGAAGATAAAGAAAAGAACGAAAAAGAAAATATGCATGCTGTATATGGCGTTAATGTTAAAATCGACGACGCGCCATAAGCTAACATTACTATACTTTAAAACCTCCTTTCTGTCAAAAGACAGTAAACATGTAATTCTCAGTGGTCTATTCTATGTCCGAAGGTGTGACTTTACCGCTGACATGCAGTGTCTCTTTACAATTAAAGATATTTGTATTATTTATGAAATTTTCAATATGAATCGGGATTACATAAAATAAAAAAAATTAATAAACAAAAATAAAAAAAGATGTAATCATTTGCCTTGTTTCTGATGAACATGCCTAAACATATACCACCTCAAACAGTAGGCCTATTTTCATTGCAACACTTCACCATGTTAAATGGATTCAGGGTATTTTCAGGGGGAAAATGCTAGCCTACTTGTCGTCTATGTGAACTGAAATTCACAAGAATTTCATAACGATGGTGAATATCCTATAAATTAGTAGTTGTCAATTCCAGTCCTGGGGTAACACTGCTCTCTTATCTGACGCCCTCGGTTCAGTTCATGGATCTCCCTTCATAACGAGCTGATGATCTGAATCAGGTGCGTTAAATAAGAGAGACATACAAAATGTGCAGAGCAGTGGTACCCCAGGATTGGAATTGAGAACCACTGCTATAAATTATTCACAGTTGTTTTTTATTTATCATCGAATTATAAAAGCGCAAAATAAGACGTGAAGAAACGTTTTCTATGTTTTCTACGTTTCTATGTTTCCGTTAGGCTATAAATTATCACAAGCAAAATGTTAAACTGTGTGCCTATATACTGCACTTAAAAAGGACAGTTAAAACCTTTTTTTCTTTTTGAACTACATTAGGCCTATATATATATATATATATAGCCTATTAATATTTAAAGTGCGTTGCATCAGCGCAAATAATATACCAGCGAAATATTTACAAGTTCTTTAAATTCTCGCAAGACATTTTTGCTGACGTGTTTTTAAAGACCCTAATCTCTTAAGTTTGAATTTAATATAAAATGTAATAGATATTTATTAATAACCATGAAAGGCCTTATTGCTTAAAAGGTGATGTGCCATTCTATGATAAGCTCATATCTTTGTTTCGAGAGGATTTATTCAGTTTCATTTTGCCAAGACTTTCGTTTATTTATTTTTTGCAAGTTTAAATGGAATAAAATAATGTGTCTCTAATGTAATTTAATTATACAACTTATTTCTTTGTTAAGCTTATAGACTGTACACAAGAACGTTGGTGAAAGATATGCGATTAAGCAGCAACAAATAAACTTCGAAAAGAGAAATCTTGTAGAAATCAACTGCAAAAAAACACATGTAGACCTAGATGTATAAGACCTACAAAAAGTCTTCAAGTTCAGAAATGGAAGCATCTTCATAGAAAAAGTGTATTCAAATCATTTTTATATGAACGGCTTTTTTGTATTTTAGGATAATATAACAGATACGACCAAAAAGCATTACTGACCCGCTTTAAAAGTAAACGTATTCAAATGATCGAAGACATTTAAAAAGGAGCACGACAAGTTCAATGTTTTGACTATGAGTTTTCCCTTTATTTACAGAGGGTGTCCAAGCATGCTGAGGAGGAGGTGTGGCGTTGTGCTAGACCTCCTTAAACTCAGATGTCTATGTTCCTGATTCAGAGCTCGGGTTGGTGCGGTAAGAACAGAAACAGGCTGCCCTTACTGGGCGGATCAGACTTCTCACTCCAGCTGCGTGGACGGGGCCACACATTTCGGAACTCCTCAAAAGAAAAGCAAACAATTTCACTCGTATTTTGAGCGTTCAAAGGTCGAGCTTCAGTCAAAGTCTTCTTTACGTATTTCAAAAGTTCTCCACAAACGTAAGGATGTTTTTTTAAATGATCATCGCATCTAAAAATCTGAATGGACGTTTATGCCTCGGTGCCTCACAAGGACATCTGAATCCTCAATGTGACCTCAAGGTTTCTACAAGCTTCCAGGAGGTTCGGAGAACATTTGCTACATTAAAACTATAATAATGCAACATCCTTTGGAGATTGGGGCGCACTACTACCCCCCGGATGTCCATCCAGACCAAAGGTCTCACAGGTACAGGAGTTTCATGATTGAAGAGATTCTTACAGACCATCCGAATCACAAGATATCAAGTCCCACTGGAGACCTTCTCAAATTTGGAGTACATGCCCTTTTGTCCGCCAGACCATACCACAACCACTTAGGTAAGTACCGTGACCTTTCAGTCAGACGATATTTTGAGATCCGGCATGGGCAATCCCTTAATCTTAACCTTCTCTTAAAACAGGGACATTCAAATTGCACAACCTCTCGATTTGCCTACTCAAAGAGAAAAGACTCCACATTGTCTCTGTGGACCACACACAAAACAAATCAGATATCTCAGATCGAAATATATGCAATGCAATGGACCGAGCAAGCTTATAAAAATTGCAAATGCACGTTCAGTTCAGGCCCCACTGCGTGCATGTCTTGCTTTTCTATTGATGCTCCGGGAAAGAAAGTTCTTACCAGCCCGTGCTAGAAAAAAAATCAATTCATGACAATAAAAAAGTGTTTCATTTGCCGCCTTAAATTGTAAAATAAATAATAGTGGTGCCAAAGTTACAGATTGCATTGATACATTTATTGCACTTTTCAACATCTTTGAATTTAATTACAGATGAAGAAAATTCAGTTGAAACTGCAAAAATCGAGTAGAGAAGTCTAAAATTATTGTGATGAGTTAAACGTTTGGAAATAAAGATGTTGTAATTAAAACATTTTTACACGGAGGAAGCATAATGCAGCTAATTTCGAGGTTGACGTACAAATATTCATGTATGAAAAATAAGACTCAATTTTTAAATGATACCACCCGTTATGGATGGATAGATGTAAGCAAAAATTAATCTAAGATTTCCATTTAAATAATCAGTCTGTTTATCGAAGATTTATAGTATCTTTCGTAAAAATTCTTATGGATTCAAAAGTATATAATTCAACTGTAGCTAACAGCTAGATTGATCAGGAAAACTGTTATATTATGTAACTGATATTATTTTATAAGCTTATATAAAGTTGCACATAAAATCCATTTTCACCATGATGAACCATTACGGATCCATCCAAACTCTTTTTTTCCCCCTAACTGACATGAAAATGTCACTATCACCAAGCTGTAGTTCCGACTAGATTATCATGACTAACACACACACATACAATTGTTTCAATTCCAGTCCTGAAAGCAGACCAGACCAGTATCCTTAAGTTTCCAGTGTCTCCACTGTCCTGCTCGCTCGGGGCGCCGTTGGGCTCTGCGCTTCTGTCCGGAGCTGCGGGTCTGCAGATGGGCTCTTCATCCCATCATCTCCCGCTTGACCTCCATCTTCGGGGTAAACTCGACCCTGGAGCTGATTCAGTAAGCAAGACTAAGAAAGGAAGAAGGAGTAGGACTGTGTTTACCGAACTACAGCTGATGGGCTTGGAAAAACGATTTGAGAAACAAAAGTATCTCTCAACTCCTGACAGGTAAACACGCTTTTAATGTCAATTATTTAACGTATTTAAACCAATGTCAGTGTTTCACTTTTTACCCAACTGTATTTTTTTGTTATGAGCATAATTATGGACCTACAGTTTACATGCAAAGAACATATTTGTGTTGTCTAAGAAATGGCTTAGTGGACAACATTCTCTTTTACAGAATAGACCTGGCGGAGTCTCTAGGCCTGAGTCAGCTTCAAGTCAAAACATGGTATCAAAACAGAAGAATGAAATGGAAAAAAATCGTAAGTTCTAATAGTAAGCATAGAAATTATGATTCAACTGACATACCTGTGAAAATGTAAACTTATGTGTAGGCTACCGTTGTTGCTTTGAAGGTGCTGCAAGGAGGTGGGCTAGAATCTCCGACCAAACCCAAGGGCCGTCCAAAAAAGAACTCCATCCCCACCAGCGAACAGCTGTCGGAGCAGGAGAGGATACGAGAAGCGGACCGCTTATCCGACGGCGGTGCTTCTTCACTTTCTGATGCAAACCAAGAGGAATAAATGAGAACACCCCGATCCGTGCGGATACGTTTGTCTCCGGGACACAGACGGACCTATAATTGGCCTCTTTGGATCATTGTGCACCGATGCCTTTATGTTGGCACTTATACAGACCTAACCACTTGGCCTGATTTTATACTACATATGTTTTGTCTGTTTGTTTGATTAAGCCAACTTTTGCGGGCCTCGAAAAGTCATAGTGAACTTTTTCCAGGGACCTGAGCGGTGGTTAGTAGTGAATGGTCTTTCTCTCAGCATTGAAGGCTGTAGTATCATGGACTTTTTTATCGGCATATATTGTGCTTTTTACGCTTTTCATTTAATTGGTATTTCATAAATATTCTAAAAAAAAAAAATTAAAAAGTAATTTTTTCGAAGACTTGTGGCAATGTGACGTTTTTTCTTAAACATGGCACCACAGAAGACACAAATGACAGCAGCAAAGTCAACCATAATAATAATAATAATACCCATGAATAATGTAAAATTCCTCGTTGCTGTTTTTCGTTTCATGTTGTGTCAGATTCTTGCCCCATATCTCTGAGGCTCATCGAATGCGGGCTGTGTTTTATGCAGAATTGTTTATGGCCTAACTGAGCCCCATCACACCGCGCATTAAACTTCTTTTGGCGTGTTTACGCAGTAAAAGTAAATATGTGGTAACACAATATTTTCGAAGTGAGGTTATTTATTTTCACAGAAAGATCCTTTTAATCAAAGACACTGGTTATGGTTACTGGTTAAGAAATGTCTGAAGTAAACGATTTGCAGTTTGATGAATGTGTAGGCCTGTTCATTTTGCACCACAGTATTTGCAAAATGCTAAAATGATCTTATTCTGCTGATAACTTTGGAATTGGGCTTTTTAGAAAATACATCTTTTTTTCCCTCAATTTTTCCTGAGGGTCCAACATATTTAACGCCTAGGACCCTTGCCTGATTTCTTGCCTCAAGAAAGTAGGCCTATTAGCCTAGATCTTGAAATAAACAGTATGCTAAAACATTATGATTAATTTTAATAATAAAATTAACAAATAATATTACATTAGACCTACATAAGGCTTATAATGCAGATCATTAAGTTGTGCATTCAAACAGTGTTATTAAACTTTGTTTCATATATTATCATACGGACTAGCCTACATTTTTTAATATTGGCCCACACTAGTTAGCTACTGCATTGCTTAGCATTTACAAAATATGTGTTATTGATGTGGCCTAATCAATGTTACCGTGTAAAGTAGGCCAAGTAATGTACTCCAGTAAAAAAAAACAGCGTATTTTGCAACTTCTGGACAAAGTTATTGATATCATCAATCAGCATCAACCTATAGCCTTCACAATCCGGATACATGACGTTTTGCTACTGCAGAACCAAAGAAATGATTGATAAATAATTTGAGGAACTGTCTGGTCTGATTAAAGTCTTGACTATTCATTTAAAATATTTTATTGTAAATTATTTTTTTCTTAAAAGTATTTTTTAAATACTTTGTTGCTTTCAGTGATCTTGTTCTGTCATTGAGTCACTGTCTGTAGTCTCTAACCCTTACAGACATATGCTCTCGTACCATACGATATGTCGCTCTTCTAACGGACACACATTTTATCAAAAACACGCTCAACTCGTTACTTTTATGTAATTTTATAGATGAATGCAACGGAATCACGAACAAATCACAGTTTGCTCAGTTGATCAGTTTCATAACATATGGCTGTACCTACAAAAAACGAGACGGGACATGGTGGGATTTTCATTAAGTCCATAATTTAATACAAAAATTAGAACACCAATGACTAGCTGTTAAAAAGCTTGTCAGATGATCATCGAACAGCGCAGGAAATAATTGAGACATTTTTTTAATACTAAGCCTATTATTTTACAGGCCTAATAGTTTAGTCTGGCTGGACGAAAGTGGAGAAAATTAGCCTACTGATACCCTGCCTGGAATATAGAGGAAAATATAGCCTACTTTTCTTAGTGATTTGGTACAATTAATTTCACATGCTCCTGGTTTCATTTTACCAATGAGAATTCCAGACACGGCTATTAATCAAAATCCTACAATCCTACGATGCGCTGCAGTGCTCAATTGTCTTGGTTAATTTGCATAGGAACAGTTCACTTGGTTCTGTATAAATTCTGGAGGCTGGAGTTATAGGATCATCATTCAAGAACACACATAAAACAGCGGTAGCCTACTCATCAATAGCCCATATGTGGCTGCGTACAATAACAGAAAAAAACATTAATTAGGCTGTATTTAGCCGCGTGGCAAGGTTCCTTTCTTTTTTTCTGAATTAAGCCGCCCAAACAAGCCCACAGTCTCCGTTCGCCATTTCCGAAAACTCCTTATTCAAATTACATATAAGCTATTTATATTGACAAAATCTATAGTCTCCATAACACATATATTTTTCTCAAACACCGAAAAGAATGAAATTATTTTAGAGATCTTTCAGCTTGGCTATTTCTGACCCTCCTGACACCGTCAAGCTCACGCACTTGCTGTTGCGCCTGGAATTTCACTAATAAATCTAATTACATACATGTTTAACTTTATTTAAGTGCAAAGTGAAATAACTTTTATGTGAACGCCATATCTATGGAAAAAGTGGCAAATTATGTTACAGGCATGTAGTTACAGATAGTGTGGTCACACTTTCTTTTTGAGAGAGATTTATGATAGTAGATAGAATCCAGTTTTATAATTTAGATTTTTAAGTATACTTTCCAATTAAATAAATGGGGCTATTATAAACATATAATTATTTTCCAGTGCACTAGGCTATAGTAGGTTTTATTGTAGTCTTACGTGACGTCGGAAGTTTTTATTTTTATTTTTAGATGGGGTAAATGCTGCTCGCCACAACAGTACGTAAAACACATCGTGCCTGTAGCTGTCAGATCCAAATGTGCTGAATACAGGGCATACATTTTTCCTCCAGCGAGTATGTCACCCAACATGAAAAGAATTTACATGTTTTAAAAGTTATCGAACCTTATTGACCATAGTAACAAAAACAAGTAGGATATGAGAGGGTTTCAGGAATTGTATAATGGAAATGTTAAAGTGTGTGTGTTTTCCAAAAGAATCTTAAATTTCATTAATGAAACGTCGTTGCCGTTTTAAAACTAACAAATATGTTAAACTTTTTCTGAAAAGGCGCATAGAGTAGGGGAGAGTGGTCTGGAGTCCACAGGGGCAGCTGCAACATTCATTAAATCATTCTTAAATATCATTTTGCAATTTCTTTATTTTATTTGTGAACAGACAGAGTCTTCAATAAGTTAAATTGGCTGTATAAAAACAAAGAACAGTAAATGGAAAAAACATTTTCAAGTAACAACTAGCAACCATGTTTTGGTTAATTATTACAATACATTTGAACTACAAAATATTAATTTAATCAAAATAGTCAATCAAAATAATCAAGAATTATAGCCTATTCTGTTACCTTCTGTGAAAGTTTACTGAACTGGGGCCAGTTGCATAAACATAACCATTATGTTAAGACTCTGTCTTAAGAACTAGTTTGACCAGTTGTCTTACTTTTTAATTTCAAATTAGACAAATTTATCATTTTATGTAACTTTCTTTTTTAAGTAAGTCTGTGTGTGTGTGTGTGTGTGTGTGTGTGCGCGTGTGTGTGTGTGTGTGTGTGTGTGTGCGCGTGTGTGTGTGTGTGTGTGTGTGTGTGCGCGTGTGTGTGTGTGTGTGTGTGTGTGTGCGCGTGTGTGTGTGTGTGTGTGTGTGTGACAAAGAGAGGGTGAGAGTGAAGGAAATTAGTCCACCTTAGACTCAAACAGATTTTTAACCTATTTACTTAAATAAAAAGGAGTGATACCTAACTATTGAAAGTGGTTCTTTTTAATCCCTAAAATGACAGTTTTGTAATGTCATGGCAAGCTTTTACATCAGTGTGGTATGGGACAACGTGCTGGGATGGTTCCAACAACGTGTTGCAACTGTCCTTACATTGACAGCAGTGATACAACTCGGTATATTAACTTGACACAGTATCTTTGAACCATGCTAACTATGCCTATTAGAAATGAAGAAAACACAGATTAAGATGATATGACTTTACAATGCTTCACACAAACAGCTTAGTATGACAAAAAAATCTGATCATAAAAAAAAAAACTTTTTTACCATGAAAATTTTTTTTTGTAGAAGGAATGGTCACATGTAGCTGATTTCTTCCAGGAAGGATGAGCTGCTAATTGAGCATGTGCAGTATGAATATCATCACTGTAGCTCATTCCTGATTGAATAAATAAGCCATGTTGCAACTGTCCCACTCTCCCCTAACCCTAAAAAAACAGATATTAATGACTCTTGATATTTGTACAAAATCAATGAATAAAGAAACATAAAACATTTATGAAACTAGCATGTACATATACAGTTCTTTAAAATAAAATACTTCCTATTAAATATTACTTTAATAATGGCAGTCACCAAGATATATATAGCTACATTATATATAGCCTGCCTTTGGAGGAAGAAGAGGATGGTGAAGAGGAAGAGTGGAAGGCTCTCATTTGAAATCTTTGTTAAGGAAACTTTTTTTATTGAACTGTGATAATTATTGCAGTTTGTAAAAGAGAAGGTCTCTTTTGTCTCTAAAAGAGAAAGATCTGTTTAAGTTGGACATAATGGACACTTACAAGCACAGAGTAACTAGAAATACAGTGGACATCTGAAGTGACTTTTCATTCATCACCTCAAGACCAAATACAAAATTACATAAATATCAAAAATGTAACCACATATCATCATTTAACAAAGCAGCTTTATAACAAATGTGCTGTCCTGAACTGAACAGTCTATCCCTTGAATATCCTCTTTGCTGTATTATTATAGGTGCCTGCCCCATATGCAGGTCTTTCCACGCAATATAATAACCAACAATTATTTCCTTTTGGGGTTCATGACACTAGTTTAACTGAATTACAAGGAAACAAAAGCTGGTGACAATTATTAGAGTGATGCAGAGGACACCATAATCTACTGTTACAGACAGATGCTTACTGCAGACCGTTTTATTTACACATCTGTAGTGTTTAAAGAGACTAAAATGTCATGAAAACACAAGTACCGATCACTCTGGTGGTGCGGGGGACTTTAGGAGACGTAACCATAGGATGGTCATTTTAGTTTAAGTTTCTGTTCCACAAGACACTTAATACTTTTAAGTGCACAAAGACAACAGTACTCGTTTTAGGAAATAAACCCTGTGCAATCCCATAGAGCTCTTCCTTCCTAATGGGTCATTTAAAGTTCTCTGCAGTCTTTCCTGTGTTATTAGCATGGATTTCATCTAAACAAAAGAGATGGGTTTATAGTACAGGTGCTGAAATTTCGCTCAGAAGTATCTAGCTTGAGAACTTGTGGAAAATAAATGCAGGCATTGTCCTCTGGATTGAAGGGAATCGATTGTGGATGAAGTCATTGGCAGGAATGCCTAATGCATTCAAATGAACAAAACCTCATCCCAGAAATAGACTTTCAGCCTGGACTTGATAAACTCCAGGTCTCTTCAATCAAGATCAAGATTTTAAAATGATCCCACAAAGCCGAAAATATATTTAGCTCCATTGTGCGAACCTCTTTTAGGGAGATCAAAATGCTTAAAACACAAAATCCCAAACTCTCCATCAGTGTGCATTAACTACAGTGTTTTTTTTTTTTAAATGACTGACTGAGCATGCATATCGGCAGGCCCCACAACTCCCTATGTCTCGGTTAAACAGTTTATCCATTCGTCAGTATTCACCCATGTCATAATCAGGCCTTGCTGCAATCATTATGCAGATTAAGAACAGGTGCACACACACTTCTAGCAACAGCATGAAAGGCGAGCAGTTATGATCATGGCAACTTTCATTACCTGTAATCATGTGTTGTGAAAGGTAGCGTGTTTACGGACTGCATGATGCCAGCTCCAGACGTTCAGCACATGGCTAAAGGCTCCACATGTCTTTTCTTTCCTGTCTGGACCTCATGAAGGCCGAGCGTTGGACGGCAATGACTTCCGACATAAATTACAATCAGCAGGAAGAGTCAGCTAGGAGGAATCTGGTGATTTGGAACTTCCACGTGAGATGCAATTTAATCATTAAGTGGACCCTGTTGTGGTGGCATGTTCGTGCGCTGATGCAAGAAGCGAGCTAGAATGGGTGGGTGCGGGACGGAGGACCCCCAATTTCTGAGATGGGTGTTTGTGAAGTCAAAAGGTGCGTACTTAAACAGAACTCAACTTAGAGGCCCACATTTGAGTGTCTGCCCAGCCACACACAGGAGAATTCTTCACGATTAAAGCTCCTCTGATTAATCTAACTTATGTGCCAAAACTGCACATGCTGCGTATGATCCCAATTACGCTGAAACTCGATTCAGCATGGCGTACCTCTACGGTCTCCCTACCTCCCCCCTGTTTTCATTGGACTATGTTTGACAGCATGCTTTAATGTCACTCTGTTCAAATTTTAAGTGATAACATCAAATGTGTTTTTGCACTTTGAACTACATTTAGTTAAAACGTTGTTTACCCAAAAATGAAAACTGTCATCATTTACACACACACAAAAATAAATAAAAATAAAATTGAAAACCTTTTTATCTATTCTTGTCCACATAATAAAAGCTAATGGGACCCAAAAATGGTAAGCTCCAAAAAGGACGTATAAATAGCATCAAATGAATCCCAACGGTATATTACAAGTCTTCTAAGCAACATGATCACTTTGTATGATGAACATACCAAAATTTAAGCCTTTATTCACTTAATTAAACCAAAACATGTGGTAAATAATGTGATAAATGAACATGTATCAAATATGGCGACATGAACCTCAAACGCAAACATCAAACCTCACTCGTTCCCCCCAAGGTTGGTGTCGCCATATTTAAAGGCGGTCACTCTACACTTTTTGTTCCTTTGACTTACATTCTTACGAAAACCAGTTCCAGAGACAGGAAACACAAGCTTATGTGAATTTTGATGCTTTCCAAAGTTAAAGTTCGGTGGACTCTGATCTGCTAAATTTGTATCATGTGACCAATAGAAGAAGGATATGTCATATGTCTTTCAAACTTGAAAGAAGCATGTTTGCAGCATTGCCAGAGATTGGAGTAGATGTATATTTTTGTAGATATTTTTTATTATTATAATGTTGAATAATCTAGTGTGTCTAGTGTGACTTTGGCTTTAGACGTAGTCTTTGTTTGTGTGCATTGATCAGTGTTTTGATTGGATTTAAGACTCATGTTGCTTCTATTTCCTTTTTGGAGCTTGAAAGATTTGAGTCCCATTGACTTCTATAATATGGACAAAACAGCTTCAGAATATCTTCTTTTGTGTTTTACATAATGAAGTAAGCCATTTGAATTCAGAATGACACGAGGGTGGGTAAATAATGTCAGAAGTTTTGAGTAAACTATTCCTTTAACTAATAAATTTAATGAGATCATGCATTCTCTGGGAATCGATCCCATGACCTTGGCACTGCTAGCACCATGCTTTACTAGAATGCTGTAATAAGTTGCTGTTAGTTATTGCCATGGCAACCTGCACCACGGCCACTGGCTGCATGCTAAAATACAAAAGTCCTATTCATTGAAAATACATTGTGAAACATTTGAAAAATGTCTAAATAAATGCCTATTGCTATGCCACATTTATCAAAGCACATAATAAAAGACTATTTCTGAAGAACGGCGAGGTGATGACATTTTTACGAGAGGAAAATTCTAATATAGAGTGTATATGGTTTAAGGGTCTCTATGCCTCATTACCATACATGCACATTATGATCTATTCACTGGGTTGAGCACTCTGAGCTCCTGGGCGGCGCTGTTCAGATCTCACTTGCCGAACTCAGCGAGCGAGGTGTGAATAAGGTCTCCACTGTTCCTGTGTTCTTACACGATCACGCCAGCGAGAGGGCACTCTCTCAGAGCCCAGCTTTAAAATAAACACAATTTGTATGTGTCTCAAAGCCTAACAGTCATAGTTTGTAATTCCTAATGACCAAAATGTGCACGCTACTCACTGTAATGCTCAAAAGCAGGCTTTACTGCGTCATTGTACAAACAGTACCAATACACGTGTTGTCTTCGCCTCCTCCGCTTTCGATCGGTTATTGTGTGAGTCACATATTATGTAGTCATTTTCGGCCTGACCTATTCCGTCCGCTGCAGCAGTTTCCCTGCAGTAAGTCAACAGAAAATATGTTTTGACATAGCATGAGTGAAGAGGGAAAATGAAAAAAGAGGGAGATCTAAAATTCATTAAGGAAAAAGTACTTCATTTCCCAGTCCTAATGAACCCCTATCAAAAGTAATATTTCTCCATGTAAGTGCTGAGACTTTCCTAAAGTGCAGCAAATGACTTCTCAAAGACATCAGACTAATGGGAGAAGGCATTAGAGCACATAAACAAGGACATCATTCCAGCTGTTCGGCTGCCAATTTGATGTTCCTTTTTTAGCCGTGACAACCCCCCCGCCCTTCCTCCCATCCCCAACCCGTCCATTTATCCTATGAGCACAGTTTGCAGGAAATGTCAGCCCCCTGTGATTGATTTGAGATGGGCGATTCCCTGACTTCATGGTAGTATAAAGCAAGACAGCTGTTGGAAGAAATCAAATTCCAGCAGGAGCTGGAAAGACTTATTTTTTCCATCTCTTTAACGGAGCTATTGGCTCTGACCAGACGAGTAAATAAAAAACACGGCCACAATGTGGCAGGAGGTGACCGAAGCATTCATTATATAGCAATTATTGCACAAAAAAATCTTTCCTCTCAAAATCTAACTTGAAAGTCAATCCCACTTTTTAAAGACTTTTCAGAAGACATGACAAGCAGTGAGGATATGCTTCTCTCTGAACCCACTTGTCTAGATTTTCTGTAACTAGTTCAAGACGTGCACATGACATATAGGAGAAGGATCTGACCAAGTGTTCTTATTTATCCCTTTTGTGGGGATCGTATAATGCTGTTGCTTTACAGACTGGCATTTTTGAAGTAATGTGTTTTATGTATTCTAAATCAAGTGTTCTAAGACTAAAATTCCTCTTGTACTACATACGGACAGATCAGCATTTTGAAAATGCTACAAAATTGCTTCCCAAAAGACTCATACAGAAATAATAATTTGACTGATTATAATGGAAATTTGATTAAATCAACTGAAAATGACTTCCATCTTCCATATAAGACTGACTAGGAAATACATTTGTACCAACTTATTTGGAAACTGATCTGTGATGTGGGCATTACACAGCTGGGCAATCACACCACTGCTCTATTATATACAAATAATTATCAAAAACAGAATTTTTGGACATCATTTTGAAAAGACATGGATAATAGTGTTCATCTAGCCATTTATCTGTGGTTAGGAGTCAACTGTAAAGGTCAGTAAAGGGTAGACACATAGCCAGACTTTTGACTTGATGCACAAAGTCTGGTCCTCACTGCATCTTATATTTTATCATATCAGTTGTGTGATTCTCACTGACACCAATCATGTAAAGAGGAAATCAACTTAATTTTAAAACAGGTACAATGGCAGAAAATATTATTTCTTAGCCTACAGTCATTTAACAAATGTAGGCCCACTATACATTACTGGAATATAATATTTAACAAATGTAGACCCCCCTATGCATTACTGGAATATAATATAAAATATAAATCATAATACAAATTATATTTTTGTCAAAATTATATGTCTATGGCTGAAAGATTAAATGGAACCTGTGTGCCATGAATAAAAAAAAAAAGCAACTTTAAAAATAGTTAAATTAAGCAATAATTTTTTCCCCCTCAAAAACATTGTTTTTTAATATGTCTGGAAAAAAAGTCAAAAAGCTGGTTTAATACAACCATTTTGTTACCAGTCAGACATATAAAAAAAAACAATGTGCCCTTCTTTCTGAAAGTTGCATAAACACAGCCAAAAAGAAAGGAACTGGTAAGTTCAATCAACACTTTTTGTATGCAGTATGCATCATATGGTCAGTGAACAGACTGGACATCCATGGGAATGCGGTCTGAAGCTGAGCCTAAGTGGAGTGTAACTGCTACAAGCTATATTAAGAGCTTTCAAATCAATCAATCACAGCCAGATGGACTCTGTACAAACACACAAAACAATACAGTTCAACATAAGAGCCTCCAAACCAGGCCGCTCAGCACGCAGCATAGAGTGATCTGCA
This sequence comes from Sinocyclocheilus rhinocerous, assembly GCF_001515625.1. NCBI lineage: Eukaryota > Metazoa > Chordata > Actinopteri > Cypriniformes > Cyprinidae > Sinocyclocheilus > Sinocyclocheilus rhinocerous. The sequence goes on along the minus strand of NW_015638024.1, from coordinate 1,132,637 downwards.
CCACACTTCTTTTCACTTTCATCAATTTATAGCATGAGTATATTAGCTATGATTTATGTCTTTTCCTGCCTTTAAAGGTCTGGATCTCATAAAATATTACTTAGCTCGCTCTATTCCTGGTTCCTCTAACCACATAAACATATTGCAGTAAGAAATGGTCATTGAGCAAAGTGTTATTTTAGATTTTAGCATTCTAAATAAAGTAGTCAGAGACGACGGGCAGCTGGATTAGTACATGCTGGGGGTCAGTATGTAACTCTAATTAAGAGATTGAAATAATGAAATATTGTTTCTCCCTATTCTGCAGTTTCTTGTCAGAGATGTTATCACACGTCTTTGAATGACTTCAGGACTTCCGGTCATTTTCGTTTAGTGAATGCTACGTAATCATAATGGTCTGGAAAATAGTAGCGAGCCAGTCACACTCAGTTGTTCTTTGTCAGTGTTTATATTGTAAGATGACGATAGTTTAAGTTGGGAATAGAAAGCCTTTAACACTGTAATCACTTCTTTTTTTCTCTGCAATGTGTACACAACAATCAGTGGATAAAAATGTGGGTTACAAGTCCATTGTTGTAGATGTAGGAAAGAAATATAATTTTTTCAGCATCCAGATGGGCTGCATTTGTACAGAGTACAATGGGAACATTGCATCCTTGACAAAATTGAGAACTAGACTTTTAATGTAATTTACACAAAAAAAAAACTAATATTACGTAATATGAGATCAAATAGTGTGAGCAAAGTCCTATGAGAGGAGACAGTGTTGTGAAAGATATAATGAAATAATGACCGCACAATCATTTTATTTCTATATATAAAATAAAATGTATAAAGATGTCTCTTATGCTCACCAAGGCTGCACTTATTTGATAAAAACACAGTAAAAATGTTAAAATGTTAATATTGTGATATATTATTTACAATTTAAAATAACTTTTCTATTTAAATGCATTTTATAATTTATTCAGGATTATTTGATATTTTTTTCTGGATTATTTGATGAATAAAGATGCATTTGAAATGGAACCTTCTGTAATATTATATGTTCACACTCGGTTCTTTTTTTTTTGTCTCTGTTTGTTTTAAGATAATGGATAGTTTAAGTTCTGAATAGAACGTCTTTAACATTGTAATCATTCTTTTTTTTCTGTAATATGTGTACACAACAATCAGTGGATAAAAATGTGGGATATATCATTGTGGTAGACGTGGAAAGAATTGTTCTATTATATATAATATAATAATAGGTCTATATAGAAATACAATATACAGAGCACAATTGGGACATTGCATCGTTGACCAAATTGGATTTCACTAGCATCAGAATGAATGTTAGTCTTTAATGTGATTTAAATACTAAAAAGTATTTTTCTTATTACAGCCTAATAGTAGATTTACAGTATATGCTTAGCATAATGTGGTCAATCCTTCTTATTGAGTCACATTCAAACAGCTGTGAAATCCTGCTAATATTAGCCAAGCCAACAGCTGACTAACTCTGTGAAGTAAAATAACGTTCAAATTCATTTATGGAATTTGCAAAGGCGTATTAATGTTTATGGAATTATCAATGCAGCCAAATATTGCAGATTGAAATTGCTAATTGATAATGAATCCCTTCTCTCTCTCTCTCTCTCTCTCTCTTTCTCACACACACACATATACACACACATACACGTTCA
>NW_015638024.1:1125376-1127850 GCF_001515625.1 Sinocyclocheilus rhinocerous | reverse complement strand
AATTTGCAAAGGCGTATTAATGTTTATGGATATTTTAATGCAGCCAAGTATTCCAGATTGAAAATGCTAATGGATAACGAAACCCTTCTCTCTCTCTCACTCACACACACACACACACACACACACACACACACACACATTCAGTTGTGACTGATGAATATTACTCCATCAAGCAGAGTGTAACAACGCCAAGCGGCTGAGCCAATCAATCTGTCGGTTAGAATGATCAAGACTGTTTATATGATGCTGCAATGGACAAATACAGCCAGTAAGACACAGTTTACACCCATAAACAGCTGTTTTGCATCAGGTACATGGTTTAGCCGGCCGTTAAGGGCGGCTTAAATGACCCCAATCAGGGAATGACAGAATATTTGCCAAAAAAAGGAGCTTTTTTGGTTATTGAAACCTCAATTTTAAACTCCTACGTTTTCTGTGAAACTTTACAGCGCACGCCGTGTTTTGCAGGAAGGATGAATGAGAGCAATTCCAACGAAAATACCAAACAAGCTTTCAAGTGTGAGTCAAAAATGGAAAAAAGTTGTAGAGACAGCAAAGGCGATTTTTTAAAGCCCACCCAGTCCATACTCTTACATTCATCCTTTTAAGACTCATTCAGTGATGGCTAATTGGGTATTAATGTGCCAAAAAAATCTAAATGAAATAACACAGGACTTGCCAAGAAAATCTAAGAGGAACACGTCTCGCGATTCAGCGAGGAGAGCCGCACTGGGATTTATGACATGTTAACGCGGTCGACTACATGGCAGTCCGCGCCAAGGCATCACACAGCGTGTGCATTAAGGAGCCGGGTCTCTTAAACATGCTGATCAAAATATTAATGCTAAGAGTAAACACAGGCCCTTTATCTGACAGTGATTTACATGACAAAAACCTTAATCCAAGAGCGGGCCAGTGCTTCCCTCATTAGCGGCAACTTTTACCTCACACTTCTCTGCGATGCACACAGGTGGACGCACTACTCTGGGTGACTCTTGAGTTTATGTTATCTTTTCATAAGCTCTAGTCGAAATTTGTCAAACTGCATCATTGTTTAACAATGTGCCAGTCAAACTCAGGCGTGCCTCTCCCCTTACCTTGCCCTCGGCAGTTTCAGTCATACCGAATTTCAAGAGTGAAGTCGGGTCCATTGACTTGCTTTTTCACACCCTTTTTTCATTTGCTTCTGCCAGGGTCTGCCCATGGAAAGGTGTAACGCTGTTCACCGAAACTGACAGGACGGACAGATGGGAAAAAAAGCACTCTCAAGTAGATGTACATAAGTTATGACTGTTAAAAAAGTATAATTGCTGAATTGTTTAACATAGTATTTTCTCATAGGGGTCAAAGTTATGGAAACTGTTAATGACATATTGCACTAAAAAACGAGACATGGAAAGTCAGAGAAATTTGTCACCATTTTATTAAGAAATGTAGAGGACCTACCACAGATATGTGTACTTACCGAAGGGTTGTTTTTATGCTACAATATGTTCCACAAAGAAAGGTGTTAACTTAATGCAGCTATACACTCTTAAAAATAAAGGTTCTTTATTGGCTTTTTCCACAAAGAACCTTTAACATCCATGGAACGTTTCCACTGCACAAAAAGTTCTTTAGATTATTAAAATGTTTTTTACACTAAGAAAAAAATGGTTCTTTTTGAGAACTGTTCACTGAAAGATTCTTTGGAAAACTCAAAATGGTTCTTCTATGGCATCGCTATGAAACCCCCCTTTAGGAAACTTAATTTTTAAGAGTGTAAGAATAAATGTATAATTTTGTAGGAATAAAACAGCAAAATCCGATTGACAAAAGAAGCCTGCAGCTGGAATGAGCTGAGAGGCGTTTTTCCAGATGAGAGTAGGATTCAAGTATGTGTTAATGTGTTTAAGACAATCAACTGAAGATTAAGCTTAATAGCAATTGCAGATTTTTGTTTTGACAAGTGGAAAAAATCCCCCAAAATAATATTTACAGCAGGCGAGTATCTTTTTACTACATGGTGGATGAGCTTTGAATCAATTTAGCTATAGGCAGTGTTTGATTCTTTTTTTCTTCTTCTTCTTTTTTTTTTTTGAGTGGGGCTTTCACCTTGTGCTAGTCAAAAAATTACAAATGAGGTCTTGGCTGATCCATTTTCAGGGTGTGCAGGCCATGAACACAGACCATGGCTGGACGTCATGAGTGAAGGTCCAGATGGTCCTATCAGTGTCTCTGCTTCAAATCTAAACAGGCTGACATTTTGCAGGTGCTGAAAAACACTGGGATCAAGCGCAACTTCCTCCATGGTTTATAAAAGAAGACAAAGGTCAAGGCCTCCCAACACTACGTCTGATCAGTCCCATCATTCTCTGTAAATTCTCTGAGCACAGCGTGGTACTGAGGACTTGATAATGTGCAGTTGCAGCTAGAGACTCTGATTGATCACTGACTTAAAAGAACTTTTGTGTATAATTCAACTCCCCACTTCA
>NW_015638024.1:1122343-1125282 GCF_001515625.1 Sinocyclocheilus rhinocerous | reverse complement strand
CCTAAAAAAAACCCCAGAGAATAATCATTAATAAACCAATAAAAGAAACATGACATTAAATATGAAAAATATATAAATAATACATTTAAATATAAAAAAACAGAAAATAAAATGAAATATGAGATCAAATAGTGTGAAGTATAAGTGAATGTAAAGTCATATGAAAGGAGAGAGTGTCTGCATTTATCTGCCAAGGCTGCATTTATATGATCAAAAATACAGTAAAAACAGTAATATTGCGAACTATTATTACAATTTAAAATAAGAATATATCATTCTAACATGCTGATCTGATAGCCAAGAAACATTTCTTATTATTATTGTTATTAACAGTTGTGCTGCTTAATATTTTGGTTGAAACTGTAAAACTTTGACCTAGAGCATTCAAATTAATAGTATTTATTTAAAATAGAAAATCTCTATACAATAAAAAAATTATTATTTTATATAATATATAAAATATACATAATTATATATTAATTATACACACACGCACACACACACCAGATAACTAGATAATAATAGTATGTAAAAAATAATAATACAAATATCATAACATTGGTTGCCTGTTGATAAGTCTTTAAGCTATTCATCATCTTTATATCAAATGCAACCAGACCATGAACCTAAATGAAACCCAAACACAAAGAGAGGGGACTTTGCCTCCTCCTCAATGCCCCCCATCCCGCACTGACGCAGCCCCTCCTTTCAGAGGTACAGAGGTGAAGTAACAGCAATTGCATGCGCTGGAGTGCTGAAAGGCTCAACCTCTGCGCCCTTCTTCTGTCACGCTGAAATTAATAACCGTTGATTTGTATTTAATGCTCAATTTCCTCTCTATTATTACAGGCAGTGTAGCGATGGGCTTGGTTTGAGACAGAGTTCACATGACAGCCTTTCTCTTTTCCTCTCTCTTTTCTTTCTCCCACTCTCGCTCTTTTTCTGCAGCGTGCCAAATGGCTTGCACAAATGTTGCATGCATGTCAAACAACATCTCATTACAGAGTCACTTTTGGGGGCTGTTAGTGCGTGCATGGAAAAATGGGAGAGTGTGTTTTGGGATTAGTGTTCAGACTTTAAAACAGGAATGAAATATGTCCCTTACACTGCTCAAAATACACTGATGACGTTTGGTTGAGAGAAGTGTGAACATTCTGGTTGATATCTTAGGCTTTGCGCCCACAGCGGAGGGGAAGTCGTGGGCATTTTGTCTCAGGTCAACAAAACAAAGAGAATCATTACAGTCATTACAAAAGCTGACTGAAATACAAAGCGATGTTGTTTTATGGAGAGGAATGCCCTAATTTTTCTTCAGATGTTCTCAGAGTTAATGTTTATTCAAATTGGGTGAAACATCACACCTCCAACTATTAAAGAGCCATTCAAGTTTTGTTCTGCATCATGTACTTTAGTTGGATTTTTATGGTGTCATTTGTCAAACTTCATACCTTTCAGTAACACATTTGTCAAAATTGATCAAAGTCAAAATGAAAAAAGATTTCAAACACATGTAGTCTTACTACTCACACTAAAGAAAATAGAGAAAAAATGACACATTGTTTAATCAGGCATAACGTATTAAAGTGATGTTGACTGTGATACAGTATTACAAAAAGCACTGACAATTTGGAAAACCCCATCAGTCATCTTTTAGCCATTAAATGTATTTATTTTTATTTAGCTATTTTTAAATAGCCAAGTAGCAAACCACACTTGGATATCTGGCACAGATCTTCTTTGATTACGATCTTGTCTTACTGGTTCAAAAGATAGCATTCATAAGATTATTCACAAGTTCATCCTATACTCATTGACCTCTGAGTAATCAGTGACTCAGGGCTTTTAAAAACAAGTAGAGCATGAGAAACCAGTCATGACTTATTTGTATTCACTATTTTAAACCACAGAAGGATTAAGTCATGAGCTGCCATCATTTGCCTTTGTGTAAGGCACATAACCTGAGGTTGCTTCTGTAATAGACTGTCCCTGGAGTAAAAATCTTCTTTCTACATAAGTTTTAAATCAAGGGTAGTCATGAAGATGTACAAGAATGTTATTTAAAGACCTTCAGCTCATTAAGTTAACACAGAACCTCTGTATGTTTTTCTCCATGTTCTCAAATATTTATTCTATAGAGTAAATGATCTGACAACAGACATAATTTTTTAACATAATCAATATAAGACTGAGACTGTTGCTTGTTGTGTATTTCCATATCTTCACACTAATGCCCTAAATTTCAATTTCAAGATGTCCAATATTAAAGCACATGTTAAAAAATAAAAAACACAAAACAGACTTTGATGCAACTTAGTTTTAAATAAATATGAGTATGTTATATACTATATAAATATTATAGTATGGGTTGCTTGTTGATGCAGTCAATTTGAAGTCTTAAATCCAGCTTGCATTTTTACATCAAATGAAACCGCACCATGAATTATAATATTTTAATTCAAAAATAAAAAATATTTACAAGGTGTATTTCCTGTGTATATCTCTGAACTGTATATTTCTGCCATATGGACATCACTTTGACACAGTCTCTGATAACAAATCATTCTTAATAGTAAACATGGAATTTCTGTAAAGCTGCTTTGAAAAGTGCTTTTGAAATGTACAAATAAATGTGAATTGAATTGAATTATATCGTTTTTATTGGATATTTCAAATAAATGAGCCACGCCATGTCAGCAAACTGACTCTGAGACTGTTACTTGCTCTTCAAACAACATACCTTCACACTTACATCATGGCCTGAATTTCAAGCTATTGTAAGTAATCTACAAGTGTGAAAAGACATACTTTATGCCTCAGTCATCTTTTTGTAGCACACTGCAAGCACTGATAAACATTATGAATAGCATGAACCCAAGTGGCAAATGATATTAGAATTGCCATTCAAAGGCATCAGTGTCTGATGCTTTCCTTTCTCTCTA
>NW_015638024.1:1110195-1122333 GCF_001515625.1 Sinocyclocheilus rhinocerous | reverse complement strand
TTAATTTACTGTACCTGTTAGTTAACACCTGACACATTACGTCAATTCCCAACTGTCACTATATTATTCTCTCATCTTGTAAACTGGCTGTTTCAATTACGCCACAAACAAATGGTTTGTTTGTCTTTCATTAACATCAGATCAGTCATCCGGCCACGGTTTGCCCATAAACCGAGGCACTAAAGCATGTTCCATCTTATCCCTTTCTGTTTGAGAAAATGTCTTTGTGGCATTCCAGAGTGACAGGCCCTGGGATGCAGATTGGGACTTTTCATTATTCCTCTTGTCAGGTTCCCCACCTGTGGCAGTCACAACACAGTCTATCCTCCCTCCATCTCCCTGACAAAACGCTCCCTTTTGTTTTGACAGATGATCCTCAAAACAGCTGCTGCGAGCGAACGAGGAAGAAAAACAGACAAGCAAAAACCATCTCATAAAGACTGTTGAAAAACTGACTGGCACAGTTATAGCATAATCCATTAAGAGCTCCAAAATAAAAGGTGATGCAAGCCAGTTTGTCAACGAGTGTCTAAATGGCTTGTGGCAATCAGTGATGTAATTGTATAAGCTGCAGAGTATGTGTGAGTGATAGATCTATGCCTTGACTTGTAGTTCTGGAAAAGCAGTTTGCATTGAGAAATACATAATTCATTGCATACAAAAAAAAACAACAACAACAATGAAAACATGCAGAAAATACTACGGTAATGCTACCATCTGTGCCATTTTTAATTGATGCAAATTTTGCATAAATTTGAATGTTTTTTAGGGGTGCCGGCGTTGTTGGGGGAACTAGTTTAAAACTGTAGCTTGCAAACAAAAAGCTAAAGATTTTAAAGCAATTCGTCCAGTCAAGAAGTGTTATTATTGTTAACTCAATTATATTTGGTAATTAAAATAAAGCTAAAATGAAATTTAAAAAATAATTAAAAAAATTTTTTAAAACATACCAAACTTAAATGAAAAGTAGAAATGATGCCTTGGCAACTAAAATAAATCATTTAAAATTTTTGTACTACTAAAACTACTACTGAAATTACTAAAACTAAAATAAAAAATGTAAAGATATAAAGAAATATATAAAAAAGCAAAAATTAAATTTTAACAGTAAACTTTAAATGAAAACTGAATGTATAAAAATAAAAGCTAGTTCAAAATCTTAATAAATACTATAATAGTATATATATAATACTAAAATATCACTGCACTCAAGCTAGCTGATCGAAAAAGTATATCAAAATCAAAATCAAAATCAATCAAAATCAAATCAAAGCAATAATTACAGCACAAAACAATACGGCACAATGAGGGTGGCAGCATTAGACAGCAATATAAAAATAACCTATAAACACTATGATAAACACAATAATTTAAATAAATATTTTTCTACAAAAAAGGACTTTAAATCTTTCCTATCTTAACTTAAATAACCCTCTGAACGAACCAATAAATTAAACTTCTCAAAGCTACACATAATAGAGAAAGTCCATTTTTTTGGAGAGCATCTGTGATTTATTACCTCAGTTTGCTCCGGTTGCAAAACTGTGCGTGCAATACAATAACAAAAAAACAGCAATGTAGCATTTATGCTACACCACCAGTCATTGGAAAGAGTAGCTTGTTATTGAAAAAACTACGCTATTTTAAAAAGAGCTAAGCTACTGTCACCCTACTGAAAAAAGTAGTTAGCAGCATCGCTACTTTTAGTTAGTTACTCGCCGATGCCGGCGGTGTGTGCATTGTGAACTGTATGATGACTCTAATTGCAGGGATATTACAATAGTACAAAACATCTGGAAAGCGCATTATGCAACAATCTGCTTCCTGCCCAAGAGGACAGGAGCTTTTCTAAATTGAAGCACATACTTGACAGGATATCATGCAGCAAATGACAGTACTTTCCAAAATAATGTGTTCCATTACACAATGATGGGGCTAAATGCCTCTTGGCAAATAAGAGTGTCGTGTGAGAGTTATTTTAGAAACTGCACTAATAACTGTTCTTGCTTAGCTGTTGGGCAAATGCCAATGTCATTCCAAGTCTCTCGAGTTTCTAAAATTTGATGATCGGTTTCCTTTTACACAACCTAAGTCATAACATGTTTGTGTCAAATTAAGGTTAACCAGGAAATGGAATAAATATTACAGAGAGTTAAAGGTACACTCAGTATTTTTGTGCTCCAAAAATGTTTGGTATATTTGAAAAACATTTTTAGATAATGACTCATACTGCATCACTGGCCTAATAAAGGCTACTACTACATGTAATAACTGCTAATAATGTTTTATTTTACATGAAGCAGGTCGCCTCATGGAGACAGGCATGTTGAAATCACAAAACTGGCCAAATACAAAGGCTGCACCTGAAATTGCATACACGGTACGTCTTTTGAATATGTAATTACTTAGTGGCCGTTAAAAAGCATGTTCTATATAGTATGAATGTGAAAAAGTGTCAGATGCACACTATCAGAATCTCGCCAGAAATAGTAAGTCATCTGGGGACTTTTTGCCTACTATTTTATGAATACTGTGAATTCAGCAGCCTAAAATGATTACCACATAGACTGCTGCAACATAAACAAAGCAATACTGAGTGCTCCCTTAAAAATACAAAAAAAAAGGTATGTTAAACGCACAGCTTCAAATAGGTCCAATAACATTTCACTGTATTCTCACTCTGTCAAATCTGAGAATCTCTTAAGTCCTTAAGGCTCTGAAGAGCCACTCCATGTTTGTTTAGTCGCACAGTCACAATGTAGAGATTTGTAGGGGCTCACAGAGAGGATGGACTACACAGCCATGGAGAGCAACTTTTGAAGGTCATCAGTCACATGCAAAAGTCTACCTAAGAGGAACTTACCAAGTACAAAAAATCATGAAAGGTGTAAGCCAACCCAAAAGGGATTCTCCAGTCAAACCATGCCAACTATCGCAGTCTAATTCCTGCAAAATATGAACCATGGGCATGTTTTAGGAGTGTTCTCAGTTGAGATGAGCCAAGCTATCAAAACAAATGTAACCACTCCTTCATTAGGTGAGGTCTCTGGCATAGTGTTGTTTGAGCGGAGTGGTTACAAGGGTACATTGAGCTTTGTTGCCTGAGTGACGTGACCTTTTGTTGGCCCTCTCTCACTGAGGATACAGTGATTAAGTAATCACCTGTGTACACAACCTTTCCTCACCTTTCCTTCCAGGCACTCTGTCAGAGCTGAAGGGATGACACACAGCCTGCTTTCACACACCCACTCTGCCTTCTCTATAGGAAACGGATTAACACCACCGACGAATGCTGATGGCAAAAATGTCTTTAGTGCTTTCAGGCAGAGTGCAAGACTGATCATTTCACAATTGTGCGTGCAGGAAATGGTGAAGAGTTAAGCTTTTAATGCACCCTGGTACATCATTCCGATTAAAATAAATGCCTTATTGTACTTTAGTTCTCCACTGTTTGTCTTGCGCGCTATTAGTAATGAAATATCCACATTTAACTGTGTGTGTTTTTTTATCTTAAAATCAATTTTATACACCATCATTTTCGTTTCTATAACGTGTGAATATATCCCCTATCCTATTCTACAACAAAAACAATCAGAGCGCCTTGTTATCACTAGTTCTATTTTGATTTCCAGAGTCCGCTATTAGCATATAGCCCGTTAACATCGCCAGCGTGGTTGCCGCTAATCTCGCTTACATTACTAATACTCTATTCACACACATTACCATTGTTTTACTCACTGTTACTTGCTTTAATGGCGGATGTGTGTGAATGACTACCTTTGAGTGCAGGTGAGGACACGTTCGAGCTGCATTCGGTGCAGCTCCAGCTGGAGGCCATGGAGAAGCAGATCCGTGACCTGGTGGAGAGGCAGACCCAGCTGAGAGAGCAGAGAGCCGCGCTGGAATCATCCCAGGCTGACGCTCACAAGTCCGAGGTAAGTATACAGCGCGCTGCTAATTCTCCCACCACCTCTACTCCGTGTGTTTCTCTGCACAGGCCCGGTGCACCCAGGACGCAATCTTCCCAGATGTCCTTCACTCCGGCGCTGGGACACCACGGACCCTGGTTGCACCTGTACCGGAAGACGCGAGCCAGGCCCCGGGGCGACGACCTCTCCCCCTCCGCCGCCTCCAGTCTTCGAGATCTCCACCCGGAACCGCTTAGCTCCCCTCCGCGAGATGGAACGAGACACTGTGATCATCGGAGACTCCATCGTCCGGCACGTCCGTGCTACGTTAGCTGAAGGTAAAGTGCACACTCACTGTTTCCCTGGTGCTCGTGTTCTCGATGTTTCTGCGCAGATACCCGCGATCCTGAAGGGCGACGAGATCACCGGATCGGTCGTGCTTCACGCGGGGGTTAACGACACCAAGCTTCGGCAGACGGAGACACTGAAGAGGGACTTCATTAGCCTGATCGAGACAGTGCGCAGCACATCGCCACATGCGCAGCACGACGATCATCGTGTCAGGACCGCTTCCCACATATCGACGAGGACACGAAAGGTTCAGTAGACTTTTTGCTTTAAATGAATGGTTATTGTCATGGTGTAAAGAATAGAAACTGCTCTTTGTTAATAATTGGAATCTTTTCTGGGAGCGTCCTAGGCTTTTTCGCGCTGATGGCCTGCACCCCAGCAGAGTCGGAACAGAACTCATGTCGGACAACATCTCCAGAACGCTACGCACCATATGACTAGTAAGTCAAATATGTACATTAACTGACAGTCACCACTGATAAGCTACCACTAAATATTGTAGAAACTTAATTTGCTGTAAAGTTGCTTTGCACTGATTTGTATCATGAAAAGCGCTGTACAAATAAACTTGAATTGAATTGAATTAACTACATGACAAGTATTTAGCTGTTTTGCGTGTGTGTTTAGAAGGCTAGACTGAAGGAAATATCAGTTTACTGATGGTGCCAAAATGATGTCAAAATTATTCTGTTTTACACTAACAGTCAAACCTACACACACCTACACCTAGCATTTTTAACATTGCTATTTCCCACATTTTATAATAATAAAGTCGTCAAAACTACAAAATATCACAAATGAAAGTATGGCAAGTATGTAGCAAACCAAAAAGTAAATGAACAAAATATTCTTACATTTTAGCAGCTTCTAAGTTGCCACCCTGAACAACCGAGTCCAGTTTATTTATCTATATCTCTATGTATTTTTGTTTTTGAAAGTCTCTTATGCTCATCAAGGCTGCATTTATTTGATCAAAAATATAGTAAAAACTGTATTTTTATAGTAAAAACGGTAAAATAAATAAATAAAAATAATAATAAAATAATTTTGTGAAAATACTCTAAATACCTGGTTTCTATTCGAATATACACTACCGGTCAAAAGTTTGGGATCAGAACGATTTTTAATGTTTTTACAGGAGTTTCTTATGCTCATCAAGGCTGCATTTATTTAATCAAAAATACAGGGAAAATGTAATATTGTGAAATATTATTATGATGTAAAATAACATTTTTCTATTTTAATATACATTAAAATCTAATTTATTCCTGTGATGTAAAGTTGAATTTTCAGTCTCATGATTTTCAAATCATTCTAATATGCTGATTTGGTGCTCAAGAAACATATAATTGTGAAAATATTTTTGTGGAAACAATTAGGATAGACTTTTTTTCTGGGATTCTTTGATTATTAGAAAGTTCAAAAGAACATTATTTATTTGAATGATTGAAAAAGTTTAATTATTAGACATTTAGATACTGGTAATTTTTTGATCAATTTGATACACCTTTGAAGTAACAATGAAAAAATACGAAAAACCCCAACCCCAAACAATGTGCATATACAGTATATACAAAAGTCATTTCAAGCATTTAAGCCTAATACACAATTTAACCTATTTTTCTATCAAGTGTGTTAAATTTTTTGACTGGTAAGGTATATAAAGGTATATAATTCAAATCATTTTGTAGAGTTTCTTTTTTTGGTGACCACAAAAAAAAAAGCATTTATTTTGTGATCAAAATCCACAGAACATACTGTACATCATGTTAAGAAAAGGAATACTTTCCTTTGGGAAAAATAGTACTGAGGACATATTTTCCAATTATTAGGTCATTTACTGTGCCCAGCTTATTTTTTACCCCGTGTCCGTTTGGCAGTAAAAACAGTCATTAGGCTAACAGTAACTGACGTGTCCTTGTCGAGGTTACAAACATTATTTGAACTGCGGTGTCTAGGGAGGTCATTACAGTCATGCTCATTTAATTGTGGGCTCTGTATGTCACTTTTTGCACACTGTAAATTCAACATTACCAGTTTACTCAAACTCGCTCTATTATGTCGAATTTAAAACCATTTAAGTCAGGTTTTCAATATGCCACGTGCAATTAGGCCATTCGACGGATCCAACTGTGTGATTGGCTTCATCTACCATTCGTGTCACGGGCCATTTTTTTATGATTATCCCAAAAATACGGCAAAATGTAGGTCTAATAAAAGTCCAGCTGTAACTCCTGTGTGTTGGACCGTGACTCTTTTAATTTCAACAAGCGCTTTGATGGATGCTAGTTTAAATTTCTTTAACACAGGAAATTAGCTTTCATTTTTGTTGCGTCAGTCGAAAAGTCACTATTGTGTCGTCTCCAGCCCAAAAGAAAACATTATCACAGTGCGCTTGCTGCTTCACCTTTACTGCACCTCTCTCTGCTACCTCACCACCTCCCAACGAGCTGCCAAACTAATACAAAGAGTGCAGCGGTTCGACAGGTCTGCCTCTGTAGCCTGATACGGCACAGGCTTGGCCGAGCTCTCCCAATTGATTCAGTGGCACGCTCCTTGTTTAAAAAGGAGCATGACGTTGGGGGGGGTAAGAAGACTTTTAGTTCATTCATTAATCACAGAAGTAAACAGCCCATCTAGTGACACCTGGTGAGGTTAATGCTCGGGACCCTGGAGTAATCACCACCTCCCCCACACATCGACTCACAGAGCCACTTGCATGAAAGCTTGTGATTATAGAGGAAATGGGAATTAGCAGAAACATTTTGGAAAGGCGGTCTCCAGTCCGTTTGGTAGCGAAGGATGGATCGGCGGGAAAAATGGAGAGGCTGTGGGCTGATTGGAGAGTTCCCTTGAGGGGAGAGGCAGGGGGCCAAAGGTCGAGCCTACACCAAATTAGTAGTGTCTGTTATTCGAAACCAAAATAAAGCAGGAGCAGAAGTAAGCGATTTCCCCCCCGCCTATGCTGGAGTGCTTTCTGGGCTCTTTCTTGAAAATTACCGAGAGGCCACATCGCAATTAGTGGTTTGTTTCTTTTAGACTGAAATATGTCCATAATTCATAGCTTTCAAATCATTTCATTGGAAAGATGTATTGGCTTGCTGGACTGAAGAAGTAATTGTAACACATGATATGGCAATTTGTTACCCAGGCAGCAAGTACACAAGGTATTTGCATAGCGTCGCATAAAATGTGGAAGAGCATTTAATTCATTTCCAGTATGGTGTGTAACAGAAAACTGCCTGCGAAAGTTATTACACCTCTTTCATTAAAGAAGTATGAGGTACTAAACTTTGCTATACAGCTCAGCTTGTAATGGCTCCAGTTAGTGTCTCAAGTGTCAAAATATGCTTAGACTTACAGTACATTTCCAGGTTTTTTCCTGTATCTAACACAACTTGACTTCCAGCCAGCTGAAAGCCAAGGTCGTTCGATATTTTGCTGGAATATACAAACACGATCCGCTGTTTAGAGCCTGTTTGGGACATAGACCATGAAAAATTACTCTCATGTGCAACTGATAAATGTTTAAATGCATGGTGTGCCAGGGTTTTGTTTAACTTAGATTTTAAGGGCTAATCCGTTTGACATGAATCATTAAGCTCTCTATGCAATAATTACAGTGTCCACGTAACGTTCCAAAAGCTTGTTTCGATTCACAACAGCCTTGCCTTTCCCAGAATGCTGCCTTCACAAGCTTTTGCCAGTGAGAAAACAGAGCATCCGCTTTCCAAAGCATGAATAAGGATTCCTGCTCAAATGCTGCCTGTTCCTCATTATGGATTGTGGTATAACTTGGGTATCAAATATAGAGCATGTTTCAATCTCTATTACATCATGATCAATCATGATTTACTTTGAGAGCAATCAATCCATTAATAAACAATTTAAAATCTGATTGCAAATGCAGAGGCATAACAAAGATGTGCTTGTTTCAGGTCAGTTATATGATGCCATTAAACTCAGTAGAAATAGTATATTAGCCTCTCAAAGTCATTCTCATTTATTAAAGCCTAAAACCCAGACTTGAAGTGGAGGGAACTCACCAAATGAATAAATATGTAGACATTAAATATTGATTTAAGTTTAAAATATTTTGAATATCTCTTTGGATTTGAGACTTTAGTCTTTGCAACTTTACAGATCTTCTTTATGCACCAAGAGCTTGTAACACTCCAAACAGAAAGGAAAAATTGAAATCGCATCATATGACCCCTTTAAAGCTTTCACTAAGAAAAAGAACTCTATTCTAATGTACAAAACAATCATTCTAGTAATAAGACGAACACTACAACATTACAGTAATTTTTATACTAAAATCAGGTGAGGTGATTTTCACTACAGTTGATAACTAATAAAAGCTGCATCTGTATGAAACAGAGTGCAAGTCAAACGTAATATGAGGGACATGAAAGTAGTGCTGGTTTCAGTTACCCAGATGAGCAGACTGACAACAGTTGAGTTCCAGAAGTAACTATTCTTTCCCTCAATAAAGCTGTAAAGTATACAGTCTTGTACTTTTGTCTTTTTGCCCAATTTTAAATACTTTTTGCAGCAAATCAAAGTTTCTAATGTTGTAATTCACTTTGTAGCCGACTGGTTTGGTTTATGGCTTATAACTCTTTAAAGAAAGCTTTTTAAAAATACCTATGGGGAAAAGGAACATGATAAATACTTCCGGGACCAAGGCCGCAGAAAAAGTGGGTGGGAGCTCTCTATTAGGAAATACCAGGCCGCTGGATGGCATGATTGACCAATCAGAATCGAGTATTCCAAAGAGCCTTGTAAGCAATGAAATCCTCTCTTTAAAAGACTTGGCAGCATTGCCTATACTGCACATCTGCCTGGCTGCAATGCGTGCAGTGATAAATAGCAAACTACACTTAACGTCCTCAACAGAGGTTCACTCAGGGTTTTTTATGTGAAGGTTTACAAGTGCACTGCAATAAATGAAGCCGCAGGAGCACTTTAAATGACAGAAGAAGTGGATTTAAACATCTGCTCTGCAATAGAGATTCCTGAATGCGGCGGAATGAAGGCTGTTCGCTCATCCAACACAGTCATTTTGGCATGGCTGGATCTGGCCTAGTCAATGAAGACTACACATTCATAAGAGTTACATTACAGGAATTACATTAGCGGCGTGTCATAGAAACTAATTTACACTTTAAACCTGCGCTGTGTCTGGCACCTGTGTAAGATATTTGGAAAAGGAATGTTTTGCCAAGAGCTCCTGGCAAAAATCACTGTACTCCGGAATCATTTTAAAATATTACTGGCACATAGAAAATTCATGCTGTAAATAAACCTGAGGGTCGGTATGAATGAATACAGCTCAGTAAAATAAAACATTTAAAAAAAGATCTATGGTAACACTTTACAGTACAGTTAAATTTGTTAACACATTATGTATCATGAACATAATGCACAGCAATTCTTAACAGCATGTATTAATCTAGGTTCATGTATATAGTTGATTCATGTTTCTTCATAATACATATGTTAATTTACACTGGGAATGCTAAAATGTTAAAAAAGCATTCTTATATGCTAAGAAATTCTGTAAAAGTACAGTTTATTGTTATTTCATTATGCCCAATTACATTTACTAATGTTAATTAATTGAACTTTACTGTAAAGTGTACTTGTGAGCTAGTTTGTTATTTAAATAGTTTTCTGTTGAAATAATTTAATTTCTGCTCCATCAAACCTAGAAAAATAGAAACGATGACATAAACATTAGGGCTTTTAATAGGTTGAAATAATTAACCATGATTAATCTCATGGTTTTTGTCAGCTTCTTTTTAAGGAAATAAACCCAAATAGTATGTTTAAGCTTTGTTAATATGCATGGATTTGAGTTGTATGACCTATGGGTGATATTTCATACTTGTTGAGCTTCGATGCTAATTAAATTCCCTAATAACCACACCAAGACTGCAAATTACTTTTGTTTAACGTCCCATCTGGATTTAATTTATAGATAAATTTGCCATTGAGTCTCTCAAAGACTGTCCTCTGAACTGTCAAAACATAGAGAAGCTCATGTGTATTCTCAAAAAAAGATGAAGCTACTCGGTGAGCTTGTTTTTCTACAGTATTAATTGCTTTATTCAAAAGTGAATAATTATGCCTTAACTAAAATGAATTATAATGCTAAGTGACACTATGGGAATGGAAATCATCTCTGATTGATGCTGAATAAGATAACACTACAAAAATGTTTGTATAGGGGCTAAACATACTGATAGACCCAGAACAGCAAGTACAGTGTCACTCACACTTGCTTTATCCATCCTTAAAGAACAATAAAACAGCTCTAAAAATGTGTTGAGATGAGGAATTGCAGGTACCATGATAACTTACGTACTAAAAAAAAAAAAAGCCAAATATATTGCAGGCCAAATTTACTCCGTCATTCTCTGTGCAGTAATTTTCCACAGCCTTGTTAATCTAAATTCACGATCATTGTTTATTTCATTCCATAACATGGAACAGGTGATTTATTTCATCTAAAAAGTATGTGAAAGCTGATTTTCTACTGACTTGATGGGAATGTTATTGAGGTATATTTGCTTTATTCACATGGGGGAACATTTCTGAATCGATGAGAATGTCATTTTGTCCTTCTGAGACTTTGGAGGCCGTAACCTTTTCTTGTCCTCCAGTATTTCTCTCTATTCAAGAAAATCACTGATGGCATCGCTACTCACAGATGAGGTTAAAACAGTTAGCCAGCTATCTGCCTGGCTCATTGAAGAAAGCATACTAACCTTGTACGCTGAATTAGCAAAGGGTTTCTGCATCGATAATCATCAATCTTCCATGGCAGCGGGTGCCTTCGGTGCAGGTCAGAGGCTGCCATGTGCAATCAAGAATGAGCTGGAAGTCTTCAGGGTGCTTGGAGAGACTCTTACCAATCCCAGATGAGAGCTTTACTTTGCCTCGAATTAGCTCATGAGTGTGTTTCCAGTGCACGGCACGCACCTGCAGGGACAAAGGATAAACCACGAGTGCGTTTCAAAGCTTTATTATGAAACAGAGCAGAACTCGTTAGTCAGAAAGCAACTATTTTACACAAAGCCTTTTTCAAACACATTTTCTCAACACCATGAAGGTGACACAATGCTTAATCACCATCACCACTGACACGTTCTTGACTAAACTCTGAGGTAAAGATCAAATTCAAGCCATTGAGCTTCAAAAAGCGGTACAGTCAGGTAATTATTTAGAAAGTATATAATGTAACTAATGAGGTGGTTAAAAGGTTTAAAAAAAATTGCACCTCACCTTTTGAAAAAACGAAGCAGCTTATCTTCCCAAAGAAAGAAAGAAAGAAAAAAAAGGATCTTGACCTTAACTGGTCTAAAAATGCAATGGAAAGGTTGTAGAAACTTCAGTCACGGTAGATTTAGCATTCTGACAATCACAAAAGACTTCATGTCTGACTTTAAACATCTGCATGCTCCTCAGCTCAAGCTTTCTCACGTGTTTTAAAAGATAAATAAGTCAGAACATGTTAGATGTTAAGGAAAAATGAACCAAAAAAATAAACTAATTATGTTGTTGTTGTACCTTCAGCACAGCAGATAATATGTCGTCGTCTAGGCCTAATTGGTTATTTTCTTTTGATCTAATGTTATGAGTGTAGTGTGTCAGTAAGCCTTGATTTGATTTTGTTTTGTCAGTTAAACCTGTTCCAGACCCCAGCATGTTAATCTGATATAGCAGTTGCATTGATTTTTTAATCAGTTTTTTAAAAAGATAAAAATAATAAAACTAAAAAGATTTTTGAATAATAATGGCAATATATATATATATATATATATACAGTATGTAATAATATTTTATATATAAATATATACACACACACACACAC
>NW_015638024.1:1107459-1109861 GCF_001515625.1 Sinocyclocheilus rhinocerous | reverse complement strand
TAGAAAGAATAATATCGTAAATTATGTTTAATCTTTTTATTACTATTTCTCTTAGCTCATACTTTAAGTAAATTTCCAAACAAGGATATATTCAAACTGAATGTGGACACTGCTGTCCCCAAAATAAAACAAGATAAAAAAAAAACAAATAAAAGTAAAAATTCACAAGCCTTTCCACCAACTGTCTATGTTCTATTGTGTTTTTTTCACCCTCTTTTTGAGTATCATTATCATTCTACAAGTGACCTGCAGAAATGGTTTAAAAGACACCTCTGTTGGGTTCTGTTTTTTGCATGCATGTCAAGACCAACAGAAATGGATCTGTGACCCCCTAACCTCAATAACATTGCACAATAAAGTCATTTTGGTAGGAAATATGTAGCTGAAATGCAATTAGATCCTTATACATCATCTCCAGAGTAGGTTTATCTAAGGGGAGGACAGGGGCTTTTGAAACGGCACTCTTGCTGTGGAAATGTCTTCCAAGCGCTGACACCGTGCAGTCAAATGAAGAAAGATGGTGCTTGTGTGGAGCAAATGGCCCATGACCAAGCTTAAACACCAACTGTGGCATAAAACGAGTTGATAAATGTATCACAAATCTCTCAGACAGAAAACCCAGTGACGTTTCATTCATATTTCACACTTTTTTTCTTTTTTTTTTACCTCAAACACCAAATAGCTGGTTGTTAGCCAACCTGCGTGCCAATTAAAGTAGTTATTGGGCATGTTTACAAAAGCCTTTGTGTGTAGCGGCTCCTTCGGAAAGAGTAATTACTCCAGTTCAAGTGTGATCTGGAAAGCATTTGATTAACAAGCTCGATCCCATCCGCTGGAATGAGAGTTACCTTCTGATGCCATGTTCTCCTTGTCATTCAGAAGCTTTTCTATGGGGTAACCCAAAGGGAATGAAATGCAAACATGCAATTAGAGGGGCAGCGAAGGAACGAACAACACAGAATAAAACAACCCACATTAAAAAAAGAAAAAAGAAATGATTGAAGTGCATAGCAATGCCAGAGGTTATGGTTTTCCCATACATCATGCTATTTGGATAAATAGCTGACACTCATTTTCAGTGGAAAGGTTTTTGTTGTGGTTTCGTACAAGGTTTTATCAGAACTACTATGGATTGTACTGAATTAATCAACGAGATTAGAACGCTCATGATGCCAACGAAAAGGAAAATGCACCCTTATCAAACGAGGTTGAGCTTCTCATAAAAGTCCAATCACATTCATAGAAACCTAAACTGAGTCACAGCAAACAGACTTGCCAAGTCGGACTTTCTTAGTGGGTGGTCCTTCCTTTGCTTGATGTGGAAACTGAATTAGCACAGAGCCAACTTCGCCCTCGATCTGGAAACATTTTCTACCTTCCAGAACACGCTTAATATAGAGACGTAATAAAACACCTTCGGCCTCTGGTGTGTTGTTTTACCAAATAACATCTAACTGGCCATTACTCCCCATTAAGGCTAATGGTTAGACTAATTATGATAATTCCATAAAAGGTGCTGTGTTTAGCCCAAACTGTGGACGAACATTAACTTAATGACTACGGCTGACCTCTCTAGAATGCTGCTGGAGTGCATGTCTCTGATAGGCTATTAGTCACTAGCATTTTGCATTATCCTGTTTATGTAAAAGCCCCCAAAGAGCTATACATTCATAAGCGTCTAGAGGGTTATCAGATTGTTGCCAATATCTGTTTCAAAATACAAATGAGGTGGATTTGCACTCTGAGCCGCAGATCTGGCGATTTCAAGTAATGCTTGAAGAAAAAAAGAAAGCAATATTTACCATGTGTCAACTTGTGTTGTTGTAAATTGCAGACTAAATAGGTGTTAGATAAGACGTTCCAACCTACCTCTTTCACTGGAGATTACGGCGGAAATCCCCTCCACACCCTCTGAGTGGAATCAATACTGGAATGTCAAACACTAGTCATGGATACCTTCATGTGAAATGACTTGTCTTCCCGAAGAGACAACCGTCGGATTCCGCAGGGTATGTTTTGTCTTATTGCCGAGGCAATGGACACACCGCAGCTCATGAAAGAATGCATTAGGGCTGCTTAAATATTTTTCTTTGCCACTTTCCCTGCAAATTCTTCGAGATCCTTTCAGCAATCAGGAAGATTTGCGTAAAAATGTTGTCATTCTGCCTCGGCTAAACGCTGGAGTCGTGGCACTCTGCGGTATTCTGTTTTCATAAGAGCCGCAGTATCGGCTGTTAAAAGTCAGGGCACAGTATTAATTGTATATACGAGACGCTGGCAGGCATGCATTGCTGCTGATTAACACTGGGTCTGGAACCAAAGCTGTTGTCCCAGGTGCGCCGTGTTTAGAAAGGGACTGTATCCAAAATGAAATACTTTGCAGAGGAAGTCCATCACAGCCC
>NW_015638024.1:1087554-1098900 GCF_001515625.1 Sinocyclocheilus rhinocerous | reverse complement strand
GAGGTTGCGCTTCTCATAAAAGTCCAATCACATTCATAGAAACCTAAACTGAGTCACAGCAAACAGACTTGCCAAGTCGGACTTTCTTAGTGGGTGGTCCTTCCTTTGCTTGATGTGGAAACTGAATTAGCACAGAGCCAACTTCGCCCTCGATCTGGAAACATTTTCTACCTTCCAGAGCACGCTTAATATAGAGACGTAATAAAACACCTTCGGCCTCTGGCGTGTTGTTTTACCAAATAACATCTAACTGGCCATTACTCCCCATTAAGGCTAATGGTTAGACTAATTATGATAATTCCATAAAAGGTGCTGTGTTTAGCCCAAACTGTGGACGAACATTAACTTAATGACTACGGCTGACCTCTCTCAAATGCTGTCGGGGTGCATGTCTCTGATAGGCTATTAGTCACTAGCATTTTGCATTATCCTGTTTATGTAAAAGCCCCCAAAGAGCTATACATTCATAAGCGTCTAGAGGGTTATCAGATTGTTGCCAATATCTGTTTCAAAATACAAATGAGGTGGATTTGCACTCTGAGCCGCAGATCTGGCGATTTCAAGTAATGCTTGAAGAAAAAAAGAAAGCAATATTTACCATGTGTCAACTTGTGTTGTTGTAAATTGCAGACTAAATAGGTGTTAGATAAGACTTTCCAACCAACTTCTTTCACTGGAGATTACGGCGGAAATCCCCTCCACACCCTCTGAGTGGAATCAATACTGGAATGTCAAACACTAGTCATGGATACCTTCATGTGAAATGACTTGTCTTCCCGAAGAGACAACCGTCGGATTCCGCAGGGTATGTTTTGTCTTATTGCCTCGGCAATAGACACACCGCAACTCATGAAAGAATGCATTAGGGCCGCTTAAATATTTTTCTTTGCCACTTTCCCTGCAAATTCTTTGAGATCCTTTCAGCAATCAGAAAGATTTCTGTAAAAATGTTGTCATTCTGCCTCGGCTAAACGCTGGAGCCGTGGCACTCTGCGGTATTCTGTTTTCATAAGAGCCGCAGTATCTGCTGTTAAAAGTCAGGGCACAGTATTAATTGTATATACGAGCCGCTGGCAGGCATGCATTGCTGCTGATTAACACTGGGTCTGGAACCAAAGCTGTTGTCCCAGGTGCGCCGTGTTTAGAAAGGGACTGTATCCAAAATGAAATACTTTGCAGAGGAAGTCCATCACAGCCCATGCGCTGGCAATCCAGACCACATTTAACCACTTTTGGTGTGCCTCCGCTTCCTCAATTGCATTGTTAAAAGAAGGTTTTTGTGAGAACGATCAAGGCCAAGAAAAAATTAAGCCCGATATTCAAAGAGGGGTTTTTCTGCCCTGATACAATCTCATTCTACAGGCCAACACACTCAGAACGGTTTTAAGAATATATAAGGATTATACGCAAGTTAGTTTCAGTCCTCTAATCTGATATGTTTAGTACAGCAGCCCTGGGATGCTTTATTGTTTGTATCAATCGTTGCTTGTGTTTGTGCTGTCAAGACCAGAGTATGTGAACGGTGAGTGAGCTGTGCGATTCAAAGTTTTCTCTTGTTTTCTTACCAGTGAGCAATAAATGGAAAACCCAGAATCCTGGAGCTGAGGTGGCCTGATTACACTGATTACAAAAAAAAAAAAAAAAGTTAATACAATATTTATAATAATAACAATAATATACTTTTTTTTTGGGTTGATTTTTCCCCCAACTTGTTTTAAGCATAAACAAGATAAAAACAGTGGAAAAAAGGTTCCATTTCAGTAAGTAAAAAAAATAATAATATTTTAACCAGAAAGACGACTTTCAATGCTTGATGCTTTGGCTTCTTTTGAAACCACTTTCATTTTCAGAGAGAAAAATAAGTGGCTGAATTTTGTCTAAAACGCAAGATACTCAATGTTAACTTGTTTAAATATTGTTTAAATGCAATATTTCACTCTTAAACATGATGTCGTGCTGAATATTCATTACCACAGCACACTTGTGTGAAATTGCTTTAATACGCATCTCAGCTTGGCCCTTTGGTTAATTCAAGGATACATAAAACTTTTAACATAGCTGGCGATCAACCAGGAACACTAACATAATAAGCATTATTGCTAATGACTGTGTCTAAGAGTTGCGGGCTGCGTCACCGCTCGGTTGCACCATGTGCTGTCTCTGCCTTCAGCAAAGCTGCCGAGATCATGGTAAAGGGTGTTGATTGGAGCAACACTGGTACTCTGAGCCAAAGCAGCTGCTTTGTTTCTGACTGATTGCTGGAAGAAGGGGATTAAACGAAGTATTCACTTGTCAGGGATTGTTTGGCTGACTACATATGTACTACATTATTACTTTTTTTAAGCTTCACATCATATCCTTACGGATGTCTAAAGTAATTCTGGCTGTCCAAGTCCAACGTGTGGGAGTCCCGATGTCGCTCGCTTTCTTGATAAGGCATTATACTTTGCTGACAACCGTAAAGCTAGATTATCCGACAGCTGTCTGGTTGGTTTGGGAAATATCGGTGTGGAAAAAAATAGATACATTATTATAATAATAAAATAATAATAAACACAAAATATTAATATAAATATAACAAAGATAACACTTTAGTATAAGTACCAATTCTGACTATTAACTAGTTGCTTATTAGCATGCCTATTATTAACATATTGGCTGTTTATTAGTACTTATAAAGCACATATTCTGCATGACCATATTCTACATCCCTAATCCTTCCCAAAACCTAAACTTAACAACTACCATACAAACTATTAATAAGCAGCAAGTTAGGAGTTTATTGAGTCAAAAGTCATAGTTGATATATATATTCATTTATATATTATTCTATAATAATAATAATAATAATAACAGCAATAATAATATATTGACACACACATAATATTAACCAAATTACTTTTCTCTGGATGGAAATGGAGTACAATATTTGGGTGTGTCCTCCAACCGAGAGTAGTTTTTCTTTCAATTTTCCTTTTTTATGACAGTTCTCATTTTCTTGTTCATTTTCTCACATTTCTGGTATCTCATTTTTAACCTCTCCTCACATGTTTAAACTAAAGTTTGAATTGGTTTGAGAGCATAAGACCGTGACAACCACAAACTGCGGTTAATGAATTTACATGTTTATATCTGACTTCATTAGTCCTTAAAGCAGGGCATCTGCCGCTCTTTACAATCAAATGGACTGTATATTCAGTGTCAGGTTGCTTGATGAAGTTCCAGGGAGTTCTGGCTGTCAGTCTAGGAACTGCAGTACATTATTACTTCAGCAGTACCGCATATAGAGTAATTAATGTCCATACATGCTCCTGTTTCCTCCTGTCTCCTGGCCCCACGCTCCACTGTTGAAACATGAATGACTCTCTAAGGGGTCACAGAGCGTGTTTTTACAAACTACCCTTACTCTCTTTGCACAGTTTAATTTACATGTCATCTGCAGAGTTGGACACCACCGACACTAAGAATGTCCATAAGAGGTCTTGATGAGCCAGTGACAATTACAGTTGGAACAGAAGGTTTATACATGAGAAAACCGAGCAAAGTGCATATTTGTGTGTGTGTATGTGTGTGTGTGTGTGTGCAAGTGCATGCACACACAAGAGTATAATAATCAGTTTCTGTAAACAGGAATATTAAGTATATTGTTTTTTAGTTCTCTTTATGATTACATGCCTAGAAAATTCTGAAATTTAGCCAAAAATCTTTTGCTACAAGTACACAAAGGCCAATATTACATTCAAACCACCTAGGCTGAAATGGAAAAATGCTGTAAAAACTGAAAACAGGTGAAAAGTTTATAATATGAATTCATATTTTGTGTGCATATTTTTAATCACCCTCAACCACTAATCATGTCATATCAGATTATTGAGGGTGAGCCTAGTGTCATCAGACTACAGTATATGAAAAATATACTTAAAGTAAAATGCTATTTTATCCCTCATCCACACTTTAATATTAACAGTTATGGCAAATAGACTCTGGGTTGCTTTAAGTGCATTCTGAATATGTACATTTCAGTAGATCATAAACTGAATAAACATTTCTGATGGTGTTAAAGTAGGCCATCACATTCATAAAAATAGGACACTTAGTGAAATAATGTAATACTGCTACTAAATCAGACCCCAAAATTATACAAAGCCATCTGTAATTTCTGAAGTAGAGATGAATGCCTAAAATTTTGCATAATTTAATTTGTAGCAAATAAAAAATACACAAAAACTGAAAATTACATAAGAAGAACAATTTTACTGCTCACAACAGATTTTTTTTTTGAATATCCACATTTAAATACCAACGTGTTTAAATACCAAGGTACCGTTACGGAAACAATAATTTTGGTAGGAGGTTTGCATCATCATTGATACATGCTGTGCTACAATACGTTATGTACAGAAACTCTACAATAAATGTTATAGTTATTGTCTCCTGTTATGACATAACATTATAAGAAACTATCTTTGGTACATGTTCTCTACACTAGTTAAAACATTTTCTTAAGGAACATAAAGGATAAGTTCCATGTATCAGTGTCAACGAATGAGATAAAGCTGCCTGCAAAGAGCACAGAGAAGCTCTTCTTGAAGGGTCAAAGTAGGCTGAGGTTTTAGATTATATGTGTGTTGGAAGAAAAAGGGTGCCGTGTGCAGTAACTTGAGCGGTGATGTGTATTGTGCACACGCTTGGGGGAAGGAGCACATCTGAGAGCAATCCCCTCATGTGACAAAATGCAGACATAACAGTCTGCATCGACACTTGTTACCAGCACATAAACACTTGCCTTAGAGAGACTGGCTCGAGAGAGGGCCTGCAGCAGCTGAATGGGGCTAGAGCTGATCTGCTATTTATCAAACCCTAATTAACTGTTAATTTGCCAACTTTTAGGTTCAAGCATGTGACCAATTTATCACACCCAACAGACTCTCCAGCTCTCCCAAGGGGTGGTCAACAAGACCTATTTTAACACCATCTAGATCCAAGCCTATTAGGTCCTCCTATATACTGTATAGTAAAAGATTAAAAAAAACGCTGAAATGAGAGTTACTGAAATGGTGATAGCCACCACCACCAATAAATAAATAACCTAAGATAAAAATTAAAGGACGCTGGTTGGATTCTTATATTTGACACAAATTGAAGCGCAAAATATAGTGTATAAAAAAATATAAAATGATCAGCCTTGATCTGATCAAGTAAAAATACTTCTTTGCATATCAATGAATTTTCTCCCACAATCTCTCCAAATTTGTGTATTATTTTATTCTGTTAAACACAAAAGTAGAATTTTGAAGAATTGTTACACAACTCTTGTCATACGACATTTCATTATCAAGCACTGTCAAGCTCCAAAAAGGACAGAAAAAAAACTAAAAACAAAACAAAAACTAAAAGAAAGTACTTCATACACCGAATGCACTTTATTAAAAATCTTGTGAAGCATACAATAGTTTTGCATTAGTACCAGAGATACATTTAAGTTGTTATTCATGATAGTTAAAGATTCAATTCAATATAATAATTCTTTCCACGAAAACTTGCCTCTACAAAAATAAAAGTGTGATTTAAAAAAGGGGTATCAGTTTTTACGTGTAGTAACCAAACGAGACACCATTTTGAATTTGGAGACACAAACAAAACAAATCCATTCTCTAGATGTGAATGTGGGTTAGGCACAAGGGTGAGTAGATAATGACAGCATTTTCTTTTGTGGGTGAACTATTTCTTTAACTATTTCTTTGTCTTGTTTCCAGACACTATGAATTATATATTGTCTGAACATTAAAACGGCATCTGTTTACGAGCAAGATGACTGACAGCAAAATATTTACGCCATTATTGCGCTATAGAACACATTCACCACTGTGCCTCTTAAATTGTTA
The DNA here is from genome assembly GCF_001515625.1 of Sinocyclocheilus rhinocerous. Lineage (NCBI taxonomy): Eukaryota > Metazoa > Chordata > Actinopteri > Cypriniformes > Cyprinidae > Sinocyclocheilus > Sinocyclocheilus rhinocerous. The sequence goes on along the minus strand of NW_015638024.1, from coordinate 1,093,015 downwards.
CTACTGTAAAACAACACATATTGTTAGAGTAATTATCATAATTACGCTAATCTGAGGATACACAGGATGTTCACTGCATGAATAGATGTGACTTTGCAGCAGTGTTGCCAGCTTTAAAGTTCAATTTATCACACCCAACAAATGCACTCTCCACCTTTCCCTGGGGACAGTGGAGGTGGCTGGCTGCTCATGTGTTCAGATGTGTTAAAGAAGACATCACAGGCAGTACACAAGCATATGGAGTTCTTTATAACACACTGGTGACAGCAGCTGTCAATGGAAAGGTGGAAGTGCACGCAAAAAAACGTCTTTGTTGAGAGACGTGTTATTCTATCCTTGTGTTTGAGTGGGTCGTGTCTATTAAGGCAGACATCACTAACACCTCACAGACAATTCACGCTATTAACGTGTCACGTCGAGCGGAATTACAGATGAAAACCACTGATGGGAATTAGTCTGTGACGAGCCATGAATGAAATGAAACTGAGTTTTCATCAAGCAGTGTTTGTGCACATAAACCATTCTGGCAAGGCTAATGAGGGAGAACATGTACTGTGGATGGCTCAAATGTGATGTGAAGACTAAAGAAAGTTGTTTAGATTGTATGTTCCAGCATATTTTACAGATCTAATCAAATAGTAGGGGTAAGATGTCTCCCCAACTTTAATTTCCACTTGATGTTATCTCTCTCTCTCTCTCTCTCTCTCTCTCTGATATATATATATATATATATATATCAGCACATTTAGTGAAGCACTGCTTTTCTTAATTTTGACATTTCATCCGAACTTCATCAGCTTAACATCAAAACAGGATAACTGATCAAATTTTTATTACATAATTTCTTTGAGTGAAATTTGAGTGAAAACAGTTTCTACACCAAAATGTAAAAGTATCTGAGTAGCCAAATGTATATACAGGTTTGTATATTAGTGCAAAATTTAATAATAATAATAATAATAATAATAATAATAAATTGAGGTATTATTTAATAGTCTCATTAATAAACCTACATTTGAACTATCTTTATTATTCAGCATAATTGAACAGAATTTAATCATCTGAATTATAGTCAGTGTTGCTTTTTCATGATATCCCTTCCTTGATTAAAAAGGTGCAGTTTTAACAAATATAACAGATGTATTTCACTGACTGATTTTAATAGCCTATTCAGTCTGAGTGAACCAAATTTAAGCGAAGTTTTGGATAGAATATTTGATCTTAGAGATTTCAATAATAATAATAATGAAATAACATCTGATGCATTGTGAAGTCCACAAAATTAATAACAATGTTAAAAACTGTTATTTGCCAATACGAAATGTTTTACACTATAAAAAAAATGATTTATTTATTTTTCCATCTAGAAACACCCCTAAACAGCATCTTGCAAAAATGTTTCAACCTGCTCATGTTCTTCAGGTTAATCACAAAATGTAATTTAGTTTTGCCTGCAGTTGTTGGCGGTATTGGGGGAGGGTGTGACTACAGATAAAGAAATAATAAATGCACAGTCCCACAGCAATTAGGATCACTCAAGCATACAGCTAGAAGCTCAGTGCCAAATTGGGTAGTTCTGCTACAATTGTACTTCCTAGAGCAATTATCTTAGGCACTTTTGAGAAAGGACAGACTGTTTACAAACAGTCAAGGGTTAGTTTGGGTACATCAGCATTCCGCGTACACACACACTCAATCTTACCAGAGGATGTCAGATTGTTGGGTTTGGCAATTTAAGTAAAGTAATGACATGTTAGAAGCCAAAATGGTGAGACTTGTTTTGTGTGCATGCTTCCAGTACATAAAAATGGGACTCATGTTATTAAGCCAGTGACAACTGTCCTCTGTAAGTGAATTTGACTGCAGTCATCCTAGACAGCAATTAACAGAAAACCTGTAAACACAAATATGCTACTGACCGCTCGTTCTCGCTGTGGCTCGCATATGGTGGGATTAAAGGCGAATATTTAAGGTTGATGAAATACTGCTGCAGTGAGTTCTCCGGACAGCTGCGTTCCCCCCAGGCTGCTCTCGGTCAGTCTAATGGGCTCTGATGGTCCCACCAGAGTATTTCCTTACACACTCGCCCGGCCGTCCAGCTCTTGATCAGAAGCAGAGCTCGGTGTGGTCATTCATCCACCCCCCAGCCCGGCGCACGTGCGCCCGTGTGTGGGGATCCGCGTGTGTGAGCTTTAGCGTAATGACATCCCACTGAGAAGAAACCTGCGGCTGTAGTGGATCACCGTGTGCAATCAAGCGCTCGAGACCGTGTCATTGCTCCGTTTAATCTGTTTGTAAACAACATTTTTACAATTCTCCCCAACTTTCACTGAGCAAGAATTGTTGTTCGCTCAAAGCAGAGTGCAGTTTCGTTTGGTGCCACTAGTGGCGCTGTAATTACGCACTTTACGTTACAAGGATCGAACTTCTTGATTGTTAAAGGGTTAGTTAACCCAAAAATGAAAATTCTGTCATTAATTACTCATCCTCGTGTTGTTCCAAACCTGTAAGACCTTCGTTCATCTTCGGAACACAATTTAAGATATTTTTGATGAAATCTGAGGGCTCTCTGGCCCTCCCATAGACAGCAAGGTAACTACCACGTTCAAGGTCCAGAAAAGTAGCAAAATGATCGACAAAGTACAATGACAATGTGACATCAGTGGTTCAACTGTAAAGTTACGAAGCTACGAGAATACTTTTTTGCGCAAAGAAAACAAAAATAACGACTTTATTCCACATTTTCGTCTCTACTCACGACAGTACCATGACGCGAGCGTGTGGTTGAAAATGTGGAATAATGTATAATCTTATCATGATTATAGTGACCAAAATTATCAGGGTTATCAGTATTATCATGGTATTGTTAAAATGTGCAAAAATCACATGTGCAAATGTGCATAAATCGTTTCACCAAGTTTAATATTTAAAATCAACAAACAACAAAAAAAATATTTTTTGTTTGCATAAAACTAAAACAATAACATTACCAATGATGTTAAATGACAACATGACTGACAACTGTTTATCTAATAACATGTACAAAATTTTCAAATAAAGCTTTGAAAAAGTTTAATAAAATGGTAAACCTCACATTTCATCCTTCAAATAAAGAAAAGGGTTAAGACAAAATGATAACTGATTTAGGGATGTGCCGATACGAGTACCGAACTGTTCACGGGGCAAATTCCAAATGGAAGTAGTCATTACCAGTACAGGCCTTCTTGGATTCCGGCAGTTCAGTCACCCTCGTGCAACCGTCCCTGGTACGATCCAGGCCCGAGCAGAAATCACCTCCTCAAGGTCCAACAGTTGAGGACGTCAGTCTACCACCCGCAGACGGATGGCCTGGTGCTCAACCAGACGCTCAAATGGATGCTGAAGCGGGTGGTGGCCGAAGATGGGCGTGACTGGGACCTCATGATCCCGTACGTGCTCTTTGGAGTCCGGGAAGTACCACAGGCCTCCACAGGCTTCACCCCCTTCGAACTGCTGTTTGGGAGACAGCCCAGGGGCCTTCTAGACGTGGCTCAGGAAACATGGGAGAACCAACCCGCCCCCCTTCAGAGCCTCGTCGAGCACGTGCAGGAGATGAGGGAGAGGATTGACCGGGTCATGCCGCTGGTTAAGGAACATCTCGTGACCGCCCAGCGCGTCCAGCAACGGCTGTACGACCGGCCCGCCCAGGCCCGGGAGTTCCAGCCGGGCGATCGAGTGGTGGTACACCTCGGCCTCACCGAAGCAAAATACCTGGGGTACAAGATTGGAAGAGGGCTCATCATGCCCCAGGACAAGAAGGTCGAGGCGGTAAAGAAGTTCCCACGTCCCGCCAACAAGACACAGGTACGGGCCTTTTTGGGGTTGGCGGGTTACTACCGGTGCTTCATCCCTAACTTCTCCTCTATAGCCTGCTCCCTGTCAGAACTTACCAGGAAGGGGCAGCCGGAGAGGATAGACTGGACTCCCGAGACCGAAGCCGCCTTCCAGGCCCTCAAGACGGCCCTGACGTCCTCCCCGGTCCTGCATGCCCCCGACTTCGGCTTGCCCCTTCACTCTATATACGGACGCCTCCGGCACCGGTTTAGGGGCAGTCCTCTCCCAGCTCCGGGATGGAGAGGAACACCCCATAGTCTACATCAGCCGGAAACTCTCCCCCGCGGAGACCAGGTACGCCACCCTGGAGAAAGAGGCCCTGGCCATAAAGTGGGCAGTCCTGGAGTTGAAATACTACCTTTGGGGCCGCCGGTTCACCCTCGTCACCGACCATGCGCCCCTACAGTGGATGTCCAGGGCGAAGGACACAAACGCCCGGGTGACACGGTGGTTCCTCGCACTCCAGGACTTCTGCTTCCAGGTAAAACATCGGGCCGGGGCCGATCACGGGAATGCGGACGGTCTCTCCCGGGGCTGGTCCGGTTGGGCAGGTCTGGCAGGTAACCAAAAATTCCCCCCCCGTAATACCCCCACAACGAGTTGTGTGTGCAGTTTGCACAAAAAGGTGTTGTCAGCGCTGCCCTGACGATTTTATCAGTTAGCCTATTTAAGTGAAAGTGACGTGACATGTGGCCAAGTATGGTGACCCATACTCGGAATTAGTGCTCTGCATTTATCCCATCCAAAGTGCACACACACAGCAGTGAACACACACACACCGTGAACACACACCCGGAGCAGTGGGCAGCCATTTATGCTGCGGCGCCCGGGGAGCAGTTGGGGGTTCGGTGCCTTGCTCAAGGGCACCTCAGTCGTGGTATTGAAGGTGGGAGAGAGCGCTGTACATTCACTCCCCCCACCTACAATCCCTGCCGGTACGAGACTCAAACCCGCAACCTTTGGGTTACAAGTCCGACTCTCTAACCATTAGGCCACGACTTCCCTCAGCGTGCACATCCATAATAAAACGTGCCTCACATGGCTCCGGTGGGTGAATAAAGGCCTCCTCTAGCGAATCCATGTGTTTTTGTAAGAAAAATATCCATATTTTAAACGTAATAAACACTTTTCTCTCATTTCCGGTTTCTGTCATACGCGGAAGCCGTTCCGGCGGATGACACAGGACGTCGGCGTTGCGTGATAAGTGACGAATGCGGAAAGAGAACAAAACAAAACTCCGGTCACGAATTAAAAGTACAAACCCTGGATTTGCAAAGTTCGCTTATATCGAAAGCAAACAAAATTTGCTTTCGATATAAGCCAAGAGGAGACTGGTTTTCCTTTGCTAAAGTAAGGAAACTTTGCTTCCTTTGCTCCTATAAACAAACTAGCAAGACTAGCATTTCTCAGAGGCACGCGCGCTGCGCATACGTCCTGCGTCATCCGCCGGAATGCCTTCCGCGTTTATTTATTCCGCGTATGACAGATACTGGAAGTGAGAGAAAAGTGTTTGTTACGCTTGAAATATGGATATTTTTTTTTTTACAAAAACGCATGGATTCACTACAGGAGGCCTTTATTCACCCCC
>NW_015638024.1:1063686-1084707 GCF_001515625.1 Sinocyclocheilus rhinocerous | reverse complement strand
CCCCCGGAGCCATGTGAGGCACGTTTTATTATGGATGCGTGCGCTTTATTTGACGACTTGTGGACTGTTCAACTGCAACACCCGCTGACTGCAATGATAGAGCTTAGAATAGCCAGGACAATTTTTTATGTAACTCCGACTGGATTCGTCTGAAAGAAGAAAGTCATATGCACCTAGGATGCTTCGAGGGTGAGTAAAACACAGGCTAATTTTCATTTTTGGGTGAACTAACCCTTTAAAGCTAACAGACATTGTCTAAATGAGAAACTTTGCTGAAACCTGAGCCAGTCTGATGATTTTTCATATGAATGAGTAGAAGCATAAGCTAAACCTTATTGAAAGTGACGTGACATGAATTGCTCCGCATTTATCCCATCCAAGTGCACGCACACAGCAGTGAGTAGTGGACACACACCTGTAGCAGTGGGCAGCCATTGTTGCTGTGGCACCCAGGGAGCAGTTGGGCATTCAGTGCCGTGCTCAAGGATCTCACCTCCCTGCCGGTACCAAGACTCAAACCCACGACCAATGGGTTACAAGTCTGACGCTCTAACCATTAGGCCACAACTGCCCCTTAGACACCAGAGATATCTATAGTGTTTGGTCATAAATGCACAACTTAAAATCAAATAGTTTGACACATCATTGGGCATTCAAAAAGACCAGCATGCCTGTTGTCACAGCAAAAGCTAAAACTTAAATGGTTTGTGCCAGATGCAGGAAAAACACTATTCAATCAAAGCACTTTAATTATTGTTTCCTCTACAGTCTGGAACACACACTTTGAAACCAGAGAAAAAGAACATAAACACACTTCCCAGGTAGAAAAACATGGCACTAGTTTTTCCCTCTTTGTCTTCCTGACACCCCTCGCATACACAAACACGTATACATGCACACTAAAGCTCGTGTGCTCTGCGAGGTGTTGTGTTATGAACCAGAACACTGGGCTGTGTGAGTGTACAAAGGTACTGGGTTCTAGTCTGGACACTGTGCAGGCTCTAGACTGGTTGCTATTATCACAGCTGCAAGTTGCCTGTGAAATTTGTCTGCAATTCACCTGAATTAGAATCACTCAGGCGTCTTGCAGCACTAGTTCCCCTCAGAACACAGCCTAATGGTTTGTTTATTTTAAAGGTTTTGCTTCTAGCAATTCAATCCTTATCTGTCATTGCCTAATTGTCCCACTGGGTCACCCAGAGGAAGAGAGAAGCAGAAGAGGTGGCGTGAGAGATAGAAAGATAGGCAGATACCTGTTGCTTATTTTTAAGGAAATTTCACTTTGTTCATTGATCACTAATTTTTAGATTTCTGAATTTATTAAAACACATTTAAGCATTTTATCAGAAGATATTGAAAGACACTGCAAAAAACAATTTCTTAGTATTTTTGTCTTTTTTGCCATATCAAACACACAAACATACATACATAAATAAAAATGCACAATATAAAAAAATTAAATTCAAATGCCACACTTATATTTCACTACGCATATTACATTAGAACAGGAGAAATTATTAAATATTAGTATAAAAATGCACACTAAGCTTTACATAAAGTTTATATACAGTATATAATGATTTAAACATCATTTAAATGTAAAAATGTTAATAAATACAATTTGAATAGCTTAGTGTTACTCCGTAAGCTATTTATACTAAGTACAAATGCTACAAACAAATATATTTTAATATATATATATATATATATATATAATAATAAATTTTAAATCAAGATATATTTACTTGAGAAGCAAAATTAATTTTTTTTTCTGAAAGAAAAAAAATATCAAAATGAAATGAGTTTATGCTTAAAACAAGAACAAATATTTGCCAGTGGGCTAAGAAAAACAAGATTATTTTTACTCTAATAAAGATATTTTTTTCTTGTTTTAAGCATAAACTCAATTGTTACACATTTTTTCAGAAGGCTTAAAATCTTATGTCATTTGGATTCTCAAGTAAATGTATCTCAATTTAGGAATGTTTATAAATGTAGAGACTTTTTTTGCAGCTTAAATAGGTCTTATGGTAAAGGGTCAGAATAAGACAAAGGTAAATGTCCATTAACAAAATTATGATACTTATATATTATATTTCATCCAATTCATTTCGAAACTATTTACATTTCACTTATAATGAGACATTTGATATTTCCAGTGTCATAGCATTTCCATAATGTATGGAATAAAGTATATTTTGAAAGTGACTCGTCTATAGCAAATGGTCCCTGACATCATAATTGTCCGGCATAATGGCCCCTGCAGATGTCTGTCAACTCACTCTCTGGTGTAAAATGGCAAGGAATTCGAGTGGAGTGGCTGTTTTGTTCTCTGCCGATGTTCCTAAGAGCCATGACCACGCGAAAATAGCTGAAAGAGCACTCCGAATCTGTCTGTCACAGCCGGCTGCTTCTGTGTCCTATCTGCTACCACTTACTCAAACATGCAACAAATTTGCTTTTAATTGCAGGGATTCTGCTCTGCTTGTAAATAGTTTTGCTTTGACAGTTCATTTATTTTGTGTGATTGCTGCCGTCTATTTATAGATTTAATTCGGGGGAATGCATTGCATATGAATTCCTTGAGTCATCTATGCCCTGCTCAAAGACAAAAACGCATGAATTATTATTGTCCACTGTTGGGGAAGTGTTTATTTATTCATAGACCCCAAAATTGTGCTTCATGCACGCTTGGCAAAGCAGATGGCATTTCCTAAGGACTCCATGAGTTTAACAAATGAAATGATGGAGTGTAATTACTGTGAATTACTGCAAACACAGACTTTCAAGACTCCTAATTCTGCATTCTGTTTGGATTTTATTAAATCCCAGTAATCCAATGCGATGGATCTAATTTTGCAAGCATTTTCCCAAATATTTACTTTTTTTATATATATATATATATTTTGTTAGACATAAAAGTCTACACATAGGAAGAAAAAAAAAAACATTCATCAGGATATATAATTGATTAAATACTATATTTAATCAAATATATCAAGTATTTATTTAATGCATATTTTTACAAAAAGTTAAAACTCTCAGGATTCTATAAACGTAGCCTAAATGTCTTTATAAGTTAAGATAGAAGGTATAATTTTATAATACAAGTTATCACTTATGTTGACCAAAACAACTGGTACTTTTTTTTTTCGTGTTACCTTTTACATTTTTGCTGTTTCATAAAGATTTGCTGAAAAGTTCAGTATTTTAAAAGCAAATTCTACAGTAGCCTACAGTGTCCCTTTAATGAAGAAATCATCCTTTTTCCGATGGTGGAAACGTTGAATAGTTTTTTTGCAGGCAAGACTCTAAGGAATGTGTCTATACATAAACTACTAAAAAAATAAACCTACCTTGGGAATGGGAAATATTTACAGGAGAAAAAAGTGACAACTAGCCCCGGGGTCGCCTGTAATGTTCAGAGCGCAGTTTGTGAGCGCGTATTGGCCGCCACAGAATTGCGGTAACAGCAGCATGTTTACTGGGCACTAGAGGGCAGATGATCCGCGGTGTTCCTGCAGGTGTTGTTGTCATCCAGTGTTTGATCACCGCAGAAGGTAATTAGCGGCTCAGCCCGTCACGCTGGGCGCGATAGCATCAATTGGTGACGATGCGCCCGTATCCATCTTCCCGCCATCAGAAGTCACGGTCCATTTCCGCAGCACAAACGCCCGCGGATGTTTTCCTGATTAAAGCGGCAGATAGAGCGCGTGTGGGCGGAATGAGCCGTGTCAAGTGCAGCCTGTCACTGATGATCCGGGGTAAGTGTTGAAATGATATTTACCCTGCAAAACAGAATGGATTTTTGTCCAGTTTACCAGAGTTAAATACTTTACTTAAAAATAAATAAATAAACAAAATAAAATAAATGCCAACTACATCGTATTTCATATTTTTAAATAGGGATTTCCCTCAAGACGATTTAATAAAATGACAAGACAAATTGTTACTTGGGTTTAAATGTTTTCTTACGTTTTGTGTTTCAGATTTTCATAAGCTAGCCTATAATAATTCCATATTTATCTTATTCAAATTAGTCGTTTAGAAATAACATGAATCTCTAAACTATGTAAATGTAAAGTACAAGAATGCTGTTGTTACAATCTACCTCATTACAAGATTGGGTTGTAACACTAATGGAAAGAGTTGTGCATGCATGCACAACATGAAGTTATTGTGGTAATCAAATTTCTTTGTTCAAAATAATTGTTCCATCCCCCATTACCACAACTACCATTTTATTTTTAACGTTTTAATTCAGAATAGGCATATAGGGCACATTTTAATTCAAAACATCAAATGCAGCTGGAAACAAATGCAGAATACATAAAACATATTCTAATAAACTCTTGTTATTGGAAGAGATATTATACATCATATTAAACAAGATAACCTTCTTATTCAAATGAAACCAGACATTTAACATCCATAAACATGATCACAAATCAAATAATAATTTGATATTATATTTGATTTGATATATAATCCATATATATATATATATATATATATATATAATTTTACTTTCATTTTATTCAAATTTAGATGCCATATCCCAGTATCAGCTTATTTTAACAAGCGTATATTTTAACAGTGTATTGTTTATTTGTAATTATGGCTGAATCACATTATATTGGACTGAAGACATGTTAGAGATTGATTCTCACCACAGAATCAGCCCTTTAAAAAGCACCTTCAGTGTTTGTGTCGTTTCATTCATTTATTTCTGCACATACATATTTAAATAAAAATTATGATGACTTCTTAAACATCAAGTAGAAATGTTCTCTTAAATCTGTCAAATCAAAAAGTTCAAATTCGTTTTAAGTCTCTATTGACTCTATTGAGTATTTATCCTGAACCAAATCTGTAAAGAACGAGAGGTGTGATAATGTTGGCTTTGTGTGACGATGTGAAAGCACCCGAGCCAGACGCAAGAGGCTAAACCAGCCACCGTTTCCGCAAGCTCTCCAATTTTGTTTAAAGAAAAAACTCAACAATTATTTACACTCCAGAAAGCCAAAGGTCAGGCAAGAGAGGTTGGAGAATGAGCACCTTGCGTCTGCTGCGTGCTCCAAGGTGGAGAATGTGACATGGGTGATTTTTGCCATACACCCTTTTGGTTTAAATGAGATCTGACCTGGGCAAGGGTTCACTATTAGCTGCAGAATCAGATATGCAACTGAAAGCACACACAGACCTTGGTTGTTTCTACTTTATATTAATAACTTTTGAGGCTTTTTTGTTGTTGTTGTTGTCATCCAGCATTTATGTAATTGAAGTGAATTACCACTGATAAATAAATATCAGATCTCTCAGACAGAATCAAATACTTCCAAAAACAGATGCCTGTCTCCTTGTAAGAACTTCAAAACTCATCTGAAACAGAACGCCTGTCAGTGCTCTGATAATTATTTAGATATGCCGCATACTTGTGGCTGAAATGCTCCCTTTTAAACGCTCCACTTTAAACTGACCAAAATTGAGCGAAGAATAATCCCTGTCAGTTGTAGTGGTCTGCCTCCCATCAGGCTGGAAAAGCTTTAATACGACTGCGCCACATTCATTTCTGTAACACAAACGAACTCGATTCATTCTCCCATAGCCTAAAAGTTCAACTTAGCTGAATTTAACTGAGGCATTACAGCCGGCGGGCATGTGACCACATAATTTCTCCCCAAAATGCCCCACACTTCCTCTCTGTGTTATCATTATGCCTCTCAATTGGACACTTGAAAGCCTCGGCCATTCTGAGGCCGAAGCGCTGAACTCTGGAACTGTTTGCACTGATTGGGCTTTTTCCAAATGAGGCCATGGTCTATATCAGGCCCGTTTGACGACATAACAAGCCTGTTAATATTGGAAGGAAATGCTGGGGGTCACAGAGCTCACAGCCGTTTGACCTTCAGGGTTCAGAGGGCAGAGAACCAAGGGGTGGCACATGGCAGAAAGAGAGCCCTAATGATTTAGATATCTGCTACACACATCTGGCCTGAGAGAGTCTAGCGTCTGTCTGCTAAATAATAAACCAACTTTGTGGAGAGCGGGGCCAATTTTAAAGTGCATTTGAATCGGCATCACCAAAATAATGCATAATGAAAGACAGTTGACCACCATCGGTGTGTGTGGTACAATGACGATTCATATTCGTTCTGTTTAAAGGCCTATAGTTGGTATACAGTAGGTGGTACAGGGAATGTCAAATATTATGGAAGATTATAGAGTCTTTTGGACACGTTTGTTTATTTGCCTTGCGCTCAAAGAAGTCTTGCACTTCAGAGTTAAGGAGGGTGCTCAGCCTTTGTGGCTTCTGACAATGAGGGCTGTCATAGAAGCCTCTCTCTTCAGCTGGATTAAGTGAGCATTTGCTAAAGGTCGGCTGAAAACGGCCCTTCTTACTTGCCAATGCATGGAGTGGTGCTCAGTTTCATCTAAATAATTTTGTGCATATGACTCTTACAAAACCGTGTCCTTGGAAAACACTTTCAAAAGCAATTTCCGTCTTGTACTATTGCATGTAAACAGAGTAATTGTATTTGGGAAACTCCCAGCGCCAGCTGAACACAATCCTTGCACAACGGGGTTTTTTTCTTTCCGATTTTTGCGAGGCAGAATGGGATTACGGTTTTAATTTCATGTATGATTATGATATCAAAAATGATAAGCAGAATATATGTATTATTAGATCTGGGGACAGACGGTGAAGTATCATTGCGTTAAAAATATAAATATGATACTACAGACTTTTTTGATAAGTGGAAATGTACGATCCACTAAATACTAGTTTTTTTTAATTAACTTGCGGGTCAAACCGTTGTTATTTGGGGACACTGACTCTACTCTTAAGTTACAGCCCAAGTGTTTCCTTATGGTCATTGGGGTTGCTTACATAGAAAATGGCTGGTTTCATATGTATGGTAAAAGACCAGATGTTTGCATTTGTGAGCCTCAACCCTAAATTTGTTGCATCTGGCGCTGGGCTTCTCTGTTTATGCCAAACTGAAAGGTTGCGATTATAGATGTTTATTCACGTCACAAGGATTTGATCACACTACAGTGTGAAACACTTCACAGCCGCTCATGTGAATGGGGGTCACGGAGAGTTTAAAGACCTGATGGCAAAAGCTTTTTGGCTAATGGAGGCATAGATATGCCCATTCAAGTTCTGGCGCAAAGTCTGCAACATTTTCAACTTTTTTTTTTCCAAGTATCTTTTGCAGGTGGAATATTCCACTCTGTGAGACCCACTTATTTAATCAGTTCTAGTACCCACACTTATGACCTCATAGCTAGTCAAGCAGCTTCAAAACATCTCAGTATGTCAGCTCATTTAGTTTTAACCCATCTGTGTCATTAGTGGTTATTGTACAGCAGGGGTCTTCAAGAGCAGGGTATACCTGTAACATATTGCATACAACTGTTGCAATTTAACCCTGACCTATAAAACATGCATTGGGTAACCAAACAGTTGAGGGTGAATAAATGGTCATTTTAGGGTGAACTATAGCCCCCCCCCCCCATATTAATATATATATATATATATATATATATATAAACAGTATCTTATTTTTACGAAGGTTGCATTATTAAACAGTAATATTGTGAAATATATTACAGTTTAAATTAAATATTGTAAAATATTTAAAAATGTAACTTATTCCTGTGATGGTAAAGCTGAATTTTCAGCATCATTACTCCAGTCTTTAATGTTACAGGATCCTTCAGAAATCATTCTAATATGCTGATTTGCTGCTCAAGAAACATGTCTTATTATTAACAACCTTGAAAACAGTTGGCTTAATATGGAAACAGTGATACAGTTTTTGAGGATTCTTTGATGAATAAAAAATGAGAAAGAACAAGACTGTATTTATTCGAAATTAAAATCTTTTGAAAAATAATAAATGTCTTTACTGTCACTTTTGATCAATTTAATGCATCCTTGTTGAATATAAGTATTAATCTCTTTAAAAAAAAAAAATCTTACTGGCATATACTGTACTATCCTCATAGACAAACAAACATAAAACAGAAAGTCGCTAAAAGATTTCTTCAGGGGCATCACTGGGATCTTGCTCCCCTCTGCACAATCTTCTGGAACAATGAGGAATGTAACTTAAAAAGACCCTACAGTGAGGCTGAAGACCACCAATAATCCACACAAAGACATGACTTACTCAAACATTCCAATGCAATTAAAGCATCTTCTGCATGGCACGTTTCACTGAACCACTGGGGGCTTGTTAATAAGACCACAGGGCTTTTACTGAAATCACAGTGAGAGGCGGGCAGTCCGTTCACATCTGTGACCGCTACACCGCATATGATCACCATGAGATAAGCTCAAATATGACACTCAGCAGATCCCACCTGGACTCCCCTGACACTGCAATTATGAAACCACTTGCCCTTCTTAAAGGCACCTATAATTAATTCCTAATGGACCCAGAAATGATTTTAAGCCCAGTGACAGTGCTGTAAAACAGGTATAGGCCTAAAGGGAAAATGCTCCATAAAATAAAAGGACAAAAAGAATAGGTTTGTAGATCTTGTCCTAAATAAGCATAAAATATCATATAAATAAAATAACATCAAATAATTATTTGATTACCTGTACCGTTTCATCAGAACCATTAAAATATTAAACACAAATCATCCATATCCACTGCAAACTGACAAAGTGCCGATGAATGATTTTTTTCTTTTTTCTCAACGTAGCCAACATGCCTGTTCGGGTGTTTTTTTCTCTGGGATTTTTTAGCGAGGGGAATGTCCTGCATTGCTTTAGCCATCTGCCGTCCACAAGCTGAACAATAACACACACTCTGAGGACACCAGACAGATGTCTCGGTGGATGAAGAATATATTTTAAATGTAAGTACTGTCTTATTCATTTTTGCAAATCTATTTAACAGTACATTTGGAAAATACTACCAGCCAAACATTTGAACACACTTCATGTTTAATTCATGTTTTCTATGATCTTAAAAGGTTTTCTAAAGGCTTATCGTATGCTTAAATAATTTAAGTTAGTTTTGTAAAAAAAAAATTAAAGAAATAATTAAAATATAAATGTGAATTTATTTAGAAGTAAATTTTTACTTTTTTTTTTTTTTTTTCAAGTTGGACCAGATACTGAAGAAAAAAAAAATCTGTAATCTTTAATGAATTTAATACTATTCTAAAATGTGTACAGTAGTAGTAGTAATAAAATAAATAAATACATACATACATAAACAATAATTAACAAGTAGGTGTGTTCAAAATTTTGACTTTTAATGTAAGATTTAATTAAAATACATGGTAGATAAATCACAGTTTATTTATTAATTGGCTTAAACAGCATTAAAGGATATCTGTCCACAGAACCCATGAATGAAGATGTTAGAGTTCTTTGTTAATGTTCTCTATGAAATAATTTTTTGAATGATATATTTAATTAAAGAGCTTAACCACCAGTCTTCTTCCAAATCAGTCATACTAAATCTTTTTGAAATGGCACTGCTTTTTCTGATGTTAACTAACTGCTAAAACAATGTTTGCTAAACACTGCTGTGCACAGACAAACAAACTGGTGGCAGGAACAAGTTAGGCCTGATATACGGGCCTCTTCTGCAATTCCTCTCAAGAGATAAACATCATTAATATGCTACAAAGTACTTAGGGGGGACATGGGTGCTACTTTGCTGGGGGGTTTGGTTTACCGTGAGCTGTGGCGTTTTCTGCACTGTGTGTGATACGTGGCAGATGTCGATGACAAAAATCGGCATTTTCATGTTGCGAGTGGAACCCTGCCACATACTCCAACAATAACAAATACCTACTCAAATATGGTTTTATCCTAAATTATTTGAAATGTATGTCATGCCGTTAAGATTTATTTGGGATTGAGTGTAACGTTGAAGACCAAAGGAAAGAAATAAAGGAAAAAGTAAACATGAAAAAACGTGAAATTGGTTGAGGCCACATTTGTACAGTAATTGTTTGCTTATGGACAATTGTTTTTGAACTAGGTTAACATTTTTCTGTATTTCCTCTCCAAATGAGCTCAAAAACCCCATCAATGACAAACCTTCTTTTTGTTTATGCAGCAATTATCGTACTGCACATTCTAGAGCATAAACTCACAGAAATTACTTTTATTTTGATCTGTAAAAATCCTAACTGTCATAAATTGAGCAGATGTACCTGTCAACCCTTTCCGCTGAGAAGCAACAGACCTATTTTCTGGGATGTCTATCTCCACCTGGTGGCTCTCTGCGTGTTCACCTCCAATCCTCGTAAACCGGAGCAAGAAGAGAGCAAAAGATGTTAAAATGAGAACAATTGGAAGCCACTAGGAAATAAAGGAAAAACAGAGAAAGGCAATTTACACATAGAGCTAAAGATATCAGGAGAGCAATATTATTCTACGCACATCCTCTTATACATATGAACCGTGTTTCAAATAATAGTATATTTGAACTATACGACTGGAGTATTAACAGTGTTGACCTTGGCTTGGTTCATGTTAATGATTTGGCCGGAGCCGCGGGCTGGACTCACTGCTGTTTTGGCTTTAGCTGTGTATTAATGAACAAAAGCAAAAAGTGCAGCTTGGCTCCCAGTGGACAATGTGGTTCTAAATGGGGGGATTGTGTGCGAGTTGAGAGTTTCTCCAGGGCATCAGACCTGAATGGTACAGTAGCATGAGCCCATTTAAAAGTAATTATCACAGCATGTTCCAGAGAACGTGTGTAACCCTGCCATTCCACATGAATGGTGGAAGAACATGTTACCAAAACTGACTTTTGTGTGCCGTTATGGCTTGGGAACAGACTTAAATACATAATGAGCGACTCACTGCATTTAGAAAAACAAATTATGCATGGGACAATAAAGCCTAATACAAAAGTTAAAATATAAACAGCAAGAAAGAAAGACATCTGTGGAAACGCATGACAAAATGTTTCTTTGCGAGTCAGAAAAACAGAGTGCACTACTACAAAAGTATCATTCACTGCCATGAAACAGTGGATGCATTTAATTGTTTGAACATATAAAAATAAACCACAACCAAGCAACACACATTTTGTACAAATAAAAACCTGAAATAGTTCCATTGACAAAGATTCTGAGTGTTTCGATTCGGAAAAATGGATACAAGATTTACATTGGTAACTAAAACACTGCAATTAAAGAGCACAGTAAACCTGGTTAAGAATGTACATACTCTATTACCAAAATAAAACTCATGGCATGATGGTATGGATCTTTAAAAAAGCTGCTTAATAATAATAATGTAACATTTCATATTGATGAGCAGTTGCACTTGATTTGATGAAAACAATAAAGACGTGGTTTTGCCAAGACAAAAAAAAAGGAACTACCGCCCAATGTTAATGATAGAAGTGTCCTAAGGGGCTCACAGACTGATAAAATATTTAAAACAAAACCTCTTAAGAATTATACAAGTATAAAAGGCTACAAACATTAATAAATTACATCACTGACACAGAAAACACTTCACAAGGTGCTAGTAAAATAACTTTAAAATCCATCAGGGGTATTTTAGCTCAAATGTCAGGCTGGTCGTAGAAACATTTTTTTTTGTTTTTTTTTCTCCCCTATCATAAATGAATAATAATACACATGGTTTTCTGCATGTAAGGCCATATGAGAATAAATGTTACACTGTTTATTTTGTTCTCCAGGCAACACCTTTTTTCTAATGTAACAGAATGAAATGAAAACAAAACAATGGTTAAAAAAGTTCAGCTATTGTGTATCTAACAAAAATTTTAAAAGGTAATGATTATTTCTATATCTTTATATATATTTTTGTCTGTAATTAGCAAAAACTAGTAAAAATGTATAATGAAGTATTAAGGAAAAAAGGATACAAAAAGTAGTCATTTAAAAAGCTATATACAGGCTACATTCTACATACTGTACTGTGAAGCAAATGCATATTTCATTCTAGGGTAATTGGTGCTGCCTGTGAAACAAACAGAAGAGAGAAAGTATCCCCATGTAGTGAAATGTCATGGATGAGGCTTATCATCAGTGCTAGAGATCCCATTCATGTAGTGTTTCATTATTTTTGGCGAGTGTTTTGTATCATAAAATAGAACCGAAATAAGAGCTACATTGTCAAACTATAAAAAACAGTATGATATAAAACTGATTGTAGTATCAATGTCTAAATTAAAAACAACAACAATATATAAATAACATTTTAAAAGATGTGCTAACAATTCAGCACAAGTTTAGTATGCCTTTTTTTTCATGTGATACACTGATTTGCTAGACCAACAGGGGGAAAATTTAGTGAAAATGTGGTTTGTTATCGATATGCATGTTTAATGATTTGTCAAAATATACGCTGACAGTTTTCCCCCATAAAAAAACAAACAAATTCCTCCTGTATTTGTAGGAAAAAAAAAAAAGGAAATAAAATAAAAAAGCTGTCATTTTATAATAGCTGTTAATTACTAAAAATATGAGTTCATATTTGTGCTTCACTGAAGTTTTGTAAGTGCCTTCTGGCTTCAAACTACCTATGGCATGTACAATTATATTAGGTCAATAAATATTATCTGTGATAGTGCTTAGCAAACAGAAAAGTACTTTTTCAGCTGTCCCATGTAGGTAATGCGTATAAAAAAGCTATTTTTCTTAAGAATTAAGGAAAGTAGATTCCAAATGAGGGAGTTTAAAATCACCCGCCAGTTGTGAAATTCGTCATGTCTTCAGTATACTTGTTAAAAAATAAAAAAAGACAATGATAAGCCACATCCAAAAAGCAGTAATGAATTTCTTGTTTGCAACCTACCACCAACCCTTTCCCCTCAAAACAATGCATGCAACTGGAATACATGCAAGGGATACTTTCTTTATCTTGGAATGACTGCTATGTACTGTATCTTAGAATATATTAGCAACCCCTGATAAACTGATAGCCGTAGTAAAACAAGACAAATTCTTCTTACAAAATATTAATAGCAGGTATTTTGTACATTTTTAATATCTGAAAATTATAAAGTAAAAGAAGAGGCAAAAACCTATCTGAGCTATGTTCTTCTTAGAAATTGAAAACTTGTGGGATCCTGTTCACGTTCCCGTCTGTTTCAGTCCTTATGCTCTCATCCCAGCTCATCGAGGGAGGGAGGGAGGGATCAGTCCTAGGGTCCATAAACATCAGGAGAAAGTCTGAGTCGCCCATTGCCCACGTTACAGCAGGAGCTTGCCGTTACGATGAATCTTTAAGATTTTCCCAAGTCTCTGTTTGGCCGTTGCCATTCCTTTCTTTAGCCGCTTGGCTGTGGGCGAGACAAAGCAAAATGGTTAGCATATGCAACAACAACATTGCAACTCTATGATCACAGCAATACATTATTAAGCCACAGCTGTGTCAATAAATTATTAAATATCCAGAAATCGCAACTCTCATATTGGCCAGTGCAACATAAACAAACCTTTAAACATGAATTAATACTCATCACAGAAGATCCGTATGTTTTGGCCAAAATCACCTTTGGAGTCCGTTGAGTTCCCACGTTCGACTTTTGCTGGCGGGACAGACAAGGTGTTCTGAGATGACGATGATGATGAAGGCCGTCTCTGGCTGAGGAAGACTCCGGGGGCCATGGGTTGCGAGCTGCCGGCGGTCTTGCTCGTTCCAGTGCTGTACTCATGGTCGCCCTGGTTGGTCTCAGAGTCCGGGGTGGGTTCTGGAGAGCTGCTGTCATGAGAGAGTTTCTGAGGCTCCTCTACAGCCACGGGCTTCTTTTTGGTACTCTTTTTCTTCTTCTTGATCTTCTGCTCCTCCTGTAGCAAGAACTAGTTAGCTAAATCAGTCTTACAGATGTTTCCTATAAAAATGGGAGCTATTAGAAAGGATTCAGAATTTCTTGGTATTCATCTCTTTTACTTTAAATGACACTCGAGCTGCATGAACTCCACAAGTATGTGTAAAACCTGATGATCATGTTCTCCAGCATGATTTGAAAATGATCCAAAAACCATCTTGTGCTCAAAGGAGTTCTCCATGGTCAGTGCTACAAAGTTGTGACCTTAAATTGTCCAGGATGTTAAATATTTATTCATTTTACATCAAAATCCTAATCTAATCTTTCAAAATCATACAACTATCTGTTCACGATGTGGTCTCAGGAATTTGGACCCCACTGTAAATGAATGGCATGGTGCAACGCAATGACTGCAAATGCAACATCCACAAAATTGTAATTAAATTAATTGTTTAACTTTGTATTTACTATGGCTGTATGATTGGGGAAAAATTGGCGCTGAACCTGGTGCTGAATACCACTACAACTTGAATGGATGCTCCCTCTAGCAGCTTATTTGGATTTACACAGCCATACATGTTTGGTAATATGCATTTACGTGATGAAGGCATAGCTAGCTAGCAAACTGTAGGCTGTAGTAACGGTCTAACTCCACAATTCAGTACTGCATAGTTAACAGTCTTTGTAACGCACTTTCAGCAATACATTTCTAACATTTATTATGTGTTTTTAAACAATTCTCTGAATTGACTTTACACGGACTTTAATTAATTTGCATTTAAAAATAGAAATAGAAATGTTTTAACAGCCCTTTTTGCCTATATTTTCTGTTAATTCATGGGTACAGTTAAAATAAATGCAGACAATCTCTATACTGACAGATTAAATGCCCTGACAAATATCAGTTATTGTTGATATATAAACATTTCAGTTGCACTAAATGAACTGAAGAACATAAAGCTTTAACCTGATGAGACAATTTAGCTGCTGCAGCTGCCAATCCTGTCTCTATGGACGCCACACGTGCCCCCTCCCGAGCTGGTCTCTCCTGTCGTGGTACAGTGGGCCCAACTCGTGCTGCAACAGTATGAATATAATCCCATGTGATTACATTTTTATAGTCAGATTCCCACCTGAAACTGTAGACTTTGCACTACCTGTTGGACTATATGGAGTGTCATCTGTATTTTTCCTTTTCTTGGATCTTGATTTGAAAATGGGGCTGTCCTCCTCAGATTCCAGAGACGGATAAACTGGAGCGGGGGGGCATAAATATCATTTAACACCATATCAGCATCTAAGAAATATTCATGGTAAAATTAAGAGTAATAAATTCTAAATAGTCATAATAACAACAACACATGAATAAATTGTATACAATAATTTAACAATATTATCTTTATAAACAAACAAAAATAAATTAAAATGCATGATTACAAAAAGCAAAAATTAGCCAATTCTACAGATGCCACCATTTTCATTCCTTTTGGAATGTCTTCTCATTTTGGAACGACATATGTATGGTTTAAAGTCGCTAAAGAAAGCAATGTAAATGTGCAATGTCGAAAAACATTAATTTTAAACACATAGCTTGTACATGAGAAACCACCCTGTTTTTGCACTCCATAAACTACAGTGCTAAGCAGGGGCGCGGGAAGATGTTTTCGGTTGGGGGTGCTGTGTGTGTCCGTGTTGGGTGAAAAGGGAGGGGGGGCGCTGTTTCACTTACATCGGTACTCGTGCTGGGGCTGGTGTTGTTTGGAAGCCTATTTTGGAAATACCACGCGCCAGCGTCACGTGTTCATGAGGATTGGGCTAATCATCCCATATAGAAAACATCACAAGTTAAATTAATCATGTTTATAAAGATAAACATGGGTTTATTATAGCCCACTTACAATTTACATTTCAGAGATCATTACAAATAAATTATTAAATGCTAAAACTGAATACATTTAAATGAACAAACTTGGCGTTGCATTTGCAACCATGTGAAAACAGGGGGTGCTGCAGCCCCCTCAGCACCCCTACTTCCCGCGTCCCTGGTGCTAAGTATTTTCTCATTGGACAGGATGTTAGCGTGACACAGATGCACGGCAGCTGTTCCTTGCCTTACCTCGGCCTGCATGCACCTAGCTTCTTTGAACTCAACTACTCAGGAACACGCAATTTCCAACAATTAAATTATCAAGACAAAGAAAAAAAATGTTTACAGAAAGGAGGAATGCTCGTGTGTTTGATAAAACTCTCTCTTAGTGTGAGTCCAAACGGGAATGTGCGTGCTAGTAATGACTAATTAGGGTATCAGATCAAAAAGCATTTAAAACAACAGTTTAAAACTCATGCTAATGGATTATTAACAGGCTACTAATGGTCTTGCTGTTCTTGGAAGGGGTTCACAAAAGCTATAAAAGAGACCACTCAGAAAGGAGGGATTGAAAAGTTCTAGCCGAGAGTAAACACGCCTGTCACTTTGCCATGAATGAGAACCCTTAAGTCAAAATCAAACTCTAATCAGAACGTTGATAGAGCAGATTTACACTGTTTGGCTTTGCTCTAAGGGCACCTGGGCAATTCCAAGTCATCATGAAACATCCTTGACAAATTGTCTCAGAGGAACTAATTGGTCTTGATAATAGTGCAAACAAGCTATCCAAGATGAAGGTACGAGAGAATTGCGATCTGTTCTCCAAATAGGTTCTTAAAGGGATAGTTCAGCCAAAAATGAAAATGTCATCATTTACTCACCCTCATGTCATTCCAAACCTGCATGACTTCATTTCTTCTAAATGTTGGGGTCCAAACAACATTACACCACTTAATTGTATGGATGACAAAAACACTGAGACATTTTTCGACATATCTTTTGCGTTCCTCAGAAGAAAGAAAGTCAATTTTGCGCGAACTACCGCTTTAAGCACATAAAAGAATCCGTTTGAAGAACTTACCGTAATCAGAATCCTTAAAGCAAGCATCCAGGTGGTCCTGGTCATCATCGAACATGTCCAAACTGTCCACGCTGCTGCTCTTTTGCGTCTTCTTGGGCAAGCGTTTGGCCGGTCGCTTGCTGTTGCTTGCCGTTGCTCCGGCTACGCTGCTCGACTTCTTGCTGGCTGTGCTGCTGTGCGAGTTGTTCTTTGCTTGGCTATTGCTCCAGGACGTTTGCAGACAAGAGTCTGATGACTGCAGGTTAGCCATGGACAACATGCCCTGGATGGCCTCCTGTGTACTGGGGGATGCAGGTGGCTGACTGTAAGTCCATCAATAAGAAATACACAACACACACGTACATTACTCCGAGTGTCAGTGGGAATGAGAAGCGATTCGAATTTTAGGTAGTGAGTCGGGTGATGGGAAGCAACGAGGTTGGAGATGGACACTTAAAGGTGAAGTGTGTAATTTCTGCACAGCTAGTGTATCAGACAGATTTCCCAGACAAATAGACCCAAACAGCTTCCACTGGTTGGGTAGGTCAAGATGCTTTTATTTAAATTAAAAATCTCAATCAAGAAAAGCAGTATTTCCAGGCCACATTATTCAACCACATGACTTGAGGCACTCATTTATGAATTCATTATCAAGTAAACATGTTTCAATTGTAGTTAATGTTCACGTCTTCAACCAATGAATAAATAAACGCAAATAGGATTTATTTATGTGCATTATAAAATTTCTATTTGCATCTTGGTGTTTCCATCCAGCATTTTTTTTGCAATATCCAGTTTTGTTACTGTTAACTATAAAAAAAAAAAAACAAGAACATTTAAATGAAAATTAGAACTGTTGCCTTGGCAACTAACTAAAATAAAAGTAAAAAAAAAAAAAAAAAAGGTAATAAAACTATCAAAAGCACATAAAATTACTAAAACTGAAACGAATGCTGAAAAATATAAAAGCCAATTCAAAATATTAATAAATACTATAATAATAATATATAAATAATACTAGAATAACACTGGCGATATCCCAAAATCTGCAGAAAAATAGGATGGAAACTCATTTTTGCAAATAGTTCTCACACAGTCAACTGTGCATATTAAAAATAGTAAAACTATTTTTATGAACATAATAATTGCTGTTAATAGTGTTCATCGTCTGTTTGATTACGTCTTTAATTGATTATTCCGTACATTTCTGCCATATGTACATGAACTGACAGTCACCACTGATAAGCTACTACTAAATATTGTAAAAACTTAATTTTCTGTAAAGTTGCTTTGCAATGATTTGTATCGTGAAAAGCGTTATACAAATAAACTTGAATTGAATTGAATTAAAATAAAAAATACTATATAATATTGAAATATTATATATATTACAGTATAATATTTTAATATTGAAAACATTACACAGATCACCTTTAAACCACCATAAAAATGTTTGATGTCATTTCCACTGCAGCTGAGGTATGGCATTGTTATCTGGACTTAAGGCAACCGTTTCGTTGGTAATTATATTTAATCAAGTGAACATGTACAGCTAAAAGGTGGGCCTGGCAAACTGACATGAAAATCAACTTAAGATTCAATGCAAGGTATCCCTGCATTATCTATAACGTCTCTACTTCCATTCAACCAAAACTGAAAGCACGAGCCAGAACTTACCTGTTCTCTAACAGTAACATCTGCTCAAGCAATAAACCACTCTCACTAATGCTTTTCTAACTTACCTGTCACTAAAACGTTAATTTCCCACCAATTTAATTTGCTCATCATATAAATCTCTTCCTATACTGTAGATCTTTTCATGTCAGAAGAAGATTCTGCCGTGTGAACTGAGAAGACTATTGTGTCCACATCTGCTTTTGAGCTTGAGGTAACCAGCAGAAAATACGGATTTAGCCTTTGCAGATTACCACCTATTAAGTGATTAACCAGTGAGGTGGAACAATGAGTCAAAAGCTCGTTTAATGTGGTCGCAACTGACTGGAGGCATTTCCTCCCCACAATCCTGCAGTCATATGTCAGGTTTAAAAGCACAAAAAACTATTTGAGAAATTAACATATTTTAGCCATGTTTTCGTTCTCATTTTGTGAATAATATTTAAATATTATTTTATAATGTTTACTGTTTTTAACCAAAGTGTTACATAAGGTGTGGCTATTTTAATACTGATGCCAGACTTTCATGCATTTCACTCCTTCATTCGGTGATATAAAATTATTTATGTTGTGATAGAAGATTCAGATCATTCTTTAACTAATTATATGTCTACATTTGCTAATATTAATTTGGTCAGGAATACTAGTTAAACCCCAAAATGTTTTTTGTTTACCACAAGATGCCAAAATGTTGCTATGGTTATCACTGTAACAACCATAATGAGTTCAACAGAGTTCATGTGACTCCTCAAACAATGCTGTTGTCACTCCCAACATTTCATTTGTTACTGTGTCTATAAAACTCATTTATTCTAAAGGGAAAAGCTGATGTCATAAGCTTCATAAGTCTTTAACAGATTAAACTATAGTTTTAGTATATTTCTGTAAAAGGCTTGTCTTAATATGCACTGGTTTACATTTTACATTAAGACAACGTCAATCAGTGCAGCATCAGATCTCTCATAGAGCAAATCCTTCCATGCAGGCCCTCTCTATTCCTGACACCAATGATTAACAGCATCAAAGGTGCCACAGAATAAAGAACACATGACGGTTAAACACAACCATTTACAGTACACCAATAACTTCCCCCTATACAAAGGAGCCCCCAAACATTTCCGTCACCTTCCAATCCACATAAAACAGTTGTAAATTTACAGCTGGACTGCATTTGTCCAAAGTGAAAGAAAATAACTGCTCAAGTTGCATGAAAACACAGGAAACATGGTTTTACAAGTCACAGTGGGCTGTTAGCTCTTCCTGGAAGTGCGCTATGGTCTGTTACACACAGAATGCATCTGAGCCCACAAATAAAAGCCCCCTTCTGCTTTCAGTCTATAAACCCGTCATTTGATAAAATGACAGTTGCCCCAGTAAATGCACCTTACCTCGTTGTAGAAGAAGTGCACTGTGTGGTTGTTGAGTTTCAGAGACAACGTTTTCAAAAAGGAGATATAGTAGGCCATAATTTCCTCATCAGAGAAGTCAAATTTATGTACAATGATAGAATTAACGTGATTATTGGACAGCAAATAATCTAGAAAAGGAAAATAACAACATATTTTATGTTCAGGACATAAACATAAAATTTAAAAACATCAAATTTGAACTTTATCCAGGGGTTTACTCACAGAGAGAAGTCTCATGACTGATGTTCTCGAAAAGGATGTTGAGCGTTTGCAGAAGCTGGACACACACATACCGTCCGGATTTCTGCCGTAGTATGTTGAGGAAAAATGCAAACATGTTCTTCTCCAAAAAGAAGCTACGGAGAGAGAATGATGTTTTTGGTCATTAAAAACATGGTTTAGCATTTTCAGATAGGCCTACGCTGTCATTTTATTGCAAATCTAACATGTGGAAATACTGTCAAAATTGAAGGTGAAACTCACTCAAAGACAGAGCTGTCATTCTGATCACCCCAGATAAGAATCTCAGTAATAGAGCGAATAGTTTCCACCAGCAGATTTCTGTTGTGATCAGTCACTGTTGTGTTCTTTGTTAGGACGTGGTACAAAAAAAAAAAAAAAAAAAAAAAAAAATTAAAATAAAATTAGAATTGTTTCCTTGGAAACAAAATAAAAAAAAAAAAAAAAAAAAAAAAAAAAAAGGTAATAAAACTATCAAAAGCACATAAAATTACTAAAACTGAAACGAATGCTGAAAAATATAAAAGCCAATTCAAAATATTAATAAATACTATAATAATAATATATAAATAATACTAGAATAACACTGGCGATATCCCAAAATCTGCAGAAAAATAGGATGGAAACTCATTTTTGCAAATAGTTCTCACACAGTCAACTGTGCATATTAAAAATAGTAAAACTATTTTTATGAACATAATAATTGCTGTTAATAGTGTTCATCGTCTGTTTGATTACGTCTTTAATTGATTATTCCGTACATTTCTGCCATATGTACATGAACTGACAGTCACCACTGATAAGCTACTACTAAATATTGTAAAAACTTAATTTTCTGTAAAGTTGCTTTGCAATGATTTGTATCGTGAAAAGCGTTATACAAATAAACTTGAATTGAATTGAATTGAATTAATCGGCTCTCTTAAAGGCAGGGTATGTGATTTTTCAAAAACACTTTAGAAAACTGATTCGGGCCGA
>NW_015638024.1:1043018-1061699 GCF_001515625.1 Sinocyclocheilus rhinocerous | reverse complement strand
AAAATTAGAACTGTTGCCTTGGCAACTAACTAAAATAAAAGTAAAAAAAAAAAAAAAAAAGGTAATAAAACTATCAAAAGCACATAAAATTACTAAAACTGAAACGAATGCTGAAAAATATAAAAGCCAATTCAAAATATTAATAAATACTATAATAATAATATATAAATAATACTAGAATAACACTGGCGATATCCCAAAATCTGCAGAAAAATAGGATGGAAACTCATTTTTGCAAATAGTTCTCACACAGTCAACTGTGCATATTAAAAATAGTAAAACTATTTTTATGAACATAATAATTGCTGTTAATAGTGTTCATCGTCTGTTTGATTACGTCTTTAATTGATTATTCCGTACATTTCTGCCATATGTACATGAACTGACAGTCACCACTGATAAGCTACTACTAAATATTGTAAAAACTTAATTTTCTGTAAAGTTGCTTTGCAATGATTTGTATCGTGAAAAGCGTTATACAAATAAACTTGAATTGAATTGAATTAAAATAAAAAATACTATATAATATTGAAATATTATATATATTACAGTATAATATTTTAATATTGAAAACATTACACAGATCACCTTTAAACCACCATAGAAATGTTTGATGTCATTTCCACTGCAGCTGAGGTATGGCATTGTTATCTGGACTTAAGGCAACCGTTTCGTTGGTAATTATATTTAATCAAGTGAACATGTACAGCTAAAAGGTGGGCCTGGCAAACTGACATGAAAATCAACTTAAGATTCAATGCAAGGTATCCCTGCATTATCTATAACGTCTCTACTTCCATTCAACCAAAACTGAAAGCACGAGCCAGAACTTACCTGTTCTCTAACAGTAACATCTGCTCAAGCAATAAACCACTCTCACTAATGCTTTTCTAACTTACCTGTCACTAAAACGTTAATTTCCCACCAATTTAATTTGCTCATCATATAAATCTCTTCCTATACTGTAGATCTTTTCATGTCAGAAGAAGATTCTGCCGTGTGAACTGAGAAGACTATTGTGTCCACATCTGCTTTTGAGCTTGAGGTAACCAGCAGAAAATACGGATTTAGCCTTTGCAGATTACCACCTATTAAGTGATTAACCAGTGAGGTGGAACAATGAGTCAAAAGCTCGTTTAATGTGGTCGCAACTGACTGGAGGCATTTCCTCCCCACAATCCTGCAGTCATATGTCAGGTTTAAAAGCACAAAAAACTATTTGAGAAATTAACATATTTTAGCCATGTTTTCGTTCTCATTTTGTGTTTGAGCTGATTTGCAGCTTTCAGCGCAGTGGAAATAGACCATCAAAAATGTGCCCAAAACAGCAAACAGTCAAATGAAGAGGAATGGCCTGAAGCTTTTGCTGTATTTGACAAATTAATAGTGCAGTGGGATTAAACAAATAATGCCAGCACGTGTAAACCGCTTATAAAGAACCGTGCAAACTATTACTTTCGCCATTGTTCGACAGATGAAGAAATGCCTGTGCTCGATGTGTTTACAGTGTGAAGTTTAAGAACTAACAGTTAAGCTAGAAATATGACGTGTTTCAGTTCTTTAAGGGTCAGGAACAGGCTTCATCATAAATTGTATGTTCCCTATGGCCCTCTGCCAAAGACAAAACATATCCATACTACATACTCCATCACAAACATACCACATGAATCATGAAAACGTATGAACTGAGGATGTGCAAAACTGACGACGATGGATTGTCTAAACAACTAGTCGCTTTAGGAAGCTTTGTAACATTACACTACTTCAAGGTCATGTACATCAAATACTAGTCAAGATTTTTCACACAAGACACATTCTTGTGTTCAAAAACAGTTAAGATGGAGCAAAACAATATGGAACCGAATACGAGGTCTAAAGCCATGTATTTTTAAACAGTTTTAACTTGAAACAAACAGTTAGATGCAGTGCAAGGGCCAACGATGTCCGTCTACATGTGTAATGCATTTAAAACTTTTAAAAAACATAAGCTTGAATGCTAAATTGACAGATATTCAAGTCAACAAATATATGGGCTAAATATTTAAAACATTTTATTGCACAAAACTATTTAAGTCTACACAAAAACAGAAGGCTATGGATTATATTATGAAATGTAATTTTAAGGCAGTGCTGCTCTAGAGGGAAGAAATTTCTCTGAAACTATTTACGATGCCGATTGTCTCAGCATGCTAAAGTATACCATGCAAAAATTCACAGAAGTTGCACTCTTTAAAGTTCTGCTGCTAAAAATACTGAAGCAAAACTAAAATAACAATAAAGTAAATATCCTATTAAGCCTTATTAATAAACTAGGCTGAGCCAAGCCTTTCATACGCATATGGAAAACAGTCATGTGTGTACCTGTTGTTGCTGTAGTCAATGCCGCCCACTTGTTTGCTGGCCTGTAGGAGATCCAGAATCCCAGCTGAACTGCCCCCTTTATTCTTAGAGACCTTGGAGTTACGACCTTTGACCTCCGTCTTGGCCTCTGTGTCTATGTGGAGCGATTCCTCATCTGAAGAATCTGGACTCTGAAATAACAATAGTATAAACATACACTCTATTTCACAGTATGTGCACAATTTAAAGTATCAATGCATATATAAGAAGCTGGTAAATGCTTTACTTTAGCAAAATACATTCTAATATACCCTGACCTAAATGCATATGATTTTTCTTAGGTTTGTGGTTTTTTATTGGTATATCCTGTAACCCCTCACATAGTTCGCCTGTGGGCCTCTGTCGTGATTAACTTTCTCACTCTCATTTGATTCAGTCCACAGCTATTTCCTTCATCAGTTTTGAGGTGATATTTGGCTCCGACTTGCAGCTTGCTCTCTTTGATTTGCGCCGTATGTTGGTTTAAGTTGGAACATTGTGGGTGAATTACTGCAAGCCGAGAACATCAGCGCTGCAATGTTTTAAATGCATCCAGAAGGAATTAATCAGCTACTTCATGAAATAAAGATTGGAGATTTGGAGTTTGTCCCAATTTCTTCCTGCTTACTGTCCATCAGCCTTTTAATGTTATTACCACTGTCTGATTAAAGAGAAATATTATGGATGTTCCGTTAAATAACACTGGACCGGGCCATTCAAATAGAGTTTATGCTCACCTTCATGTCCGACTGTTCTAGCTTTGGCTTTTTCGCTGGCTGAATGGGCTCTTTGATGTTTGATAAAACTGTAAATAACATCACATGTTCAGCATTATTCTCACATAGCATGAAACGAAAGATTTATTGTTAATCAGTTAAAAGACAAGTCTATCTCTTATTGGCAGGCCCATATAGAATCAGCAGTATCAGATTTAATCTCAATGACTGTCAATCACAATTTCTACATATGCATCACCCAGGGACCAAAATTAACATAGCCACATACAAGCAAAAACTGTTATTAAATTAAATGCACAATGACCAGTAACTTTATTGCAACTGCATCTTGAAATTTACCATCTAAATTTGAACTAGGATTTTTTACTGTATGTGGTGACACGTGAAATATTCCTCACGTCTGTATAAATGTACAAGCAAAAACTGTTATTAAATTAAATGCACAATGACCAGTAACTTTATTGCAACTGCATCTTGAAATTTACCATCTAAATTTGAACTAGGATTTTTTACTGTATGTGGTGACACGTGAAATATTCCCCACGTCTGTATAAATGTAATACAATGACCTGAGCTGTTTGCTACTAATGCAAGAAAAAGATTATTACGACAAAATATTAATTAAAAACTATTATATATTTAATAAAATATTAAAATAATGAAAAACGGTTTTATGGCCCACAAGAAACATTTAGGACCAGTACAATTTTACTAAATTCACTCGTCATTTGCAGATTTAATTTTGGACCCTTGTCCTACCCCTTGTGTGTTTGTTTATTAATTTGTTTTTATCAATTTTAATATCCTTTAAAAACCAATAGGACCATAGTACTATCCACTCTGTTTAACACTCATTTCTGTAGACTGTCGCCCAAAATCGGTGTAAAAAAATGCAACAGAAGTCTGCAGATTCCATCTGGGCCTGATTATATAGTCTATAATAATTTTTGCTCTTAAATGATGTTTTATTTAATCAGAAAATCACCCTGGCCCAGATCACATATCATGAAACCTTACAGGAAAAGTCTCTCTTGACTGCGTTCTTTTTCCTCCTGATTGGGAATTCGTCGATCTTAAGCTCCCCTTCATCAGAGACATACTCATACTCGTCTCTCACAGGCTTGGGTTTTTCTTCCTTTATGTTCTGTATTGAGCCAAAAACACTTGAATTGGTCTGGGTCTTGAGCATCTTTGATCTGAGAAAGCCAGATGATAGAAAAGAACATTAGTTGGATTGTCAGAAGAGACAATCTGGTGCTCAAAATTAGGGCTGTCAACTGAATTAACATATTTATAAATGCATTTACAAATTATTAGTTTATACATAAATGCATGACAAAAATATAATTTAGCAAAATTAACTGGTTAAATTAATGATGCATGCCTGAATTAACTTAAATACAACTGCACTTACCCCAACAACTTCTTATTTGACAATGAAAATGCAAATTTATTGTCTTTATGGCTGAGTAGACTTTTGTCAAATTTGTGCTCTTCTTCCATTTTCAATAACGAATCGGGTTTGCTATTCTGAAAGATGAAAAGAAACACCAAACAACAATCATTGCACTGAAACTCTTCCCGTCTCACACATTTTCACAGGTCTTTGCTGTCAGCCACGTCCACTGTGATCAGACGTCAAAGACTGAAGCCATTGCGGCTGATGACCTTGAAGACTATCTAGCAGAGACTCCTCTCCATCTGCAAATGTTTGGCAAGTGCCAAAGGAGCACTCGGATCAGGAGACTTGGAGCAACTACAAACATTCCTGGGTTGTCTGGCATTGAATTTTTCCCCTTGAACGAAAGCCCCGTAATGCCTTCTGTTCACCAGAATTAAGCTCTTCCTACAAAAGCCATCCCATGCAATCCAACAATAATGACACAACATACTCATGTTTATAGCAGAAATGAAGGCATATGTAAATACTTAGCTGGCATGTCGGGGATATGACATAGCATTAAAGCATTAGGTAAACTCTGAGCCTGGGTAAAGGGTTCTGCTGATTTGATGAGCCCAGAACAGAGAGAGTGACTGAGCCGCAGAGTTATTTCTGCTGATTGCTTTGATCTGAAATGTGTAAATCACTTCTGGATGATCCCAAAGCCCTCTGTGCTACTTTTCAACTTGTCAGGGCTTGATATCATTTGCATGGATTTTCAAAGCTTCGCTCTAGCATTGTGTGCATTACACAACGACCCAGAGTTATTCATTACAGTCGTTTCCTTACATTGTAAACCTAACAAACGTACCTTATATTTCCATTTGGCCTCCGTCTTGTTCTTATTATGCTCTCGAATCATCTTAAACTTATCATCGTCATTCGGTTTACTCGTCTCCTTCTCCATAATACTCATCCCAGTCTTTACCAGCTGTGTAATGTGAGGGACAATACAAGTTGGTTATTATAAATGGATAAAAGTGCATATGACAGTTCTAGAGCAGAGGAATATATTTACAATATATTCACAATGATTCTGCTAGTGCAGCATCATTATATATTGTTTATGTTCAACTTACTTAAAACTGTTACTGGAAGTTACAGTGACTGTAAAGACATTTCTAACATTAAAGAA
This sequence comes from Sinocyclocheilus rhinocerous, assembly GCF_001515625.1. Lineage (NCBI taxonomy): Eukaryota > Metazoa > Chordata > Actinopteri > Cypriniformes > Cyprinidae > Sinocyclocheilus > Sinocyclocheilus rhinocerous. The sequence goes on along the minus strand of NW_015638024.1, from coordinate 1,056,007 downwards.
TTTCTAACATAAAAGATTTCGGTTTCAAATAAATGCTTGCTTTTGAACTTTCTATTCATCAAAGAATCCTAAAAAATGTATCATAGTTTCCACAGAAATATTAAGCAGCACAACTGTTTTCAATTGATAATAGTAAGAAATGTTTCTTAAAATTAGAATGATTTCTGAAGGCTCATGTGACTAAAGTCATTGGAGTAATGACTGCTGGATCACAGAAATATAAAACTATAAAATACAGTTAAACAGACAATTAAATATAAAACAGTTATTTTAAATTGCAATAATATTTCACAATTTGACTGTTTTACTTAGATCAAATAATGCAGCTTTGCATTCGAGTCTTCTTTCAAAAAATATTTAAAAATCTTTCTGACAAAACCTTTGAACAGTAGTTTTTTTAAATCAGATTTTTACTGCATTTTACTTATTGCATTAAACATTTTGTTGGATGTTTGGTTGAAATTATGATTCCTCTGAGTTAAAAAAAAAAAAATCCACCCTGTTATGTAATTTCAAATACATAAATATATATTGAATATCATAAGGCTGAAAAAACTTTACTTTTTTGGGCTGGTCCATCTTGTTCAGGATGTCCCTTGCATGGGATTCAAGAGCTGCCAGACTTGAGGGCTTTTTCTCAGGTAAAATACTTTCTTTTGCTTTCTTCGCTTTCTTTTTGCCACCTTCTTTTATTTTGGGTTCCTTCGGTGGTTTGGGTGCCTTGGGCATTTTGGGTGGTTTGGGTGGCTTTGTGGCTTTCTTCCTGGCTGGCTTATCTCTTGGGGGGGTGGAGATGTGGGCAGGGGACATGGGTACTTCTGGTTCTGACGGAGCAGACGGGGGTTCCTCTGCCGGGAGCTTTGAGTTGCTGGGTTCACTCTTTATGGCTTTTGTTGCGTTCTGAGTCAAAGACATAGTGGAGAAGTTGTCAACCATTACTGATTCTGACAATAGCTGATTGAACATGTACAAAGACATTCTACGTAATAAAAATCAAGATCATTTCTGAGTAAATTAGAGCAAGTAAATTAGACAAGTCTCCAATGACTTTACGTCTCACCTCTGAAATCCGAATCTCTTTGGCAAGGTCTTTGATGAGCTGTGCTGGCTTCATGTTTTCAGGAAGCTCATCCTCATGTTCTAAAAGAGCCTTTGGAAAAAGACAAAAGCAAGAGTCACGGTCAAGTTGAATCATTTAAATAAGCAAAACATCAAAAATTCTACAATTTGTAGCGAGATGTACCTGTTTTTTAGTCCATGATCTGAATGCTCCATTGACAATTTTGGCACCATGTACCAAGTAAGGTGGTGGCTGCTTGTTTGCTTTATGTAAACCTGCAAAATGTTCAGGAAATTTTGCATCAGAGTCCATTATTCCCATCTGGATCCAAACACTCATCTAGTGCCGTATTAGTAACATAAGACCCTCTCTAGAAAGGGCTGTTTTCTAAATAGGCAAATTGGTGAAAGGTCCAACTTTCCTTAAATCATTAGCAGCAATGCCTAAGACCGTGGTCGCCCTGTCAGAAACGCTCAGAGCATGAAACTCGCTAAAAGAAGCAGGGAAACGTTACACCAGAAATAAAAATGCACTACATTTTCAACCGAACCTGTTCAATAACAAAGGCCATTCATATATCAAACTGATTACTTCAATCCAGTGGGGCCTAAAAACAGTCATGCGCCTTTTTGGAGCACCGGCTTCAACATTGATTACATTGGACTGGATACACAGCCACTACAGGAAAAATATTCCAAACTGTATTTAAATTAATAACATGAACATAAAGTGAAAGCTGAAACAGTGAAATGAGAAGGGAAGCAATACAGCTGGCGGTGGCCCAGTCGGCCTGCTGCATGGGCCAGGGGCCAAGGACTTTTTTCCCCTCTACCTGAAGTCACACACGAGATTTGGACCCTTGAAAAATGACCTTGAAAGCCAGTTCCCCCATCTGAACATCAGATAGCTCGGAGACCCACTGCGGTCCTTTTTGTAATGTGCGCTCTACAGCAATCTGGCAAAATTAAGTAATGTGATGGGGTAAAATGGTGGAAATATAAACACACAGTCCAAGGCCAGATGAGGGGAGTTTAAACACCGGGTTGTAATGGAGCAAGTGATTCTGCCTTTTGAAGCTAATCATCTGTGAACTCCGCGATGCACCAATCTAATGACTGCAATAATATGCCAGCTATCAAGACCCTCCTCATCTGCTCAGCAGGCCCCTTCCAGGATCACGCAAAAAGCAGGGGAGAAGGAAGCCATTTGAATCTACCTTACATTAGATCTTTTTATATCCAGTCCCAAAGTTCACTATTATGGATAAATCTTGTGCTGTGCAGGATGGAAAAGCAATTTTTGAAATCAAAACCTTTGAAGCCATTTTAGGGGAGTCACACATGGGAGTTTTGCTGTGAATGATTTAAGCATGCAATAATGTAAATGGATGCAGTGAAATGGACACTTTGTTCTTTTTTACTTGTGAGTTTTGTGGAATTACAAGACCTACAAACAAGTCAAATAAAAAATAGGGTTTTTATATGTATTTATTTATATTAATCACTCACCTTTAAACCGCTCCAGGTAGTATTTCCCCACATACCAACATGCTGTTTCGAAGTTTGGAAATGGAGTGAGGCTGGCAACTTTGAGTCTTTTTTCTACCTCATATGCTCTGAGTGGAGAAGCAAAGGGAGGATTACTGAAAAGTGTGCCTTGAGAGGAAATCGTGGTCTCACACATGTGAGAAAAGCACTTCAGAAGGCAAAAGCATATACTCTTGACTTCCCCTCTTTCTTTTCCTACAGAGGCTTGGAAGTGGCAAGAACTGAAGAGATAAGATTTGACGCTTGAGTGCTTCAATTGCATCACCGCCCACCAGTTGTCATTTTATAGCAAACTGCATGTAATAACATTTAAAATGGCAATAGCCAACAACTTTAGGCCTTTATAATCCCACATAATAGTGACAGTAAGCATAAAAAAAATTTTAAAAATTTTTTATATATATAAAATACATAGCTTGTTTTACAGAAAACAAAAAGGGCAGATCACTGACCTCATTTGCATCTCCAAGCTCAGACTGTGGACAAAATGCCCGGAGAAGGCTAAGCAGTCTACAGGAGTCAGTACTGCATTAATCCAACCTGCCATTAAATAAAAACAAGGTAATGTTGTTATCTTAGAGTCATTTAAAAGTCAAATCTAATTATCGGCACCCTGATATCTCACCTGATGGAATGAAAAGAGTTTGCCCTTGTTTCAGTGTGCACTTGTAACACTTGTCCACTTGATCAGCAAAAAACATCTCGCTGTGGTTGGAGGATGACCTCCAGCGCTCGTACAGAGAAAGGTTGGCAGAAGTGGGCTTGATCAGAAAGAAGATTTTCTCTCCCTTTACAACACACAGGTGAAATACACAGTTCAATATAAACTATACAACAATATTGAACAGCAGAATGCAGTGATTGGTCAATCAAAATCAAGTATTTCAGAGAACCATGTAATAAAATGTTCTTAAAATGTTCTCAATCTTATGTACTAAAATGACCAGTTAATTGTTAACTACAATATAAATTTGTTGCTCAACAAATTACTATTTTTTATTTTTTTTTACTTCACACCATATCAATAACTGAATAAGCTATTAATCAATAAATGATATACTTTAAAATAATTTTAAAATACCACTTCTTTTAAGTAAAACTATGGTAAGAGGTACGATTTAAAAAAATACATTTCAAAAATGAATACAAATTTTTAATACTTTATTGTCTTAGTAATAAGGAGCATTGAGGTATAACATGCAGGAGTCACCTTAAGTACGTGATACCACACAGAGGCACCTCCGCACTCAATGTGGAAGTCTGTGTAGCTGTCTTTCACACAGATGAGACAGTATTTGGACACTTTGGGCTTCCCCAACAATGCATCGTCAGGCCAGTAATTTTCAACCCAGGACAACGTCCGAACTATCTGCGGACTCTCAACAAAACTGGCCATTCTAGAGATATAAAAAGAAGAATAGTAAATTATTCCTTTTACCCAACTCCAATAAATGTATGTTGCTAATGACACGCTAGGGTTGCTTGATTATGACAAAAATTCTAATTATAATTATTTTGGTCAATATTGTAATCCCGATTATTTAACACGATTATGAGTTAGTCATATGACCAAAACTTTATGTGAGTGATTAATTTGAAAATAGCAATATATATGAAATATACATTTTCTATAAATAAGGTTGCTATGACATCTACATTTTAGATACCAGCAAAAAAAAAAAAATAATAAAAAAAAAGGAAATTTCACTGGTATTTGTATAGACTTCTGAAATTTTCACAACCCAATCGAACTTTGTATAGGACTGCTTACCTTGTGTCTGAAAACTCTAGGTTGATCACATTTAATACTTTCTTTCTGTTTGTGCTGTAGTAAAAATCAACAAACTCTTTTAACTTCATTTTGCTTTGTGTCTGTTTGGTTACATCGACAACATCCACAAGAACATCAGGTCCTTTGAACGAAAAAAGTAGAAATCAATTAGAACAAACAAACATATTGCACATACATTCTCGAGAGGAAGATATTTTTAAAAAAAGCGGAACGTTGGTTTTATTTTATCTCCTAAACCACTTACCAACATAGTTTTCCACATCACTGACGTAGAACGTGGGTGCAGGCATAGCCAGCCCCAGCCCATCTTTCTTCTGGATGAGAATTGGCTCATTGAATCCATTCTCCTCAAGGTAGTCCAACGTCAGCTGACTTCCAGACAGCTTGACCACCACATCTTCTGAACTGCAGTGGAGCATAATATACATTGTTTTATATGTAAAATAATATATAAATTATTACTTATGATATTGTACCATGGAAATTTTAATACCATGCTGAACTGAATTGAATCAACATTGAACTAACTGAATAGCGCTGAATAGTGAGACGATTGCCTTCTATAGAGCTGCTTATAGCTGAAATGAACACGGAGATGAATAATGACCCTATTGTCATTTTAGAGTTTCTTTACAGTAGAATTTGACTTTGTCTCATTTGATTTATTTTTCTGTTTATGACTGTGAAGCTGCTTTGGTATATAAAGAGCTATATAAATAAATGCCTAATTCAACCCTAATTCATTCACAGTATCAAGGAAAGATACTTACAGGTGGATTTGCCGTGGGTCTTTTCACAGTTAGGACAGTGATAGATGTCAATATCTGGTGCTTCATCTTCATCCACTCCCACACAGCTGTAACAGCAAGCACAGAGTATGCATGTATGTATTTCTAAAGATCCACACAATATTAAAACGAAACAGCAGCTATCAGCAATCAAGATCTGGTTCTAATAGAATCATTGTCCACTGACAGCCATTCAAAATCCACCGTGAATTCTGATGACATATTCTGAATGGGAATGTTAACAGATGGCTTTCTCCAAATATTATAGACCTTCTTTGTGTGGACAAGTCTCTCTCACATTTTCCCACTGTTATTTTCCTGGCCATGGCTGCCCCTTAGTGAGGCCCTAGTGGTCTGCTTTGTTTGGCAGGCTCAGGCCACATGTCCTGAGGTTTTGGCGGTCCAAGGCCCTGGGGAACCATCCTGGTCCATAATCCAGTCCTGCACAGTGGGGATGGTGCGTTTCCGATGATGCACAGTGTTCAGCTTATACGCCAAATATGGCGTTTAGTCTGATGGCCAACAAGATCAACCTTCTTCCAGCTGGCTTCAGTCTACCACATGCCTTCTGGCAAAAATACAGCCAAGATGTCATGTGACATTTTTAACAGTGGCTTTCTCTTCACCACTGTCCAATAAAGCTGCTGAAGCACCCAGGCAACAGTTGTTGTATCACAGTCTCTTCAGCTTGTAACTCCTTCAGAGTTGTCAGTGGTCACTCAGTGGCACTTGACTTCACACAAGTGATCTTCATTTAACTATTTGTGTCTTGTAAACCCAACTGAGTGCACTAGCGTGTCAATGACAATTCTGTCTTCATTTACTCACCCTCATGTTGTTCCAAACATCATGTTGTTCCATGTATGTTTTTCTTTCTTCTGTATAACCCAAAAGAAGATATTGTGAAGAACTGAAAAGTTTTGGTTCCCATTTAACTCTAATGTAATGTTAAAAAATATAATGGAAGTCAATAACTGAAATATACCAACATTATTTAAAATATCTTATTTTGTGTTCCACAGAAGAAAAAAAATATGTTCATTTTAACGTTTAACCGGTTAACCGACCGTAAGAATTCTGACCGATTAATACAATCAGTTAAACGGTTTAAAGGCTTTCTCTTCACCACTGTCCAATAAAGCTGCTGAAGCACCCAGGCAACAGTTGTTGTATCACAGTCTCTTCAGCTTGTAACTCCTTCAGAGTTGTCAGTGGTCACTCAGTGGCACTTGACTTCACACAAGTGATCTTCATTTAACTATTTGTGTCTTGTCATTTACTCACCCTCATGTTGTTCCAAACATCATGTTGTTCCATGTATGTTTTTCTTTCTTCTGTATAACCCAAAATAATATAAGAAGCTATAGCAATATAAACGACAAGCCAAAACTAATTAGGCTAATTTAGGCTAAAACGAAACTGAACCCAACGTTGGGTCTCTCATTCCACACAAAATTAAATGTTTCCGTATTCGCGATGTATTTGAATGGCAAATTATTATTTATTATGTACTTCACTCGCGTTCCAATATCCACGTAAAACAAAATGTTTTGCATAACATCACGGCGGTACTGTGATAACACTTAACGGCACAGATTTTACTACATATTTTTTACTACATATTTTTTTTTCCCATATGTTTGACTGACTGTATTTTATTATGCACAGGCTGCACTGAACTGTGTAACTGTGTGCGCACATGCGGCGCCGGCGCAATCAATTGAATTTTTTCCTTCTAGGCTAAACTAGGCTACTCCTTTTAGTCCTAAAGATAATCGGAATTGTAAAAGGGTTGCCTTTATTTGCTTTGTGTACATTCACAATAAAAATAAATCTGTGCTTTTGTAAAATAAGCCTAAAGAAAAATGCCGCTTTCTGCCGTCTGTTTCCTTTCGTGCAGCACAAAAATACTAGGCTACTTGTTGCACATGTAGCCTAGGCTACAACATGAGGGTGAGAAAGTGAAGACAGAATTTTGAATCTGCTTTACACTGACATTACGAGTTGTCTGCTGATCAGCAGCAAAAAAAAAAAAAAAATGTAATCCACTGTGATTCAATGCTGTAAATGAACCAAACATGAAAAACCTCCAGGAAGCTGAATAGTTTTTATAGGCATTGTATGCATTTTTTGTCACCCCATCTGCAGTGCAAATGTTCTTCCTATGCTAATATAAACCTGATGTATCTATAGCACATTCCTGCCATTAGGAGGAGCTGTTCAGGGGTCATGAGCATATACTGAATAGGGAGTGTCCATTATGGCTCTCCTCCAGTGTGGTATAACTACTACATGCAGTCGTATGAATATCGCACATGCTGTCCACTCAGATGGTGGGTGGTGTCGGCACCCTTGAATCATAGCAAAAGTGAAAGGAGCCAAGTCTCACTGAGCCTCAGTACAACAAAGAGTGCATGTGGGTGTGAAGGGTCAAACCGCCTACTCGTGCATCAGGATTAGCAGTGAAATACACTCTTCGATGTTCTTCGTCTTTCCTCAGCTAATCCTTATCATGAGTATCTGCATGCTGCCATTAAGAGGCCACTCCCTTTTCGATTCAAAGGAGTTTACCCAAAATTTTATATTGTAAGGTTATTTATTCACCATTATGTCATTCCAAACCCATTTGCCATTTTTTCTTACACAACACAAAAGATGTTCTAAAGAATTTTCAAGTGCCAATAATTTATAGACCACAGTGATCAATATCCAAAAACATTATAGTACGTATGTGCTATATTATTTAGAAAAGAGCATGAAGATTCTCCTTATGTTCCATATATATCTCTTGTTCTGCAGATAAACAAAACTGTAATATTGGAGTTTTTTTTCTTTGTATTTGGCTTGTATTTTTGTCTGAATCTGTCATGACAGTGTGTGATTACATTGTCTCCTGCATGTTTCATTGCGATGAATGGTCTTCCAGTTAGTACTTTTTTTGTATTCTCAGTGAAATTTTCTTGACTTTTGCCTTTGACCGATGTGAGTTACTCAAGGAGTTTTTAAAGACTAGTTGTCATCTTGTTACATTCTTGTCATTCGAGTACAAAGTAGAGTGCAACGACTGCATTGAGGTACTTAAGGTATCGTTGCTGCTTTTAAGAAGATGCTTTCTTAGATGCGACTATTTCTGGAAAGAGGTTTTGAGACTTTCTCCTAGGACAGTCATCACTTAACAAAATGGCCCCGTAAATAAACATCATCATCATGCGCTCTGCTGCGGATCCATTGCAGGCGGTTGTTTGACGATTTAAGGTCTATTGTGCCAGCACAACAAGACATGTAGTATTGAGTGTAATTTCACAGAGAGAAAGCTGTTCAGTCTTAAAGGAACCGTTCACACATAATTTTAAATTCTCTCATTACTCACCTTCCTGTTGTTCAAACCTAAATACTGTTATTTTTTCTGTAGAGATTTTTTTTTTTTAAGAATCTTCACAGTGTACTTCACAAGTAAAATAGCACATACATATGATTTTATAATGAATTTGGTCCTTGTTGAATCTTGACCACTGTGGTTGTTATAAATTATTGTTGCATGAACCTTCTTCAAAAATTCTACTTTTGTGTTCTGTGGCAGTAAAAAATGGCAAATTCAGCTTTCAGCAGAGTAAATGTCAATTTAAACTATATATAAAATAGAAAACAGTTACTTTAAATTGTAATCATATTTCAAAATATTACTTTTTAATGTATTTTGTTTCATTTTAAATAATTTAATTTTCACATTTAATGATTTAATTTTTATCACTTCCAGTATCATACATATACATACGAAACATTGAAACTACTATCAAAAACATGTTACATATGTACATGTGATTTTTTTATATATATATATACACAAACACACACACACACATATATATATATATATATATATATATGTGTGTGTGTGTGTTTGTGTATATATATATATAAAAAAATCACATGTACATATGTAACATGTTTTTGATAGTAGTTTCAATGTTTCGTATGTATATGTATGATACTGGAAGTGATAAAAATTAAATCATTAAATGTGAAAATTAAATTATTTAAAATGAAACAAAATACATTAAAAAGTAATATTTTGAAATATGATTACAATTTAAAGTAACTGTTTTCTATTTTATATATAGTTTAAATTGACATTTACTCTGCTGAAAGCTGAATTTGCCATTTTTTACTGCCACAGAACACAAAAGTAGAATTTTTGAAGAAGGTTCATGCAACAATAATTTATAACAACCACAGTGGTCAAGATTCAACAAGGACCAAATTCATTATAAAATCATATGTATGTGCTATTTTACTTGTGAAGTACACTGTGAAGATTCTTAAAAAAAAAAATCTCTACAGAAAAAATAACAGTATTTAGGTTTGAACAACAGGAAGGTGAGTAATGAGAGAATTTAAAATTATGTGTGAACGGTTCCTTTAAGACTGAACAGCTTTCTCTCTGTGAAATTACACTCAATACTACATGTCTTGTTGTGCTGGCACAATAGACCTTAAATCGTCAAACAACCGCCTGCAATGGATCCGCAGCAGAGCGCATGATGATGATGTTTATTTACGGGGCCATTTTGTTAAGTGATGACTGTCCTAGGAGAAAGTCTCAAAACCTCTTTCCAGAAATAGTCGCATCTAAGAAAGCATCTTCTTAAAAGCAGCAACGATACCTTAAGTACCTCAATGCAGTCGTTGCACTCTACTTTGTACTCGAATGACAAGAATGTAACAAGATGACAACTAGTCTTTAAAAACTCCTTGAGTAACTCACATCGGTCAAAGGCAAAAGTCAAGAAAATTTCACTGAGAATACAAAAAAAGTACTAACTGGAAGACCATTCATCGCAATGAAACATGCAGGAGACAATGTAATCACACACTGTCATGACAGATTCAGACAAAAATACAAGCCAAATACAAAGAAAAAAAACTCCAATATTACAGTTTTGTTTATCTGCAGAACAAGAGATTCAATCAATACAACAACAACAATGCATTAAGGAATATACCATGATATTATGGCAGCTCTAAATGATTCTCCATGTAAAGTTGTCCACAAGGCAAGTACAATTAGTGTATATTATTATAACTTATTTAATAAACTTGCGCAATCTGCCAAAGCTGCTCTGTCACAGACTAGCTATTATCGTTAATGGGACAAATCTCATTTAGGATCTGATGCGCCTCTTGTAGCTGGCAATCTGCCCTGAGAAAGAAGGGAATGATGTCATTCATTACCACCTGAAGAGTCGCGAGCACACGCCCACAACCACAAACAGCAGCATGCGGTTAAGAGGTGTGTTTCAGACGGCAGTGTTAAAAAATTTCTTCATTTCAGTTTGCAAGCCAGTAAGGTTGCAGAAATCATTATATCAACATGTTTACTCTTGATGATGCTGATCATAAAAGAACCTTTTGGAACTGATTAAACATTTATGAAACATATATAAATACTAGAACTGTTATATGATTAATTCAGGCAACGACAGGAAGTTGTAATAATAGTGTGGAAGTGGAACTACTTATTAATATCTTTGGTGATGATGCTCATCTGACATCAGATCAGTTTAAAAAAAGATGTTTCTAAAAGTTATTTCTAAATGACTTAAGAGTATCTTTGCTTTAGGGTTAGCTAAACTTTTCCCATGGCTGCTAAGGGGTGAAAGTGAGGTAAAAAAAAGTGAGGTTACCGAGTTCTGCGTAACCTTACAGGGTTCCCACACTTTTTGACCTATACATTTCTATGAATTTTCTTTTAGCTTTCCTGTAATTTGTGACAAGTATTCTTACAAACCATTTGGACTCAGTAGTTTGAAGGTTCCTGAAAAGAATAAGATATCTTTATGGCTTGTAAGCAAGTACTCTACATAATTTAAACCCATGCATTGAAATATAGCCATATTTAGCCAGTGAAATATAGCATAGAGCAAACTAGAACAATTTATATTCACTATATTAATTCCTTTTTCTAGGCCTGGAAAACACAACTTTAACATTTCCTCAAAGTTCCAGGTTTTCCATGATTGTGGGAACCCTGATCCTAAGAGGTTTTTCCTACCAATGGCCATTTGGAAGTCACTTTGATCTAAAGAACTGACAATTCAAAAACTATTAGCCAGAGCTAAATAAAATAAATAAATAAATAAAATAGCTTATCAGTCGAATCCTGTGCAATGGATTTAAATGCAGTCAAACGTGTTAAATGGAGCTGAGTGCCCTACACTCTTATCAGTAGCTGAAAGCATCATCAAATTAACCAAATATTTAATAAACAAACATGCAAAGGGTGGGGAATGTGTATAATTGTGAATAACAGGCATCCCAGTTCCATGAAAATCTGCTGAGCTTTCCTACAGTCACAGATTCTCATGTCTATCCAGTACTGAACATCAGTGTGCATTTTTTAAGACAAAAAATGTATATGATATATCTGCATGTATGAATGCTGCATTTGAAACTTTTCATGGATCCGTGCAGCAGTCAAAACTGTAACTTATTACAATGTATTTTTTGTTTCCATGTTCTTTTTATAAGTGTGACCAGTTTAAATTCAAGATGTATGCAACATGAAGCTAATTCTTATAGCACATCACTATACAGAAAAATAAATGCTATAGATAACATTATTTATTTTAAAGCTGTGTGATTATTATCAGTTTTAAAGCTAGCAAGCATAAAAAGAACCAAACTAATGCCATTGGCAGAAATTGTACTAAATTCTAATATACTGCACACAAATGTTGTACTGGTGAATGTTTATTTAAAAAAAAAAAAACTACTATCATGAACATTTGACTTCGATATTGCAATGTCAAAGTAACAGACCAACTAAAAGCCTAAAAATGTTATTTTTGCTATAAAACTGCTGTCATAAACGAATCATCGGTGTTAACATTAGCGTGTACACACTTTTAAGACATACTTAGTCATAACTGGCTTCTCCCTTCATCTGAGCTCAAATAGAGGTCACAGGTTTACAATCACCGAGGGCGGTAAAGCTCAGTCCCTCCAACAGCAACAAACACACAAGTGTCTATTTAAACAATTCTTTACACATTTGAAATGCAAGTTAACCGCATATTCAGTCTGACAACGAGAATGAGAGCAGATTCTGTTTACAACTCGTTGTGCGTGTTTCACTCTTTTAGATCGTTAAACGATAATAGGCGTCATGTAGTTATATTCTTGCCTGGAACGTTGGAACTGTAACCATCACTCGGCTCATTAAAGGGTTAAAATTAAACGCGCGTAAATGTATCAGTCAGTGAACTGGAACGCTTGTTCTTTGTTTAAACTGAAGAAACAGAATTTTAAACCTGTTCTCGGGCAAGTTTCGCTCTCGCTCATAAAACAAACAATCAGCGGGGGGAATTTAAGATGAAATCGAAAAATAACATACTACAGATCGACTCCCATTATTGGATCGAGCTAAACTCGTTGGCTCCGACTAACATGCTGCTGTCAGTGATGCTTCACAGCACCTACGCGGCGAATAAATCTGAACTTACTGGTTTTGGTCATGATGAATACAGTGCATGATAATGGCTTGATGACATACATGTTAAAAATGTGCAGAGCAGCTCTGAATCTGCAATGTCTGGCTCATCATATGCATCCTATTATTCCTCCAGCAGACGCCAGAAAGGAAATGGACAGTTTTTACACATTTCAAAGCACTGATATATGAGCAAATCTCGACGAATAGGCCCACGGCGCATAAAGGAAGGTAAAATGTGTTCAAGAAAAGCCGTTCGTGTTCGCAGACACCCACGGCTCACTACTACGACAACGTCCAGTCTGAGACGCAA
>NW_015638024.1:1008282-1041835 GCF_001515625.1 Sinocyclocheilus rhinocerous | reverse complement strand
CACGGCTCACTACTACGACAACGTCCAGTCTGATACGCAACCAAAGCGTGCGATGCACGCAGATCGAGCACACATCGTGGAAAATACATCGAAATGGCTTTACGATTAAGCAAATCTTTTTGTACCGTTCACAAAAATGTGTCAACCGAGCCAGCTAAATATAACTCCGCCTTCTTCTTCAAGCGGCCCTCGCTCTTCAGAGCAATACAAAATGTGCGCACGCGAGCAAAACACTTCCATCCAAATCCACACTTAAATAGTTGAACGAAATATTGCGGTTACCTGCCGTGAAACCAGTCTTTGCAGGCGTCGCATTCGATCATAAACTGGGTTACGTCGTAAGGTAATCTGCAGATGCAATAGACGGGCACAGTCGCCATGTTAGATCAATTCACAACAACAGCCGGAGAGCTGGATGGGGGCAGCAGGAACCTCCCGTAACACAAACTACAGCGATATGAAGAGCCGCGGAGCTGCTCCTACGTCCATTCGAACGTTCCCCCGATCAGACGTTACAATGTTACGATGTTAAAATGTTTCCCGCGCTGCATTGACGTGTGCATGCCCCCTGGTGACTATAAGAGCGCTGAGACTTTCATAAAGCCCAAGAAAATGCATCCTTTCATTGTAATATTGTTACGTCAGTCTACAAGACGGGAAAAATCGCCTTGGTCATGCTGGTCCAGATGAATGGAGCTCATTAAAGGCTTCGGCTGCTTCTCAGGGTTTCCCGGGACGATAGAAAGACGAAAAACCACCGCCAGGGATCTCCAGCCAACCGTCGAACCAGCTGCAGCAGAGTCTATGACACGTTAATAAGGTCTCATGCAGTTATAGAAGTGAGAGGATTAAAAGAACAGGGGTTAGTGTTTACATTTTGACAAGCTGCTCATTTTTAACTATAGCTAGAAATACGGCATTGCGCAAACTAAAAGCAAGTAAGATTATTAGTTAGTAAGTCCGCTGCAGTTGTAAATCGTAATGTTTTTTAATAGAAGAAAACGTAAATCAAAGGAAGAAATGTGGGGTTAATTAAAAACTAATACACAACACATATGATTTGTGAAAACATTCCACAGATACAGATTCCTTGCAAATGAATCAAGTCATACATATTTTTAAAAATGTACCATCAGAGCATGGTCGAAATAATTCAAGCTTCGTGCCAATACATCAAAGTATTATAAAATAAATAAAAAAATTAATTAATTAAAAATCACAATCAAAATGACCGACTGGCAATATGACTGACCTCCAAAGTTTGTCATTGATACGGCATTGCGCAAACTAAAAGCAAGTAAGATTATTAGTTAGTAAGTCCGCTGCAGTTGTAAATCGTAATGTTTTTTAATAGAAGAAAACGTAAATCAAAGGAAGAAATGTGGGGTTAATTAAAAACTAATACACAACATGATTGATTTGTGAAAACATTCCACAGATACAGATTCCTTGCAAATGAATCAAGTCATACATATTTTTAAAAATGTACCATCAGAGCATGGTCGAAATAATTCAAGCTTCGTGCCAATACATCAAAGTATTATAAAATAAATAAAAAAAATTAATTAATTAAAAATCACAATCAAAATGACCGACTGGCAATATGACTGACCACCAAAGTTTGTCATTGCTACTTTGTATGACCAAAGGAAATTTAGTTTAAAAAAAGGGTTTAAACACAGACCAGAGGCCAGTGTCTATGATCAAATCTAGTTAGCTGCATATTAAAATAAAATTGGGTCAGCTGTGTTCACACAATTCAGTTACAACTTGAAACGTAAATGCAATTTTTTACCTATTGGTGGTGCTAGATGGTCTGAGATAGAGATTTGTTGTAGTGTTTAGACCTCGGCCTGTCAGTGTGCTAAATGTCACAACTTTTTTTGTCTTTCTCAGGGCTGCTATAAAGTTAAACTCAGAAAAAGAGGAAGAAGAAACTAAGTTCTTGGTTCACAGAATACAAAATAGTTCAATAATTAGAAACAAATATTTAGAAAAATATGTACTAAGGTTTATATTTATACAATGTTTTTACAGGTTTTATAAAGGTAAATGTAAGACTCTCTAATACCAAGTAAATACAATTTAAGGGATAAGTTGAATGGAACACAATATGTTAATATGATCTCTAAATGTAAATGTCTTGTATTAGCAATGCTTCAAAGTTTGAAAATACAACTTCCAACAAAATACAACTTTGCACCCAACCACTAGAATATGGAAATAACTTTTACTGTACCTTCTGATCACACTGCAAAAAAAGTGATGTTCTTCCTGTATTTTGTTTGTCTTGTTTTCCAGTGCAAATGTCTAAAGCTTCTTAAATCTTATATGAGAAATTGATCAATAAAGTGAGTTTATGACTACAAGAACAACTATCTGCCAATGGGCTCAGAAAAAATATATTTAATTCAAAGGGAACACAAGTTTTCACTGACAGAAGTATGTTCTTGTTTTAAGCATAAGCTCATACATTTTTTTTTTTTTTTTTTATTTCTCAAAAACAAGACATCAGATGTTTAATCTGTAAATGTATCTTGATTTAATTACGTTTTGATATCTGGAAAGCAGTACCTGATCCGCTACAGGATAGTGGGTAAAGTGGGAGTGAGTGAAGCCAGTGATTCTGTCAGCTCTCCACTCTCTTCAAGTAAGTGTCATCTGCACATTTACCCATACATTTTTTTTTTTTTTTTTTTTTTCTCAAAAACAAGACATCAGATGTTTAATCTGTAAATGTATCTTGATTTAATTACGTTAAGATATTTGAACTGGAAAAGGAAAAAAAAAAAACAATAACTGTTTTGCATGAAAAAAATTTAATGCCATGACTATAAGAATTTAGGCCTTATTTTGTGGCAGGGCAAATTAAGACTCTTTAAGACCTTTTTAGAACCACAGAAACCCTGTTATCGAACATTGCTGTTTTCATGAAGCAAAAAGGTATTTTTCTAAAGAACATGACTTGACAGTTTATTCTCCAGCAGGGGGCTGAAAACATGTAACACTGTAAAATCATGGAAAAAGGCATGTGCAACCTGTAGTAGAAATATGAGATGACACGTCATCAACCCTTAAAAACACACATACACAAAGCAAATTATTCTAAAAGAATAAAGACTTTTATTAAGCATTGTAAGTTGCATTCAATTTCCTTCAAATACATCACACCACAATCCATCAACAATCACTCAAACCCAACAGTAGTTCATTCTTTTACAACCCATAAGTTAGGAAGAAACTCCGATCAACTTACGTCAAGGTAACCTACTTAGACTTGCGGCAGGGGACTGAGGGGAATACACCATATTTCTGATCACTAATGTGCAATGAAAAGCTTCAGGATTAGATGGAGAAGTAATGATTCTCGTTTAGAAGCACGTTTATAAGTTCTGAAAACACTAAAGTAAACATCAAATTGATTACAAGTGTACTTGCTTAGGCAAAATCTCAAATGGGAGGGTCGAATATTTCGCAAAACTTGTTTCGAGCTAAGAAAAGGGGGGACAATTTAAGATCAAAGCCTTTTTTTTTCAGAGATGATCTGATAGTATGAATGCAGAAAGCAGCAACAGAGAATAATAATGTATACAGTGATGAGTACACCAGGATTAACAAAATTTAAAGTGGCTAGATAATGTTGGAGTAAATACAACAGAGGTCAATAAATCACAAAAATAATAAACTTAAGGTTAGCGCAAATCAGTTACTGACTAACAGTTAACACCTTTTATAGGACTATTAATGATTATCACCCTTTTTAAATTTTGCAGATGGGCACGGTATTTGTAATGAAGAAGAAACAGGGCAACATGCATTATAACTACACACCATTTTGTTTTTTTTTTGTTTTTTTTTGTTTAATCGTGAGCCATGCAGTTTAGCTGAGACAGTTATACTAATGTGCTACGTTTGATTAAAGAAACCACACTGATCGTTGATCTCTGATGCATGGCATTTTCTGACATGGAAAGAGACATTGTTTTGTTTTTTTCAAGAGCTCAGATTTTTCTAACCATTTCTTGACATATTACCTATAATTGCTAATGTATGACATATTGAAATCATCAGAACTTAAGATGCAGTAGTAATACTAGTTACCCAATGTCAAAACAATCGCACATTTGAAACAAGTAAACTCACAGTGATGAGAAATGCGTTCTTGGTTTTGTCTTTTTCAAATTGTGAGTTTTACGTTTTCAAAAAATAAAGAAGCATTTACTGTGACGATACAAACCCAGTTACAATGGCAAATATACTGTATATATGGTACTTGAATCTCAACTTACTAAAACTAAAAGACTGGCAAATGAAAATCGGTATTTTTCGGTTTCTGCATTTCATCGAGAAAGTAAAATAATTTCATGTAACCAGTTTTGAAACACGTAATATCATTGACGAGGGAGAACCCCGTCTTTCATCATTAAACTGGTAAGATTCTCTGTATGACTTGTATATCTACGTTTTACCGAGAGGTTTCCTCATCATTACTTTGTGGTTTAAACTCACTGACATCGAAGAGGGATTTAAAAAATTCGTAAGTCCTCATTTATCGCTTTCGGAGAGGAAAAAATTTACACCAACTGTAGGCCCTCCATCCTTCCAGATATTCCTTAACACGTAACCTTCCATCAGCCTTCACCCTCTCTATAAAAATAGGTTTACTCTTCTGTTTTTAAGACAGCTGCGCCCAGAGCTTCATCTCTGCGGCCCTCGCCGTCTTCATTTAGTGCATTTAAATGAGGATTAGTATTGCACATTTTAGATTCGTTGCTAAAGGCACTTTCAGGTTGGTTTGTAGCTCTGCTTTCCCCTTCGTTCCCATTGAGCTGGTCTGCTTCTTTACCCTCCACCAAGCCATTCTCTGCAGCTGTGGACCCTTCTAAGGGCAGATGTGGTGTTTTGGTCTCCAACTTCGGCTTCTTTCTGTCTTTTAGCGCTTCATTGGTTGAGGCAGTATATGCAGGATTGCTCTGTTAAAATTAATTTTGTACCATTTTTTACTGTCCATGTCCATCAATCCAATCAAAAATTATGTCATCACTGATTTTTGAAAATAACTAAACACTGAATTTGAATAATTTCATATTATGACCCAGGACATGTGACCCCTGGAACTCTGGGAACCCTGGAAGTCTCTTATGCTCACCAAGGCTGCATTTATTTGATCAAAAATACAGTAATACTATGAAACATTACAATTTAAAATAACTGTTTTTTATTTTAGTATCTTTTAAAATGTTACTTATTTTTTGTGATGGCGTGGTTGAATTTTCAGCAGCCATTACTCCAACATACTGACCCCAAATTTAGAATAACAGTATATGTATTCCTGTTGTTTTAAAATCTAGGAAAACAATATGATTCACCTGGTATGTTCCCTGACTCTTGAACCCTCTAGTGTGGTATTTGGTTCCTCGACCAAAGGTCCTTATAACAGGAGTAGAAATCACACCTCTTGGACGACTGTTCAAAGAAAAGCAATCATTTCAATTTAAATTCAAATTAAAAAAAAAAACAGATAGCAAGTCAATTTAGAATCCAGTATGGCCAAGTATTACTAACAGTAAAATATATATGTATTTTAAGATTATAAACATGATACATAAAAAGAGCAGCCAGCTGAACTCCGCGTGGATCCAGGTTATCAATCTGGAGGCGACAGATGTAGCGACAGTCAAACAAAGCTCTTAAGGTTAAATAAGCAGCTACATGTTAAACCACCCAGCAGATAACAACCCCCTCCCCCTCAGCCAGAGCACAAAGCAAGCATGAACAAATCATAGTCTATCCATACATGTAGACTAATGCACAAACCTCCCCAGCATATTCTGTCAGCGAGAGCAACCAGCAATGGCAGCAGCGAAGCAAAAAGCGTGTACAGAACTGACAGACATGGACAGCCACGACACAGCACAGCTAGTGTGGATGGTTCACATTTTTTATGAGCTCATAGCCATATTGACTAAAATGAGCAGGGAAAAAGCAGCTCAGCTAGGCAAGTAAACCATCTACACAAAAAGACCACATTCCTAGCACTCAAGTTGCTTAAATGCCATGTCTTTTCCTGCAAAGCCGACTATCAGATGAGAACATGCTTTTACAAAGCATTAAGGCCAATCAGCCAGGCAAGCGTTCTTACAAAATAAGAAGTCTCCAGAAAAATACCTAAAACCCTACTTTTTGAAACACAAGAGGCTTATTGCTTTAAATACTTTAACATATAAATACATCTTTACCAGATTATTAAATAAACTGGAAAGAACTGTGGCCCATTCACACCAAATCTGAATGTAAAGCACCATATACAAGCTTTAAAACAAATAATTTATCTATGAACTCCTTCACAGACTATTTATTTAATCATTTAAGTTCATTTTTAAATTAAATGAAAATCTTCAAAGGCTACAAACAGTTTTTGTTTGTATACCAAACAAAAACAAATCCTAAAACACTTAAATACAAAAATAAATAGTCATCATCATAATGAAAAATATTTGAATAAAAAAATAGAAAACTATATATAAATTTAAAAAAAAGAAAAAAAAAATAGAAAACTATATATAAAAACTATTTAAAAAATAGTTGTAGGGAAGAACATTTTTTACTTTCCTTCATTAATTTCATTTGCGCAAACAGCTCTGCATATTAACAACTGTTTGCAGATATCTTGAATTTTCGTGTTTCATGTTCATAACAAAATGTATTCAGGTATTCATTTTTATTTTTTAGAGAGAGTCTGTGCGAATAATTTTGCGCACAAATTTTTTTGTGAGTATTTTTGGTTCATGTAGTTAAGTCGCATATGCCTTGATGTGAACAGGCCTTTAATGTGGGTTTGATGATTGTGGTGCATTGTTTTGGATTCTGTGTTTTATACAATTATATTTACAATGTAATATAAATGTATTTTATATACACTACCGTTCAAAAGTATGGGGTCAAAAAGATGTAATGATTTTAAAAGAAGTCTCTTATGCTCACCAAGGCTGCAGTTATTTGATCAAAAATACAATAAAAAAAGTAATATCGTCAAATAGCCTGTTACTTTTATTAAAAGCTTTTTCTCTATTTTAATATATTTTTAATATATTTTAATATGTCATTAATTCCTGTGATATCGACGCTGAATTTTCAGCAGCTATTACTCCAGTTTTCCACGACACAGCACAGCTAGTGTGGATGGTTCACATTTTTTATGAGCTCATAGCCATATTGACTAAAATGAGCAGGGAAAAAGCAGCTCAGCTAGGCAAGTAAACCATCTACACAAAAAGACCACATTCCTAGCACTCAAGTTGCTTAAATGCCATGTCTTTTCCTGCAAAGCCGACTATCAGATGAGAACATGCTTTTACAAAGCATTAAGGCCAATCAGCCAGGCAAGCGTTCTTACAAAATAAGAAGTCTCCAGAAAAATACCTAAAACCCTACTTTTTGAAACACAAGAGGCTTATTGCTTTAAATACTTTAACATATAAATACATCTTTACCAGATTATTAAATAAACTGGAAAGAACTGTGGCCCATTCACACCAAATCTGAATGTAAAGCACCATATACAAGCTTTAAAACAAATAATTTATCTATGAACTCCTTCACAGACTATTTATTTAATCATTTAAGTTCATTTTTAAATTAAATGAAAATCTTCAAAGGCTACAAACAGTTTTTGTTTGTATACCAAAAACAAATCCTAAAACAAAAACTTAAATACAAAAATAGTCATCATCATAATGAAAAATATTTGAATAAAAAAATAGAAAACTATATATAAATTTAAAAAAAAGAAAAAAAAAATAGAAAACTATATATAAAAACTATTTAAAAAATAGTTGTAGGGAAGAACATTTTTTACTTTCCTTCATTAATTTCATTTGCGCAAACAGCTCTGCATATTAACAACTGTTTGCAGATATCTTGAATTTTCGTGTTTCATGTTCATAACAAAATGTATTCAGGTATTCATTTTTATTTTTTAGAGAGAGTCTGTGCGAATAATTTTGCGCACACATTTTTTTGTGAGTATTTTTGGTTCATGTAGTTAAGTCGCATATGCCTTGATGTGAACGCATTTAAAAATTTAAAGTGTCCTTGGCTGAATAACAGTATTAATTTCTTGACCTCAAACCTTTGAACAGTAGTAATATATACACGATACAAATAAATTATTTTGCTTTTTTTCCCTTAAAAGAGAACAAAATGTGTAAATATGTTACCAACAAAAAAGCACAAATTATTGACACAGAATTACTAAATTTACTGACAGCCCTAGTTGAATTTCTTCAGCAACCCAAGGTTGTTTATCTGAAGTAAAACACAAAGGAGTGAAATATTACAAAAAAAAAACAACAGCTGATACTGAAGGCCCTTTCTGCAAATAGATTAAACCATTTGTAATTGTAGGAAAGCATTTAACATTGCATTCCACAGCGTGTTTTATGTCTTTCCAAGATTTTAGAAGCTGTTTAGATTCTCACCGTAGCACGCAACACAGCACCATGAGAGGTGTGGGGACATTGGCAGGGTTCAGCATAGCTGGAGTGTCCGACCTCATGCAGGCCAAGAAAGCCCTCATCCTCCAGTTCTTGTCCTCCACTGCCTTGCCCAGCCAGAGTTTCTTCAGGTTTGGGCAGGTCCACTCCCGGAAGGGAAGAGCTTCAACTAGTTCAGGGGTGTGTGGAGATTTGCCTTTGTATGCAGCCCATTCTTTTATTATCACTGTTGGATCTATAAAGGCAGATCAAAAAAGCTTAACAGGGGAATTCGCCAAAGCCATTTAAAAAAACATTCCCTTTTTAAAATATTGAGGGTAAATGAACAAAGTTGATATCTTAACACAGGGTTCCTCAAATCTTGCCCTGGAGGGCCAATGCGCTGCAGAGTTTAGCTTCAACCCTGATCAAACTCACCTACCTGTGGTTTTCTAATGATCCTGAAGACAATGATTAGCTTGATCAGGTGTGTTTGATTAGGGTTAGCGCTAAACTCTGCAGGAAAGTGGATCTCGTGGGCCAGATTTGAGGATCCCTGTCTTAACATAAATCATTTTTGGGACATATCCAAATCTTCAGATTGGTGGATCATGGGTAGTGAAGTTTTTCCACTGTGAATTTGACAATTGACTGTTTTTGCCTAGTTGTGTAGTAATAGTATATATTGCTTAATTCTAGAGCTCATAGTAGATTTTAGATTTCTCTAATTAAATAAATAAAAGGAATGTTTACTTCTGAATAACAGTGTTTCCCTGTTCTATTTCCATATCTTGTATTCTAATTTCCAATGATGGGAAAAAAGAACATCAGCATTAACAGAACTAATGTTTGTTTTTGAATGATGCTAATTATTGAAGAATAACAAGCCTAGAATAACAAGCTAATGTCAACACTCAAGTGCACTCTCTGAATAATTAAATCAGCCATCAACAGGCCCCTGGAGAGAATTTAGGCATTAAGAGCAGGGTTGGGAACTGAGAACCGACTCTTACTTTGAGCCGATTCCAAGTATGTCAGAATACCTTTAACAATGCAGGAATATGCAAGAATCAAACAATAGTAACATTTATAAGATTCAAACCTCTTGTGCTTACAAAATTCAGAACAGTCTATATTGTGATAATACTAGTTAGGCTTTTTCACTGATTTAAACGCAGATTAATCCCAAGTGTGTGTTGTTATTTTTAGGGGAGAAGATTAAAGAAGATTAATTTTTTAACGTCATATCTGCATCAAAGGCTATATTAATGGAAAAAAACAATAAATTCATACATTTTGAAAAATGTATACAATTAAACAATAATTAATTTTTTTTAAACTTAAAACATTATGAGAACTATACAAAATCTTTTAGTTTAATACTGGACAAATTCAAAATTTGGACAACCTGTTATTGAAATAATAAATAATACCATTCGAGAAGATGACAAAACCTGTGATTATGTGTCAATGCTTCATGTAGATAGACTTATTCAGAAATATTTTCAAAATGTTGTAAAATTGGTTTAGGTCTGACTCAAGAATATTAATTACATTAAACAGATGGCTCCAAGAAGGTTATGTAACAATGTCGTAATTCGTAAATCTGCCAAACTGCCAATTGCTTATCAAATTGCATTGGTACTTCAAAAACACAAAACCTGGTGGTTCCAAAGCATTTTTTTATCAAAAACACATACAAATGTTTAGGTTTTCCTTATTAGTGATACTTATGATTGTTTAAAAAGTTTGACTGTTGCAATTTAGCTGATCAGTTCTGAAACTCACAATCAGGGAGGTGATTTCTCCTCATGGCGAGTCTCTCTGCCTTCTTTTTGGCCTCGGCCAGGCTGAAGAGCACCCCGTAAACATATTGACGGATTGGCCGGTACAGCTGCACTGCAGAGGGCAGGTCTTTGTTTGCTTCATCCTCTATGGTGACAGATAACTTTATCTCACCCTGCAAAAAATAACCATCAAACACTGTCAACCATAACAGTTTAACAAGAAGTAGTTTCAAAGTTACAGTTGCTAGTTGCTAGTAACTAAAAGCTGACCTTGGTAAGAACATGGTAAATGTATGGGTACATGAGGCCCTTTTTGTGTCTGTGCTCAGCGACTCGTAACACCTCTGGTGCCACCACTGGTAAAGGAGGAGTGGTAATATCCATGTGATTTCTTGTTGGCATAGAAAGGAGGGATGGAATATGGGCATTGACCCCTACGTGACCTCTGCCCTCCAGGCCTTGGTTTACAG
Organism: Sinocyclocheilus rhinocerous; assembly: GCF_001515625.1. NCBI lineage: Eukaryota > Metazoa > Chordata > Actinopteri > Cypriniformes > Cyprinidae > Sinocyclocheilus > Sinocyclocheilus rhinocerous. The sequence goes on along the minus strand of NW_015638024.1, from coordinate 1,031,104 downwards.
GGGAGGTCACAGAAGGATCAGACTGAAAGAGAAATCAAAGAATTCACTAAATGGATATAACATTATTGTATCAAGATTATCTATCAAAAGTTTTCTTTACCAAGCATATAATATTTTAACACACAGAGCTAAAAAGTAGACCTACTTTATTTTGGTCTCCATGGTCTCCTTCTGGGATGTTATCCATCTGGTTTCTCTGTTTGTCCCATCCCTTATGGTCACTTACATGGCTACATTTGAGAATGAAATGGATGCACCAATATTAAAATTCAGCCAGATACCAATAAGCCATATTTTCATATTCTGCCCAATAACCGATTAACAGCCAATAGTAAAATTCTATAGTATTTTGTCTGAATAAATTAAAATTAAACAGTAAAAATTAAAATAAACATTTTTTAAATGCTACAAGTGAATTTAAGCATCACAACATTAAACATTACATTGCCTGGAATGTTAAGCATCTGCGGTGCTGCTGGCAATCCCATCTGATTTGGTCTGACTGTGGGCCAAATGTAAAAAAAAAAACAGTCTGGTTCAATCTCTGGAGCAAAAACTGAAAAAATGTAGAGGAACTTGGAAAGAAAAACAGGCATTACCAGAAAAGATATATATTTTTTATATATAAAATATATTATAATACATTATATATATATATATATATAAAGCCCTAACTGAGATTCTCATTATACCGCATGTCCACCCACCGTGGAAGCTTACCTTGATGCATTCAAAATATGTGTAGGCACAGAGATGTAACGAGGTATATGAAACACAGCTCATGTCCATACCATTCTAACAACCAGAACATTTAAAATCATTCAAAAAGTAAATCTGCCTGAATTCAAATAAGCACAATTATAGTTCTACAAGACAACCACTATAATTTGTCAAACATGCTCTCACTAACTGGAAGATGTCGAATTTAATTCTTCTCTCATCTGATCATCTTCAATTGACAGCCGTTTAATGAACCTGTTAAAAGTTTTCAGGCAAGCGGAGCTGAGGAGAGTTTTTCCAGACTAGCAGCTCTCTGTGCAAGAGTCTTTTATAAAAAAGCCCATTTGTATGCACAGGGCACAGCGGCCATTTCAAGCGCAAACAAGGTCCGGGGCAAATGGGAAAACTTCTCACATTACTGTGAGGGCTGAGACTGAGAGATGGTTGAGAAAGAGAGAGCGTGCCTCTAAAACCTAGCCTCAAACACAGACAGGAAAACACAACACCAGGCGAGCATTAGTAGACTTGTCCTGCTCCAAGAATTTAACAAGCACGAACCAACAGGAACAGATGTCATTCTGTGAGAGAGGGAAAATCAAAGATATTGACAATCTTACCTAAATGGGGGAAGTGAAGGGGCTTGCTGGCGGTGGCATAATACTCCACTGCTTTTTTGAAACGGACAACTTTGTCATCAGTTCGAGACTAGAATGCAAAGCCACAGAATTATCACATATTGTCTGTCCACAGTTCTTGATAGTTGATAGTTCCCCCCAAAATGAACAATTTGTCATCCTTTACTCACCCCAATGTTGTTCTAAACCAATATAACTTTATTTTGTCGAACACAAAAGAAGAAAACAAAACACTGAATTTTTAATTTTTTGGTCCATACACTAAAAGTCCATGTTGTCCAATTTGTTGTTTTGGACCCCATTGACTTTCATTGTATGGACAAAAAAGCTGAATAATTCTTCTTTTGTGTTCTGTACAATTTGGGGGAAAATCTAATTGTGATTTGTCTAATAAAAATAGTGACTGCAGTTTAAAATGTATTTTTTTATATTTTAAAGCTGCAGGTTTGCTTTGCTTGTTTGTAGAGGAAAACACAGGCTCCACTGTCAAGTGAGTAACCGAGAACATGTATGGGAATGTATGTGGGATATGTCGACTTTTGAAAACAGCTTTCTTCTAATCATAAATTGAACCTAGGTTTTGAGAGTATAGGTAGTTTTGTGGGTAGAGTTATTGTTTTAATGCTTACAGCCATAGATTTTGCTATAGAAAGTGTTGTTTGCTGTACTGACTGAGCTATTCTACAATGTCATAAATACATTTTGCTTAACCAGTCTCTGCGTACATAAACATTCAAATCTGATGCATTTTTTGTTTTCATATTAATTAGGGATGTACAATATGTGCATGTATATATGTATATATAGGACATATTAAATTGATCAAAAGTGACAGTAAATACATTTACTTTGTTACAACAGAGTTCTTTTTCAAATAAATACTCTTCTTTTGACTTTCTATTTATCAGTCAATCCTGAAAAACGTATCATAGTTTGAACTTTTGACAAAAATATTGAGCAGCACAGCTGTTTTAAATATTGATAATAATAAGAATTCTTTCTTGAGCACAAAATTAGCATAATAGAATGATTTCTGAAAGCTCATGTGGCACTAAAGACTGGAGTAATGATGCTGACAGTCGAGCTTTGCCATCACAGGAATAGAAAGTGTCAAATATTGTTTTAAATTGTAATAATATTTGACAATATAAAATTTTTACTGTATTTTTGATTAAATAAATGCAGCCTGGGTAAGCACAAGGGATTTAAATAAATAATAATTATAATAGTCCCCTATATATATATATCATAGTTTGAACTTTTGACAAAAATATTGAGCAGCACAGCTGTTTTAAATATTGATAATAATAAGAATTCTTTCTTGAGCACAAAATTAGCATAATAGAATGATTTCTGAAAGATCATGTGGCACTAAAGACTGGAGTAATGATGCTGACAGTCGAGCTTTGCCATCACAGGAATAGAAAGTGTCAAATATTGTTTTAAATTGTAATAATATTTGACAATATAAATTTTTTACTGTATTTTTGATTAAATAAATGCAGCCTGGGTAAGCATAAGGGATTTAAATAAATAATAATTATAATTGTCCCCTATATATATATATATATATATATATTAAAATAACAACCTTTCCAGTTTGATAATTACAATAAGCCATACAGCGATGTTGTTTTTATTCCGATTAATTATGCAGCCCTACATGGGGTTGAGTAAATGATGACAATTTTCAGTGTTTGGGTAATCTATCCTGTTAAAGGTGCTCTGATGGTATGGTATGTTACCTGGGAGTGCTTGAATATGTCTTTTGCAATAGCTTCCAGGTCATGGATATCTTGAAGGTTGCGGACATAGTCTGCCACGGCTCTTATGACGACATCACATGGAGGAAGAACAAGTTGGTGGGCACGGACCTGCATCAGAGAAAACAACCCATCACACCCCCAGCAAAAGCTCCTTCTGCTTAAAATGTGATGGGCATCATAGGAGTACATATCTGACTGGGTACAATCCGATATATTTACAGACACACACATATATATTAGGTTTATCAAGCTCAATTGACAATGGATATCATAAACGGCAAAAAAAAGAGCATTTTTATGCAATAACAATCAAATGACTACCAACTATAGACACAAACACAGACATATGCAAAAATGAGCCGAGAGTGATGGTGACAAAAAGTAAAGAAGCACGCACGGATGTGCAAGTCAGGTGTTAAAATCGAGTATAGCCCACTCTACTCTATCTCACATTGAATCAATGAAGCCATCTGTCAAGCAACACCAACACCGAGACAAGATAACAGAAGGTTACGCATGAAGCCATTCCTCAGCTCAACTCTTTCCTTTATAATCGCAGTGCTTGATTTGTTTGGGCGAGATTCAAAGACCGAGTATTTAAAACCAAAAGGGTACACGTTGAGGACAATGCTGAAGTGATTTTGCATGGTCCTGATAAGTTATTTGCCAGACCTCATTTCAATCTGGTTGTCAAGGAAACTGGTCACAGTAGCTTATGACTGAGGGAATCTAATGAGAACTGAAGTCTTATTTTTGCACCCTTTAAACATTTATTAGTCAATGAAGAAAACCTTGAAGTATCTGAATTGTTATACACATTTATTTCCATTATGTGACGCATTTACAAGTAAAACAACTGGATATATTCAACTGGAATTCCACAATGGAGCCAGACTAAATGCATGTTTGCGAAAATAGTTCTTAAATAGATATTTGGTTATTTAGTGTTGTGCTAGGTATAATAATCAAGCATACAAATATATATGCAGAGACCAGGGCAAAATCAAGATTTTACCTTCAAGGATGCTAAAGGATGCTCAGGGCCAAGTAAACTCCAGTGAAAGGCAGCCAAGTCTTCATCAGGCAGTATGTGATTCCCTTCAAAAACAGCATTTAGTTATTTGATCATGAATTGCAGAAGTACTAAGTTGTACACTTCATTATTGCAGCTGGAAAACATTTAACAGCCATGAAATTCAACAATTTGTGACATTATTGATCATATTTGAGCCATTCTTTCTACTGCATTAGTAAATAAAGACAGTCAAGAAAGTTTTGAGATATCCAAGGTGGGAAATCAAATTTTCAAAAACACTTAATAGTTTGCATAATATTGTAATAATTCATATATTACTAATTAATTAGAATATTAGAATAAATTATAATTACCTTAAAGTAATAAAATGCAAATAAATATATTCAACAAAGTCAACGTAAATCAGTTCCCAAATGGTTTACACAACATTTTACTTGCCTAATCTTATACAAAGTTTGGGGTCAGTTAGATGTATTAATGTTTTTGAAAGAGGTCTCTTATGCTCAACCAAGGCTGCATTTATTTGATCGATCTAAATTAATTAATTAATTAATTAATTAAACAGTAATGTTGTGAAATATTACAATTTAAAATAACTGTTATTTTAATATTTTAAAATGTCATTTTTTGTGTGATGACAAAGTTGAATTTTCACATGATCCTTCAGAAATCATTCTAATACGCTGATTTGCTGTTCAAGAAACATTCCCTATTATTATTAATGTTGAAAACAGTTGCCTTGCTTAGTATTTTTGTGGAAACCATGATTTTTCTGGATTTGATGAGCACAAAGTTTAAAACAACAGCATTTATCTGAAATAGAATTTTTTTGTAAAATTATGTACATAACACTTCAATTTAGAACAACCTTGCTGAATAAAACTATTAATTAAAAAGAAAATACTAACCCCAAACTTTACAAAAGAAAAATGTAAAGCGAGACTTGATTTTATCCACGGGAACTGATTGAATTGATTAAAATATTTGATGGATAAAATATTACAAAGAAAACCATTTTGTCTTTAGAAAAACATGCACAGCTGAATCCTTCACAATAGGGCTGCACGATTAATTGAATGCGATTGTCATGCGCATCTTGTCAGTAAAGCCGGTTCTGTGATTAGTAGTAAATCTCCATCACATGTTTTCAGATGGAGCAGCATTTACTACACAGAGCCGTAGTTCACTGACAAGCTACGCAAAATCGCGTTCATAATCGCAGACGATTAAGAAATCGAAGAAATCGTTCTGCGATTATGAAAGCTGTTTGCTTAGAGCGCCCTCTGGCCTTCGGATGGTGATTTACTAATGATCACAGAACCGTGCTTCACTGAAAGACACGCATGACAATCGCTGCTTCTGTCTAATCGCGATTTATCGCCTTTGCAATTTAATTTCGATTAATTGTGCAGCCCTACTTCACAATATGACTAAGAACATGCATTAAGCGAATAGGACTAATGGAGATGTCATTTTGACTTGAAAACTGCCAGGCAATCCTACAAACCTACCTAAAAGTGAAGCAAAAATGACAAAACGATTTGGATTGAGATTAAGTTGCTTGGCAACTTCGTGCATCAGGTATTGGCTGGTGGTGAGGCTTTTGCCATTGCGGCTGAGTTTGAGAGCATGGGCACTGAAGTAGTATGGGATGTTGCACAGGGCATAATCAGAATCATAGGCAACCAGGCCATGGAACCCATTTTCCCTAAATAAGGCAATCACTTCCTGGTGATGATCCTCGATGGTCTGGACAACCTGAGTGAGGAAGCAAATTACAGAAAGGCTCATTAGAAGAACAAAAACAAATTTACATTGATGAGGTTGACTATACTGCAGGGTTTCACAGATTTCCATGAAAGGATGTGAGGCACGTTTAGTCTGGGAAATGTTATTTCTAATTGTATCATATAATGGTTTCTCTGTCAAATGCTTTAATCGATTAGCACTATTTGAATGAATCAATGAACCATGATTCTTGGCTGTGATGTGAATTTTAAAACTATTTATTGAACAAGAGGATGTTCACTGGGCTAGGAAACAAGGCTTGACTCGTAAACATATACATTTTTAAATCAATCATATTTCACATTTTCTGCCCCACATTTCATAGCTTCTGTATTGACTCAATGTTTATGAGAACAGGAGATAAGAAAAAAAAATCCTAGTAGCATAATAAACACTTATGCTGAAAGTCCTCTGAAAAATAAACTAAACGAATAAATGCAAATAAAAGCATTCATGGGCCAGAATCTCATAAGTCATGTCTCTCTGCTCAAAACAGGGCCCATAAACTTAGTCACAGCCTGTATGGCTGCTAAATCTCAGCAGAAGTGACGCAGGGAGCATGCAGCCAATCACAGAGCAGTGCTTACTATTCTTGTGCCACAAGAGTGTGACACATCAGCCAATCACAGCAGAGAAGAGGTGGCGCTTCCTTTTGCCAGCACAGCCTACTACTACATGGTTTCATTTCAGCATTCATACATAAATGCATGGTTTTTATTCTATTCTGGGATGTTTGTATTTGGTTGTTAATGCATAAGGTTATTAGTGTGTAGACATACATTGCACTTTTAATTACTGTTGATGATCCAGGTGAAAATGTTAAAATAATAAATATTTTATACATGTTTTTGTTATCATTTATACAACAATTACTTAATGTATTTTTTTTATATTGTCATTCATTTTTCACTTGTGCATCCTTTTCATTCAGTTAATTTTTTTCCTCTGTAATATTGTTGTAAAACTGTATAAATACTGTATAATTAAAGGCGTAATATATATTTAATATGTATATATTAATAATAATAATAATATATAATAATAATAATACTAATACTACTACTACTAATAATATATTTATAAGCAGTGAACCAAAACCATACAATCTGATTATGGTTTTAAAATATTAGGTTTTAATTTTTTTTTTTTAGAGTTGCATGCACTGTTAAAGGCATTAAAATGTAAAAAAACAAAAAAAAAACACAGACTGGCACAGTTTTGGATTTGTTTCTAAACAAATTTCTAAAACACCATCTATTAAGCCAACATGACAGTAACGTCCTGTACAGCTGGCATCTCTATGTTCCCCAAATGCCTGTGGAAATAAGATCTGATTGGAACAGACCTGTTTTCCTCTGCACACCCACCCCAAATATTTATGTTCCAACAAGTTGTAATCCTGTGTAAAAAAAAAATAAAAATCTTAAACCAGCCTGAGCTGATTTGCAGGACTGTAAGTTGATTTTAGAGAGGTATTGGGCCGTTTTCAGCCAGTCAATCAGAGAAAGTCAAACCAGCTGTCTGTGTATATGATTTAAGACCTACACTGGTTTTCATATGAATAATGCAGTTTCAATAACAGCCTAGTTTGGTCTACTGGGCTGGTTTCAGATTGGTTTTGAGAACTTTTCAGCTTGGCCAGGCTGTGAAACCAGCTTAAATAAGCTGCTGATCTTGTTTTGAACATCTTTGTATACATGCAAAATGCTACATGAAAACCAGTATAGGTCTTGATTAAAATCTGAAGAAAACAGTTGCACAGTTTGATAACCTAGCCTGGTTTAACGACTGGTTTCAGAGTGGTTTGGTGAACTTTTCAACTTGTCTAGGCTGTGAGACCAGCTTAAACCAGCTAAGACCAGCAAGGCATCTTAGGCTGTTTTGGTTAAGCTAGATACACAACAAGAAAGCCGTCTAGGCCACCTGCTACCTGCCAACTTACTGTCTTCTAAGACGAGCACTTCACTTGATCTGGGTCTGGTTCTGCTAAGCTAATGGCAGCATATGTCAAAACACGAGTATCTGTCGCTACTCACCCCGATGTGGAACCTGAGGAGCGCCAGGCGGATGCAGTGGGCCATACACACCGGGGGCAGGAACCAGACCTTGGGCGGCGGGGTTCCCTTGTTCTGGACGTGGCTGACGATCTGCTGGGCGGTCTGCCTCTCGTTCACCTGTCGCTTGACCCACTCGTGGAGACGGCCTTTCTCCAGGGCGCCATTGAAGCACACTAGCAGCTCGATGTTGCCGTTGAAACAGGTTTTGGCGAGGGCGGCGAGGTACCCGAGCATGTGGTTCCACTGGCCTCCGCTCACCCAGTCGGTGTAGAAGCCGCCGTAGAGCCGGTGCAGGCAGTTATCGGCGTCCACTAGCAGCCGGAGCGGAATTTGAGGGGGTCTCTGCCGGCCGCCGCCGACCAGACTCCCGCGGGCGAGCTTCTGGAGCTCCACCGGCACCACGGCGTTGGGACAATGCTTCTCAATGTATTCCTGGAAACCCTGGACACCCATGACTGTTGTTGTACAATATGATATCTACGGTTATTTCGGGTTGAATAAGAACGTAAAATTGTCTGGAGGAAATGGAGACAGAGAGAGAGAGTTGCAAGCAAGCAGCCTCTCCCGAATGCTGAAAACCGGACTGAAGAATATTGCGGCGGAGGTGGAAGTTGATCAATCGAAAATCAATCAAATCGGAGATGCATCTGTAGTTTTTGGTGAGTTGTTTTTTGGTTCATGGCTGCTAGCCGCCATGTGCACCCTTATGGAGCCATGTCTGTGGTCTGGATGTGTCTGGTGTTGAGGGGAAAGAGAGGAGCGCAGAGACGCAGGGCACGTACAGTACAGAGGAGGAGTCTGGAGTTTAGTGGGCGCGGTTCGCTTGGAGAACTGTTGCATGTTATGATACTCTCACTATTATAAAACGTCTCATAATGGCTGTTTAAAAAAACAAATGTATATATATATATATATAAACACACACACAAAAAAACATTTTAAAGTTAGTAGTAAGACTTGTTATTAGTAAATGTTCTTAAAGTTAATAGCTTTTTTATACTTGGGGTCCATCTGTTGGTTGAGGGTCTGGTTGGGGTCCCTGGTTACAGCAAAACTAAATGTTTTTCTAGGTTCAATCGATAGAGGGCGCCAGCCCGTTATTTATATTGTACATAAGAAGCCAGCCATTACTCATTAGAAGCAGACAGGTTTGCACATTCACAAGATTTGATCTAATTTGATCTTACACATCTAAGTAATTTGAACTCTTTTAATGTAAAACAGCTGGAGGACTTTAAAGAGATAGTTCACACTAAAATTACAATTCTGTCATTTTTCCACAGAGAGTTCCACAGAAGAAAGGAAGCTATAAACAGATTTAAAACGACATGATGGTGAGTGAATGATGATAGATTTTTCATCTTTGGGTGAACTATCCCTTTAACTATTAGGCTATCGCATAAGACAGCTATTAAAATCACAACATAGCCTATTAAACAGTCAGAAAAATGTTGGTAAGTAACATTTTATTTGTGTCAAGAAGAAATATATCATAATTATATGTGGGGGGGAAACAGAATGCTACATTCTTAGAGTGTATGAAAAGACTGAAAACTAGAAAACTGACAAATTATACAAAAAAGTAACATCAATTGTATTGAGGAAATATTTACATTTTGCTCAAACACTGAATTTTCAATAATTGTACAAAAAAGAGACACATACTATAGTCATCTACATACATTTTGTCTACTTATTATGACCAAAAATCTGTATACAGTGTCAGGCATTATAAAAGTGCAATTTTTGCTTAAGTCATTTAAAGTCTGAGGTTTGGCAGAGTGAGTACACAAAAAATAATAAGGCTAATAGATGCACAGATCGTGTTTAAGACTGTTACTCTATTACTGTTTTTAAAAAGAACAGTTCACCCGAAGATTAACATTCTGTAATAACATGACAGAATTTTCATTTTTGGGTGAACTGTCACTTTAACATCTACACAGCAACTAGTATGTTTTCTGTGTTGTCTTTTTGTGTTTACATGCACAATCATACAATGATATTGCTTAATAACCCAACAACATCTAAGTCCAAACAATGTTCTTTTATCGATTAACATTTTTAAATGGTGAAAGCAAGACCTGATTGCAACACATTTTTAATATCTATATGTAAACACCTTTACCGATATTTGTACAAATACTTTTATTTTTGCATCAGCATACTGTTGTGCATGTAAACACATCAATGCCATTATTTGAGGTTATAATTATAAGTTGTCCCTTTGCTACCTTTAACACTGCCTCCTCATCCAGACTAACAAGTTGGGGGAAAAAATCAGTGAAGCTTCTTTTAACGGTGGCTGGTTTAGACTCACATACAAATCACACAAATTGAGATATTTCACATATACCACGTTGTCTTCACCAGCCCACGTCCACACGATACACTGGGCAAACAGATGGCAAAACTGCTGCTCAGACGTCCAGTGACATTCTGAAGTGTTGTGCCCTTTGAGCCAACTCTTTGGCAATGCCCTGCACCTCCTGGAGAGCCAGTTTGTCAGGGAAGTCCAAAGCTGCCTTCTTGGTCATCATGGCCAGTTGCTTGAGATGGGCACACAGCTGATTGCTCACAGACAACATTTCCTGGCTGGCCTCACGATTTTTAGCTTCACTACACAAAGTGTTCACAAGTCTTTGGCCCACCATAATGACCAGCTTGCTGTGGGAGATGAACTTTTCAGGTGGCTGGCCATCATTTAGGCTACTTATAAACACACTGATGGCCTTCTGAATAGCTCCAAAATACAGCCGGCAGTGGTCAGAGATGGAAGGCTTCATGGAGGTCTGGACTGGAGTGCAGGGGTTAACTGATAGTGATTTGGAAACCTTTTGAAGACACAGTGAGTAATAAATTGTTTTAGAAAGCTGAAATCAATCAGTTTTGAACACAATACTGTGAGCTGTACTGTCAGGGTCACAAGCTTTTACCTGTTTTTTCAAGGTATCACCGTTTCTCTTTGATTTAAGACTGCTTTTTGCTGGTTTTAGTTGTTCGTCAAACTCTGTCTTTGTCTGTTAAAAAGCAGTAAAGAATTAATACTGAATACTTAAGCAAGAGAACATCAAACTGATTAAAAGTGACAGAAAAGACATTTATAATGTTATGTTGTATTTTTCAAATAACAATCGTACAAAATGTTTCTTGAGCAGCAAATCAGCATATTAGAATGATTTCCAAAGGATCATGTGACACTGAAGATTGGATGAAATGGCTGATGAAAATTTAGATTTGCCATCACAGGAATAAATGATATTTTAAAATATATTAAAATATAAAACAGTTATTTTAAATTGTAATTGTAACTTCTACTGTTAATGGATCAAATAAATGCTTAAAAAGTTAAAAAGATTAACTTTGCTGTCATTAATACAAATCAAATTAATAATTTAATATTACTATTACATGTAGTCTTTAGCAAATTTCAAAATGAATATCCATTTTTCATACTGTACATTATAATGTTGTGATGCTTAAATTTACTCATAACATTTACAATGATTTACATTTTTGTTAGCGCATTATTTTTAATTTTCTAAATGTATTATGATTTAATATTTAATTTATATTATAGTATAAATTTATAATTTAACGTTTAATATCAACCATTTCTCAGTTATAGGCCATAACATGAAAATAATTATGGTCTTATCAGCTTGAGGTGTGATTTGCCTACCTGAAGTTGTACATAGTCACTTTCATCTATTCCTGAGTCTACCATTGGTTCACTTTTGCTCCTTTCAGATGTGCTTATATTCTCCACTACGTCTGGTTCCTTAGCCGGCACTCTGAAAAGAAGCTTTCCGTTTGCATTCAGGATGGATACCAGCCTCTTCACATCCTCTGGTACGGTTCGAGCCACCATAACAAAGCGCTCCAGGTGGTCAGGTGTCTGTGACTGATCGGCATCCTGAGCTAGCATATCCAGCAGCCAGCCCAGATCTCGCAGAGTCCTTGCAGCCTCCTGAAGGATCAAGCCCGAGTCTTCAATGATGGAGAGCTGCTTCAGCAGCCTGGTCTGCAGGTTTAAGTCTGTCAGCCGCTGTGCGTTACCTCTGACATCCAAGGCGAAGTTCAAGAAACAGGTGACAGAGTCAGTCACATCTTCGGTGGCCATGTGGATCTGATGGAGGTGCTGACTCAGATGCTCTTTGGTTCTCCATTGGATGCTGACGAACAGCATAAGCTTGGGCACAGATTGGCACACCGCTTCTTGCAGCTCAAGCAACCTGTTGCTGACTTCCTCCTGTGAAAGTGTGACCTCACGCAAGGGCTCAGGTTCAGGAGAACTTAGCATGAAGGAGTCGCATGAGCTCCTGGAAGAACTGGAAGCAGTGGAGGAGGTGGACACCGTTGAGCTCCTCTGGTGGTCTTTGTTGTCCCTTCTAATCGTCCCTTTCACAGGCTGCCTGGACGTTGTCCTGCCCCTCGAGGGCCAACGATGAAGTTGGTCATACATGGGTCCAGGTTTATCCCTGTACTCAATGGATTCATGGCTCATTTTAGAGTCCGTTTCAGGAGGGCATTGCTGTCTGGGTAACACTACAGGGCCCTCTGTTTGTTTAAGGCAAGGTGGGACATCATAGATGCATGTATTTGTTGAATTCCCAGTGTCTGTACAAGACTTCTCCACTGCTTTGCTCGGTTTGGGGATGTCATAGAGGGGCTGGATGGGACCGTGCTTCATTTCAGGCCAGCTGTGATTTGGCAAAGTGTCATAAAGTGGCTTGTTTGAATACATAGTTTTGGGTGGCATGGTGCCATAGTAACAAGTTTCACTTCCTTGTTTTTTGGGGGAAACAGGCACGTCATAAATCCATTCAGACTTACAGGGTTTTGGCATGGTACTATAACGACATAGAGGCTTTTGAATATCGTCATTGATGAAGGGCACTGGGATGTCATAATTGGGGTCTTGGGAAATCAATGGGTGTATGGTGGCGACCTAAAAAAGAAGGAAATAAATAGCAAATTTCACTTAGAAATGGACTTAGAAATTTCACAAATTGATTTGATTCAGCTTTTGTATTGAATCGGTTATATCAGTAAAGATGTCTTCACAGTTTTAATGTGTTTGTTTGAGTTGCTGTACAGGCGTTACTATGCTTACTTTTTTCTTGGTTGAAGGGGCGCATCTCGCTCTTAGTAGTTCATGTCTGTTATGAAAGTCGGTGCTTGACATCAATGATGTTTTCCTTTCCAAAGGCTTCAGTGTAGATGGCTTCAAAAGACAAGTTACACAATTTACGACGTTATCTTTGATCAGTATTATTTTGCAGAGTATTTCTTAAGGTGACATTCTACTCTTCTTAGTCTTTTGAATGAATAACCAAAAATGACAAGTGCAAGGGTTTTTAAACATTTCAATGCCAAAGACCCCCCAAAATAAAACTACATTTTTTTCATATATAAAGACCTAGAGAAAAAGAAAAAAAAATTAAGTGTTATTTTGTAAAGAAAACATTTTATTTTATTAATATTTCCAAAATTAAATGATACGTATTAAATGATTTTAAAAATGATAAAAAAAATAAAAATAATAATAATATATCAGTCAGCAAATCTTTATCTACCCGCCATTAATATTAGATGCATAAAACAGACAAAAAAAATCCAGTTTTCACAATTTTCTCTATATTATTTATTTAATAATTTTCTATTTTTTAATGATATATGGATTTGTTTTTTATTGATTTATGCTGTATTTTTATACTGACCAAACAATCTCTGTCAATAAAAAGTAAAAATGTTTCCTATAACTGTTCAGATTTCAGACTTTATCATTTCTACACTTTTCTTCTTCTTTTCACATCTTTTTTATTCAGTTTTTCTGCATGCCCTCTTACAGACCTCTAGGTATCCTTTGACCTCAACTGGAAACCCCAGGCTAGTGAGCAACTCATAAAAATGCAAGAGGACTTACTGTGAACAAGGAGGGTTTTCTCACGAGGCTTGGGACATCATATATTTCTGTATCACCTCTGGCAGTTAAAGCCTGAAAAGCATAAAAATGTAAGTCTAGGCAAAAAGCTTAACTAAACAAGCAAATATCTGAATACTCTATGTAAATGACAACACATGGCCCACTTCTTAAAGCCAGACAGGATCATTTAAAGTGCTGTACACTTTACTGTGTGCCTGCCCAATTAACCCAGTTTTCTAATTGAAGCCATACTACACATAAGCTGCTACGGCAAACATCTCTCCCTGAAACAGGAGGGGAAATGGACAACATGTGAACCCAGCTACTTCACCTATTACACAGTAACTTGCACAGACACTTCTCTCTCTCTCTCTGTCTGTCTCTCTCTCTCTCTTTGTCCCTTTCTTTGGGGTCCCTAGCCATAGGCCATAGATCTTCTGGTTGCAGTTATTGGTGTCTGAATTCTGTCTTTGCTACTCTTTTACAAGCTCATAAAGCCCTTGTGCTACATACCTGTCCCCGCAGAGAAAGGCCCCTGGTCCCCATCTGTGAACTCTTTGCCAGCAGGGGTTTCTGAGACATTGCTTGCTATTAGCCACTGTTCAACATATAGTCCACTAAATCATCTACACATTCAGTTCTCCCTTTTATATTTTGGAATGATTGGTTATTGGCATTTCATGGAATATTTAGTGGATTGTTTTATGACTAAGCAATATCACATTAGTAAAGGCCCAATAACCTTAGAGTTCACACCAATGGACAATAACGTAGTTTATTACAAGCGCTGTTTATATGTTGTCTGCCGCTTTAAATGCTTGAGCTCAAATGCCATTCAGTGTTTTTTTGAAAGAATCAGTTGAGTCAATGATTTAGTGAATCACATGAATCAGTGTTTTGAAAAAAATCGATTGGATAAATGATTCAATTCAATGACTTGTTCATAAAGACAGTCACTAGTGAAGTGATTTAAAAAAAAGGGAAAAGTCCCACTCGTGTTAGGCTGTGTATCAGCACTTTTGGGAATCAAATTCAAGTACAGGAACTAGCTGTTACATAAAACCTAAATCTGACACACAGTAGGTATGTTTACATGCATTACTTTCCATCAATCAGAATGAATCCAATCCGATTTCAGATTCCGAAAGTTCTGTTATATGAACCCTAACTGCAATCCAATTTACATATTTGTTTAACATTTATGTAAACATATACATCACAGAACTGTACATTATACTCAAGGTATTTTTGAATCTGATTAAGAAAATAGTCAGTTTCAGGCGTTTACATGCTTAATGTTTTCAAGTTGATCAGATTATTTCAGGTGTACAGTACACCACCAGTTTCAAGCCGAAAAATGTATTTGGATCGAGCTCAGTCAGATTTACTGAGGTGTTTACATGAAGGCATCTTAGTCTGACTGAGCCATCAATCTGATTATAAACAGATAATTTGGGTGCATATAACCGTAGATGTGCTGTTGTTCCAGTGAGAGACTTACGTCACGAGGAGAACTGGTTCCATCTAGATCCTCTTGTGCCATGTGCTTATCTGGTGAAGGGACGGCTTGAAGGGGCACTTTATATATTGTACTCATTTCTTCATAAATCGGAATCACCGGTGACCTGGTGGCTTTTGGAGTTTGATAGATGTTCTGACAACTACGATTGTTCAAGTAGTCCTTCTCTGTTCCTAAATTCATACAAATGTTTTCAGCCTCTGCTGGGGAAAGCGGAGCCAGGCGGTTCGCTGGTGCCAGGCCCTGACGTCCACGAAGAGAACACTTCCACCAGCCGATGCTCCCCGGCACGTTTTTCTCTAGCACCATGATGATCTCACCCTTGCGAAAAGCCAGTTCATCTTCAATTTCGGCTGTGTTGTCATAAAGAGCTCTGGCAAACAGCGTCTGAAGGAAACAGAAGACAGAAGATGTGAGAAAGTGGTCTCTTAAGACAACTACTGGTTAGAAGAAGACACGTAATTACAATGACACACAATGAAGGACCACCACAGATGGCAGTGGTGTCTTGGAATTGAACTTGAACAAACAATGGGCTTGTGTGACATGGATAATGGGCCTGTGCGTAACTAGGCACAACTTCGTAGCCCTGCTGAAAGAATGCCTGTGACCTTGTTCCCTATAGATATCCTCTGAGACTTTGTTCAGATAGGCAGTTTTTGTTTTTGTAGCCTGAACAGACTTTTCTTCTTTGTCTTATTGCAATATATTACAGTATATTGCTATTATCATGATATATGCTCTGATAATATGGTTTTGTTCTGTATATATATATATACAGTGGGTACGGAAAGTATTCAGGACGTCATGGCTGTCGCCGGCCAACGAGTTGGTGTTTTTTCAATGTATGCTTCAGACACGGGTCACGACGAGGCGTTCCCCATAGCGACCCCTAGAGGACGCAGTGTCTCGTTCCCTACTCAGGGAACCATGGTTACATAAGTAACCTGAGACGTTTTGTAGGTCAAAACATTGCTCTGTTTGAGACGTATAGCAACACTGGCTCAACCAATGGCGTGAGTTTGGGGCGGGGTTATCCATTTGCCCCAGCCAATGGAAGACAGGGAGACAGCTCAAGAAAAGCAGCATTATTTTTTGCAATTCTGCTGGCAGCACAGAAATTAGGGGTAGAGTGAAGGGTATTTTTTCACGCTAACATATTTCTGCTAAACATGGTTTGAACATTGTTCACACTGTTCACTACAACTAAAGAGTCTAACCAGCAGATTTTTGTGCTCAAATACTGTGTGCTGAAATTATGCGACTGTAATGAATGTGCCCTTGGTCTGTACAACCACACACGTGTCTTAAAAGGGAAGATTGCTGAGTGTGTACATTTCTAAGTTTGCGTTTGGAGTATGCGCGTGTGTACAGTGAGAAAGGAGGTCAAATTCAGCTGAGATTCCAGCACACGCCTGCTTGTGCAGATCAGACTCAGACAGCTGGCCTCAGCTCTCAAGCAGCTGTCTCTCTCCTTCATGTCTCACACCCTCTCTCTCTGCGCATCTTGTTCTCTTGCGGGATGAAATCTGTGATATGCCATGCTGTGCATTCACATAATAATAATATCTACATTTGCAGCAATTTATCAATATAGAATGTATTGCATGATTCAATAAAATACTTTGGATCAGTTAATTGGAACATTGCATGAAAAATATATAATATATTATAAATATTTAAATAAATATTATATCTTAAATATTATATCTTAGTGTATTGGTGACATACACTTTCAGACTTCGTTCAAAAACATAAAAAATCTTTCTAAACTATAACCTATCTTATTATTTCTACATGTAGAAATTAATATTTCATGTTCTTTTATTTCATTTATCAGAAAATGCCTTTTGCATGGGGGTCCTGATTACCCTGTTGAGTTTCTTTAGCAAAAAAGACTTTATTGAATGTACATTTTTTCCTCACTTATTACATTAGGCTCCTCTTACATTAACCAAAATTCTGAATAAAAGTAAGATTCATTACTTCACAGGACTACATATATTCCTCTGTACAAGTGTAGCTGTAAAGTATCAGAAGTGACCCTTACCAAAAAGTAGTATACAAGTATACTAATAGCACACTTGAATAAACTTATTTTTCGTAAGGGGATCCATAAGTGTACGATTTTAGAGTAAGAATGTGTTCACACTTCTGCAAAATGTGTATTTAGTGTGTGAAGCTTCCCATTCACTTTAACCCCTCAACCTAAGGGTGAAAGTGCAAAACCCCAGTGTCAGCACTCCTCAGTACGAGACAAAAAGGCTTGCTATGCAAAGAATGACGCAAACACAGACGTCAGAACTTTTCATCTTTAGCACTTTCTAATGCAATATCCATGAACCCACAAATGAAAACTCGTTTATTCACTCTCATGCCCTTACAAACTCGTATTACTTACTTTCTTTTGCAAAACCAAATGGTGACATTTTAAGGGAAGTTTTAACTATTATTGTCCATTCAATGAAAGTCAATGGGGTCCAAAACAATCTTGGACCTGTTTGACTTACACTAAATTACGCTAAAACATTTTTACAATTTCCAATTTTTTTATTCCAAAGAAAGTAAACTTTCCCTTTAATTGCAAACTTGCACACATATTTGAGACTGCAGAGAAGCTGTTGATGAGTGTCCATATTTCCAAAGGAAGAATATTTTCGGACTGAGAGGACTGCTTTGACATAAATATTTATAGTGTGCACACAGGATCACTGGCTCAGCAGGTAATGAGCATCTCTATTTACAGGGACAGGAAGCTGCTGTGTTAAGATGATATATTAGACTTTCCCACACTGAGTGAGTGCATGAGTATGCGTCAGTGCAAATTGTGTACCTAAGAAAAATTCCACTTGCTTTCCAAGCTCATTTAATTCTTTAGAGAATCCTAGTTTAAGGCTTGATTAGAAGTGGCAACTTTATCCCACTCTTGTCCCGAGCATTGGGGAGTAGGTACCTAGAAGCAACTTAACTTAACTACTTTTGTGTGTGTATTGGACAAAGTGCATCAGACAACATAGCCGGTACAGATGAAAACAAAAGAAAAACAAGAACTAGCTTGTTTTGATTATAGGCATGAAGTCTGTTTCACTTTGCAGCTTATTAAATTCAAGAACTGACAGTGAGGGACTTTCTAACCAATATGCAAAACACATAGTTTGATTCTTAATGTGATGTTGTGGCAGGATAAATGTTAAATTGATGATACCACAATAATATTATAACAATTTCATGGTCAGACTGACTGATTATTTTACAGGCATAACTCTGAAAGAAAACTAAAATCCCCCAATATAAAAACATCACAATATTTGTTTAGAACTGTAAATGATGCTTGATCTGTGAATATTTCTCTCCTGATTTAGACGAGACAGCTTTTTCACTGGAGAAAGCAATATTATGAACAGAGGACTGATATTTTAACCAGAAGCAACGTCTTGATGAATTTATTTCTTACAAACACGCAGCTTTGCTTCACAAGACATTAATTGATGGACTGGAGTCATGTCGATTACTTGTTTATTACTTGATTATTGGGATGTCAACAACAGTTTGGACTGTCATTCTGACGGCACCCATTCACTGCAGAGGATCGATTGGTGAACAAATGGAATGCTAAATTTCTCCAAACCTCTTCCAATAAAAAAAAGAAAAGAAAAAATCTATATTTTGGATGGCCTGAGGGCGAGTACATTTTCAGCAAATATTAATTTTGGGTGAACTATTCCTTTAAGTCACCTAAAAGTGTTCACCATGTCTTGGGGAAGTTTGTTAAAGGGACAGTTCACCCAAAAATGAAAATTACCCCATGATTTACTCACCCTCAAGCCATCCTAGGTGTATATGACTTTCTTCTTTCAGACGAATACAATCGGAGTTATATTAAAAAACATCCTGGATCTTCCAAGCTTTATAATGGCAGTGAATGGGTGTTATTTTTCAATAGTCCAAAACAAGTCCAATAAAGCACATCCATCCATCATAAAAAGTGTCCCACGCTCCGGGGGATGAATAAAGGCCTCCTAGCAAATCGATGCATTTTTGTAAGAAAAAAATCCATATTTAAAATGTTATAACCAGTAATCTCTAGCTTCCGCTAACTGTTGTACGCGCGTTCAGAATAGAACGCCGTTCCGGCGGATGATGAAGGACGTAGGAGTAGTGTAAGGTCCGGTGAGAATATGCTAGTCTCGCGAGAACCAACGTTTGTTTACAGGAGCAAAGGAAGTTCCTTACTTTAGCAAAGGAAAACCAGTCTCCTCTTGGCTTATATCGAAATCCTCCAACATTTTCCTTTACAAATCTTCATTTTGTATTTCTAATTCATGACCAGTGTTTTGTTTTGTTCTCTCCGCTGCGACCTCACGCTACATCCTACGTCATCTGCCGGAACGGTGTTATTGTGAACGTGCGTACGACAGCTAGCGGAAGCTAGAGATTACTGTTAATAAAGTTTTAAATATGGATATTTTCCTTACAAAAACGCATTGATTCGCTACAAATAACATAACACCAAAATAACACCCATTATTATTACTGCCATTATAAAGCTTGGAAGAGCCAGGATATTTTTTAAATATAACTCCGATTGGATTCGTCTGAAAGAAGAAAGTCATATACACTTAGGATGGCTTGAGGGTGAGTACATTTTGGGGTAATTTTCATTTTTGGGTGAACTATCCCTTTAATATTAGTTGTTACCCGGCTCTCTGGCATACTTGAACAATATAATATTGCTCATCGTTAATTCATAAACATTTACAATATGTTAATTTATACAACTTAAATGCAAAAATAAAGAAAGAAAGAACGAACAAATAAGTAAATAAATAATTGACCACAGAGGATGGTTTAGGTCATGATATGGCATTGGTAAGAACTAGGTCAGTGAACACTACATCCAGCCATTGCATATAAACTGTCCAACTTCTTTGGTATTTCCTGTGTCACAACAATGATATCATATACAAACCTCTTGGTTCTCAGAGATGACTTCCTGGGACCCATCGCTTCTCATGACATGACTCGGGTTCTTTCTTTCTTTCGTTTTTCCAGGGAGGATATAGGAGTTAATCATCATTGACTGATGTTTAGATATATATCAGTCAGTGCAATCATCCATCACTAACTACAAGTTCCCCTTTTGAAATGTTGAAATTGATGCATCACAGGAAATGTCATACATCTACGTAATATAAGGACTAAACTATTGAACATAAAGATAAACAGCAGATTATGCCAGTCATGATTATAATATACTGCAAATAAAGTCTCAGGGCTTTTAAGGCCAACTCAGTGGACTATTTTGCAGAGCTGATTTTTTTTCTCTCTCTTTTCTTGGTTTTATCTAGAAGCCGATTTCCTGACCCTTCATGTCTTCTGCTTTTTATGCATATACTGTCACCACATTCTGACGTCTTCCTATAGCTGAGGCAACATACACCTCAAGCCACCAAACGTTTGTGGATCTTTTTCCCCAAATTCATTAAGTTGTTAACTACTGTATCACTGTTCCAGTTCTAGCATTACATTTAGACACAAATGTGAATATGAATTTTAAAATGCTTCTGCGTGTATCATCATGCATTAAATACAGTGAGATACAACTTACAAAATGTAACCAAATAGCATGTTGACTTTCTATTTTTATTGCAGAGGAACAGTCTTTCAATTAAATGCTCATTTTGAATGACTTTATACCAATTTTGGTCGAGGGAGACAGAAAACAAAAGTTCTCCAAAGATAATTTAGGGTTATTAACCATTTGATTAAGCAACTTTTTTAATGATTTGTTGGAAGTGTGGGTGAGAGGAATCAGGCCAGTCTATGGGAGTGATTTTGCAACTAATATCTGTCATGTCACATCGCAGATGATTAAAATACTTGATATATGGAAGAAATGGCCAGAAGGTCAAATGACAAAGAAACCTGGAAGTAGCAAACATTGAATAAACATACATGCTAATATTCAGACTTTTAGGTTGTTTATTATTTTTTTAATTGAGAGATTTTTTTTGAATAAGGATTTTTTTTTTGAAAGAAATTAATATTTTTATTCAGCGAAGACGCATTTAATTGATCTAAAGTGACAGTAAAGACATTCACGTTACAAAAGATCTATATTTCTATTTCAAATAAAATGCTCTTCATCAAAGAATCCTGAATCCAGATGTATTATGTTTTCCACAAATATATTAAGCAGCACAACTATTTTCAACATTGATATCAATAAGAAATGTTTCCCCTTAACTGTCACCGTCCCACCTGTGGGACGCTTGGCGCTCTTTTTTGTTGTTGTCCTTTTTCTCTATCAAATCTTTTAGTAATCATCATAAATCATATATCATTTGAAAGCTTTAAAAAAATTCAATGGAGTTTGGATGGCACCCGGTGTCTGTTTGTGGTATAACGCCCTAAATAAAATCTCACAGAAACCTCAATATTTTATATCAACTTCAAATTTGGAACATAACTTATTTAGACATAAGGCTTTAATTTTATACCAATTTTAGAGTAAAACTTACTCTAAAATTCTCGCATTTACTCGCATTTTCTTTACGGTAAATTTAAACTTCCATAACTTTTTGATTCTTACATTTTTTTTTTAAATTTTTGCGATAATCTACCGATTTTCTTCTTTAAAAAGAGACCAACCTTATGCCTGTATTCCAAAGTGTTCATAAATTACAACAATTTAAGTTTGGATAGTGCACCTGCATGCCTATTTTAAAAAATGGGGGGTGACAGTTAAAGGGTTAAGCAGCAAATCAGCATATTAGAATGATTCCTGAAGGATCATGTGACACTGAAGACTGGAGTAATGATGCTGAAAATTCAGCTTTGCCCTCGGGAATAAATTACATTTTAAAATATATTAAAATGATATTTTACATTTTAA
Organism: Sinocyclocheilus rhinocerous; assembly: GCF_001515625.1. Taxonomy (NCBI): domain Eukaryota; kingdom Metazoa; phylum Chordata; class Actinopteri; order Cypriniformes; family Cyprinidae; genus Sinocyclocheilus; species Sinocyclocheilus rhinocerous. The sequence continues at coordinate 1,008,759 of NW_015638024.1, read as the reverse complement.
TATTTTACAGTTTTTACTGAATTTTTGATCAAATAAATACAGCCTTGGTGAGCATAAGAGACTTCTTTTAAAAACATAAAGAAAATCTACGGTAGTAGAATTAGTGTAGAACGACAGAACGATAGTGTATATGAAAGACTGCAATTAGTATTTACTTAATAATGTGTAAAGTATAATAATATAATATACAGTGGGTACGGAAAGTATTCAGACCCCCTTAAATTTTTCACTCTTTGTTATATTGCAGCCATTTGCTAAAATCATTTAAGTTAATTTTTTTTCCTCATTAATGTACACACAGCACCCCATATTGACAGAAAAACACAGAATTGTTGACATCTTTGCAGATTTATTAAAAAAGAAAAACTGAAAAATGCTCAGTATTTAGTAGAAGCACCCTTTTGATCTAATACAGCCACGAGTCTTTTTGGGAAAGATGCAACAAGTCTTTCACACCTGGATTTGGGGATCCTCTCC